>NW_020312011.1:173936-496683 GCF_003144115.1 Tilletiopsis washingtonensis
CTCACAGAGCAGGTAGAGATACTTGAGTGTCTCACTGAGCCAGAAGCTGGGTGCGTGACCAAGCTCGGCGTCAGCCTCGGGGCCATTTCTGCGCGGGAGCGGACGCCTCGCTGGGCAGCCACTTTCCCCTCACCTCTCCATGCGATCTTCATGCTCGATGCCCTCGTCAAACAGGTCTGCCTGCACATTCTTGATGCTTGCAAACGCCCCCGACGGCAGTCTGGCGTGTCGGACGAAGGCCTGGAAGATGTCCCAGCCCCACTGCCGATAGATGGGGTCGCCCGAGAGCTGAAAGGCAATGAACAGACTCTCGACGGTCTCGGGGCGCAGAATGTTGCGCGCATCGATGAGCGGCGACGGGCGCGGAATGTGCGGCGCGGCTCGCGGCGCTCTGCTCGAAGGTTGAAAGAATGAGCATGCGCAAAGACGTGGCCGATGCGGACAGGACGGCAAACAGAACGCACTGCTTGATGTACCAATCCTCAAATCTTGCCTCTGCTTCATCCTCCAGACGAAACATGGCAATCTCGGGCGCCAGCTTGCTCTTGGTGCCGCGATACGTGTCGTAGCACGTGCGGATGAGCTCGTGGCCCACACTCCAGTCCTCCTGCGCGTACGGCTGCAGATCGTCGAGATCGTCGCGCGAGGAAGAGCGCCAGGCTGAAGCGGGAGAGGAGGAGAGGGCACCAAGCATGAAGGAGCCGCCGAGGAAGCAGACGAGGTGGTCTTGCTTTGGAATGAGAGTGAAGACACTTTTTTGTTGCAGGGCGCGCGCCAAAAGTCAGCAAGCCATTCTCGGCCGCCTTGATCGACTGCTGGCGCGCAACATCAACTCACGGTCGGTCGTGCCCTTGCAGCAGGCGAGGACTGATCTCGGCGGTGTAAAGCAGAGGAGGCTTGGAGAAGGTGCTTTGCTTGACGAGGTGCTTCTTGACGCCCGACATGGCACGGTCATACATGTTTCGGTAGACGCCCTCCGTGCGGCTGGAGGCAAGGCAAGGCAAGGGGGGTGAGAGGTGCATCAGTTGCGGTCTTGCAGTACGCTAGCAAGGCAGGATGTGCACGGCGCGGCCTGGACGGCGGTGTGGGTGGGAGGGGGGGGGGGGGGGGGGGGGGGGGGGGGGGGGAGGAAAGGGGGCTCACTTGGTCTGCAGATGCTGCTTGATCAGATACTCATAGTACGAGTCTCCGCGGCTGCCCAGGCGAATGTCGGACATCCAGAACTTGCCCGTGTCGGGACTGAGGAAGATCGGCAGCAGGCCATCCGACGGCCCACTCTGTGTGGCCTTGCGCACCACTTCCATCGGCCGTTCTGCAAGACGCCAATAGGCCTTCGTGCCTGTCAGGTGCGCCAGGTACTTGAACCTGCCCTCGCGCGTGCGACGGCGTCAGCAAGAGTCGTAGGCGAGGCATGCAAAGTGTCTGTTGCAGAAAGTTGCTTGTGAGTCCGGCTGACTCTGACTCACTCGAGCTGCACAGTAGTAGCTTCCGCCAAGCTGGCCTTGCCCTGATTGTCCTGATCCGCATACACCTCGCCAGTCTTGAAGTTGACCTCTCGCAGCGGCACGCCCGTCTTTGTGGCCGCGAACGCAGGCGTGAGCCGCAGCGCCAGATCCTCGGCGCGCGAGAGGAAGAGGGCCGCGTCGCCGGCATCGCACAGCTGAGAGGCGACGGCATGCTCGGAACAGAGAGCGGAGGCGGAGAGGAGGCCGCCTAGGGAACGAATCGTCGTCTGTCGCCACGAGAGATAGAGCATGAGCACCACGGCGTCGCTGAGGATGCCCAATCGCGCACGTCTTTCCACACACACCTCAAAGACGTTGAACCTGCCGCCGCGCTCCCACGTCAGGTGGTCGCGCACCCAGTCGCGCGCCTTGCGATACTCGTCCTGCAGGCCCATGAGCAGCATGGTGTCGAGCGCATCGATGATGGTGTATCCCACGGGGCCCTCGTCGCTGAGGTTGGTGCCGCCGTGGGAGAGGGGATGGTACTCGTCGGCGGGCCATGCGTCTGCCGCGTAGGCGGCCCAGGAGTCGGTAAAGGCGAGCTTGATGGCGTTGCGGCGCAGCGCGTCGACGGAGCGCAGGCGCGAGGTGCGGTTGGGATAGGCGAGCGGGGCCTGCCGGAAGGGCAGCGCCGGCTGCGGCGCGTAGGGAGTGTCGGCATCAAAGCCGGGCGGCGAGGTGCGCAGCGTGGACGATGATGCGGCGCGGGGTGGTGAGGAGGCATCGAGGCGAGCCAGCAGCCAGGGCGCGGCCAGGTATGTGGCGCATGCGAGGGAGAGGAGCGCGCAGAGGAGGCGCAGCGGGCGAGGCGTGTTGAGGCGCCGCCGTGCCGCGGCGGCGGGTGCGTCGGAGGCGGCCGCGCGGCGTGGCGAGGCCGAGGTGCTGCTCTCGGCCGCCTTGGTCGCTGCGGCGCGCTTGCGGGCGGGCATGGGGAGCGGCAGGCAGAGGGGCGAGGGCGGTGCAGGTGGTGGGCGTGTGGAGAGCAACGTCTGGCGCGCGAGGAAGGGAGCGCATCATTCCTGCGGCGCGGCAGATGGCCCGAGCGTCGCTGTGCTGGCGGCGTGGGAGCAGCAAGCGCAACACCGCCCTTTACATGCGATGGCTGTCCTTGCTTGGCAGCGCTGCTCCTTCCTCTCCACCACCACGTCCTCGCACCTCTCGCACACGCCGCACACAGCCGCCGCCGCTCGTCTCTGCCTCGGCGCCGCGATGGACAAGTGGGCGCCGCTGGCTCCCACGCCGCGCTTCACCCTCGCCGCCGCGCGCTCGTCGGCAGGCCAGTATGCGCGCGCCTCGCTCTCCCTGCCCGGCCTCGAGGGCGACGACGAGGCGCCCGGCGCAGGCGGCGGCAGCAGCAGCAGCAGCAGCACTCGCCGCCGCCGCGACACGGCCGAGCCGCTCGTCGGCCGCCTGCCCGTCTCCGTCGTGCGCCGCATTCTCGCACACCTGCCCCTCGCCGATCTGCCCAGCTGTGCCCTGGCCGCGCGCGCCTTGGCGCGCGTCGTCGCCGCAGAAGAGACGTGGCGGCCGCGCCTCGAGGCGCTGGACTGGGTCATGGCGCCCGGCAGTGCGCCGCCCGCGCTGCCCGACAACGCAGCAGAGATGGCGCCGCGCTATCTGGGCCGCAGACGCCTGCGCTCGCCCGCTGAAGAAGCGGCGCTGCTCAAGGCGCCCACGAGCGCCACTCCTGCCACCGCAACCAGTGCGGCCGAGGACGACTTTGGCGACTTCAAGACCAGCGCCGCATCGCCCGTCGACGACGACGCCTTTGGAGACTTCACCTCTGCTCCTCCCGCTCGCGTCCCAGGCGGCTCGCTAGCCGCAGGCCTCGCCAGCGTCGCACGTCCCGCTGCAGGCCACGCTTCGCCGGTCAAGTCACGCGCTGCCACCGCACTCTTCAGCTACGCCGCCGAAGTCTCCCTGCCGCTGGCAGCAAAGGCCAGTCCTTCCTTCGTGACGCTTCGAGCGCTCGTGGCTTCGCTTCGAGCACCACTACGCTCCCTGCCCGCCAGTGGCAGTCTAGGCGCCGAACTGCCCCTCGCGGCACAAGGTGCACTCGTGGCCAACTGTCTGCGCTACTTCTCCGCCGACGTCGGCGGCGGCTCAAGACGCCCTTCCGCCTCGCTTGCCACGCTGCTCCCACTCGTGCAAGGCGTGGCTCGCGAAGTGGCCGCCGCGTCTCTGAGTGCCTTCAAGAGCAGCATGGCGAGAAGAGAGGATGCATTGAGAGCAGCCAGTCATGGTGCAGACACGGCGAGAGCGACGAGAAGAGCGGAGGACGGCATGAGAAGCAGCGCGGATGTGGCGTGGGAGGTGGGCAAGGCGTTGGGCGATGGCAAGGGAGCTTCAGGATCGGCAAAGGCCTTCTTGAAAAGTCGCAAGGTGCTAGGTCTGGCAAGGAAGCACGACGCCACGGCCAACGTGGTGTGAGTGCTCGTCGCCGACCCCCCCCCCCCCTCCCATCTTTCATGCCGAGCAAACGCTGACGCAACCTACAATGCCCGCCTGCTACAGCACAAAAGCAGACGGCGCATCGCTGGACTTCACAGCGATGGACACATTCATGGTTGAGCTTCTGGCCGTCGTCGCTGCCGACGGCGAGATCATCTCGCGCGTCTTTCCTCCGACGCAGGATGTGCTGATCCAGTATGCCGAGCGTGTCGCGACTGAGGTGGTGAGTATTGCGCGACGTGCCGCATGGTGAAGCAGCCATGCCCCTTTGCTGCAGGAGTGTTGACCCCAACGTGCTCGCCCTCTGCCCAGATCGGCGAGTACATTTCCCCACTGCTCCTCAAAGCCAAGTCCCTCTCCTCGCATCTCTATCTGCGTTCCTGCGCCGCCACATTCACGCAGTCGCTGCGTCTTGCCGACGCGCTCATGGCCGTCAAGGGCCGCGATGAGGAGACGGTGAAGCAGACGCGCTGCGAAGACGTCGTGTATCGCATGTGGGAGGCCAATATGGACGAGTATCTGGCAAGGGAGAGAGAGTGGGTCAAAGGAGAGATGAATGCGATTGCGCAGGCGTGGGAGAATGACGTGAGTCTGTGTAGGCCCCCCCTGGCCGACGGTGCCAGCGCTTTCTCCCGCACTTGGGTAGCTGACGTTCTTTCGTTGCCCTGCCCTTTCGCCCCCCCCCCCCCCCTTCGGCGGTGGCCCCTCGCAGCTCGAAAACGAGACGGCTCGCTCAAAGGGAGATGCAGCCTTTCTCGCCTCGCACAATCCCGCAGCCGTCAAGCGCTCCGTGCTCTCGGGCTTCAAAGACGTGCTTCTGCTGCCCGTCACCGTCGTGCCGCGCACCGCCGTGTACGTCGGCGGCGCCGTCGGCGGAGCTGCAGTGCGCACTGCCGGTGCGCTCAATCCGCTGCGCTGGCAGGGCAGTAGCGCGACTGCGCCAGCGCCACTCGGCGCCGCGGGCGAGTATCTGGATCCAAGCGCCAGCACGGCCGATGCCGATGCGGCGCCAGATGGACCCGCTACATGGAACGCAGGCGAGGAAGAAGAAGAGGAGGAGGAGGAGGAGGCCAACGATGCATCGCGGGCGAAGGCGATGAACGATCGAGATGAGTGGGGCGCAGAAGTCGAGGCTTGGAGCGCAGTCGCCAGTGCTCGTCCGGAGGCGCCGCCTTCGGGCAAGGGCAAGTCGCCCGCCGGACTCAGCGCCGCAATGCGCGCCACGACACTCGGGCCTTCCGACGGTCTCTCCGGTCGTCAAACGCCTGGCTCCTCTGTGCCCTCGCGCACCGGCACGCCGCAGCCGGGACGCGACAGGGCGAGCGGCGCCTCGTCGGGCTTCACGCGCATGCAGCTGCTTCTCAGCCTCGACACGGCCCTGCAGCTGATCCACGTCAATCGCGACTGCCTGAAGCGCATCGAGACGTTTGCCGGCTATCCGGGCGACTATGGGCATCGCGTGCAGCAGGAGATTGAGCACATTGCCACGGCCTTCCTGCAGGTGCTGGGCGAGGCACACATCCAGCCGGGCTTTGCAAAGGCCATTGCGCAGATTCGACAGTGGACGCCTGTGGCGGGTGGCGCCAAGGACGACAAGCAGCACGTGCTGCCTCTGGTGCACTTCTTCGAGCTCGTCCACGTCGGCGACACGATTCAGCAGATGGTGCAGGTCTACTTTGACCAAGAGCTGGCGCGGCACATTGACCGCACCGACTTTCTCAACTCGACGGTGCGCGAGAAGAAGCGCTTCGAAGGCGCGCTCGACGAGGTCGTGGCGCGCGGATTCAACGCCGGCATCGATCTGCTCATGGGCCAGGTCGAACACATCATCACGACGCGCCAGGCCGCAAGAGACTTTACGCCGGAGCCGGGCACGGACATCGACCTGGGCCCGACGACGGCATGTACGGAGGCCATCGAGTGCTTGCGCACGCACTGTCGCATGCTCGTCGGCGCCACGGACAAGAATGTGCTCGAGGTCTTCAATCTCGAGGTGGGCC
Source organism: Tilletiopsis washingtonensis (assembly GCF_003144115.1). Classification (NCBI taxonomy): domain Eukaryota; kingdom Fungi; phylum Basidiomycota; class Exobasidiomycetes; order Entylomatales; genus Tilletiopsis; species Tilletiopsis washingtonensis. The sequence goes on from NW_020312011.1 coordinate 179,893, forward strand.
TGCGCCTGCACGCGTGAGCTGTGTCATTGGGCCCGCGCTTGACAGCCACATTTGCTGACTCTGCCCTACTCTCCTCATCATACAGCATGCTCACAAAGCATCTGAAGCGTCAGATCATCTCGCTCGAGGGCGGCTGGAAGGTCATTGCCGATCTCAACGCCTATCGAGCCTTTGCGGTGACGCTGCGCCAGGCGAGTGTGACGCCGTACTTCGATGCGCTCAAGATGCTCGGCAACCTGTACATCGTCGACAATCCAAAGGAACTTGCGACGATGGTGCGCGACGCCACCGACTTTGGCGGCCTGATCAGTCCGGAGGATCTGTATGAGTATCTCAAGGTGAGCCAGTGCGAGACATGGGGTGGGCCCCCTGTTCTGCCAACGCTTTGCTCATGCCCCGCGCTCTGCAGTCCCGTTCTGACTTCAAGGCAGTGAGTGGCGGCATGGCTTCTCTCCGGTGCATTGCCCTGACGCCTCTCATTTCTAGATCGAGGCGAGCATCGACAAGGAGATGTACGGCTTCAAGATCCGCGAAGACTGCGTGATTGCGTGAGGGCGGGCCTTGACGACCGACCTGCGCATGCCCCCCCCCCCCCTCGAGCCGTTTGCCTGCCCACATCACTCTGCACCATCTACAGCAATACCACGTCGTCACTGTCATGCGCTGGGTGTCGATTGTTTGATTGCGCGTCGCGGGAGAAGAGAGACAGACAAGAGACAAGGCCTGGAATATCGGGACACAAAGCGAGATCGAGCTAGAGTAGAGAGGGAGATCGAGACGCTGCCGGGACGGAGAGCGGCCTAGATCTTGGCGGGCGCGCGGTCGTGCGGCAGGTGGGCGTAGAGGCTCGAGGTGAGGAACTCGGACGGTGCCTTCTGGCGCAGGTCGTTCTTGATGTACTGCAGCGACGTCTCGAGGGCCTTGTTCTTCTGCAGCTTCGACGCCTCCGCGTCGAGCACCTTGTCGACGTAGGCGGCGGTGATCTGCGTGCCGTCGTCGGTCGACTTGCCGTGGTAGATCCAGCTCCAGAGCAGGTAGCGCGACACCTCGCCCGTCGCCGCGTCCTCCATCGAGTAGTTGACGGCCTTGCAGCCCAGGCCCTCGAGCCACGACTGGCAGTACACGAGCAGCGCCTCGCAGTTCTGCTTGACGCCGCCGACGGTAATCTTGCCCTGCACCGTCGAGTTGAGCAGGTCGAGCGCGCCAATGTTGACCTCCTCGCGCCGCATGTGGTAGCTGTTCGGCCCGATCATGTGCTTGTCGAACACCTCGAGCGCAATCTGCACCAGCGCCGGGTGCGCCACCCACGTGCCGTCGTGGCCCTTTGTCACCTCGCGCAGCTTGTCGGCGCGCACCTTGTCCATGGCGGCGTCGTTGCGCGCCTTGTCGTCCTTGATGGGAATCGTCGCGGCCATGCCGCCAATCGCCGCCACCTGGCGCTTGTGGCACGTCTGGATGAGCAGGTCGACGTACGCGTTCATGAACGGCGCCGTCATCGTCACGTCGGCGCGGTCCGGCAGCACGGCGCCCTTGTTGTAGCGCTGGCGCTTGATGAACGAGAAAATGTAGTCCCAGCGGCCGCAGTTGAGGCCCGACGAGTGGTCGCGCAGCTCAAAGAGAATCTCGTCCATCTCGAACGCGGCGGTGATCGTCTCGATGAGCACGGTGCCGCGGATCGTGCCGCGCGGCATCTTGATGTAGTCCTGCGCCAGGCAGAAGACGTCGTTCCACATGCGTGCCTCGAGGTGCGACTCCATCTTGGGCAGGTAGAAGTACGGCCCGTAGCCGCTCTGCACGAGGGCGTGGGCGTTGTGGAAGAAGTGGAGGCCGAAGTCGAAGAGCGAGCCCGAGATGGGCTTGCCGTCGACGAGGAAGTGCTCCTCGTTGAGGTGCCAGCCGCGCGGACGCACAATGAGCGTCGCCGTCTTGCCGAGCGGCGCCAGCTTGTACTCCTTGCCGTTGCTCTGCTTGAAGTCGATCTGCCGCGTCACCGCGAGGTTCATGTTGACCTGGCCGTCGAGCATGTTGGCCCACGTCGGCGACGTGGCGTCCTCAAAGTCGGCCATGAACGTGTATGCGCTGCAGGGCATGTCAGTTGCGCCGCTCTGCCGCGCCGGGCCTCTTCTGCTCTTCTGCTCTGCACACTCACCCGCTGTTCAGCGCATTGATGACCATCTTGCGGTCGACGGGGCCCGTGATCTCGACGCGGCGGTCGCGCAGGCCGGGCGCCGGCGGAGCGCAGCGCCAGGTGCGGTCGGCGCGAATGTCGGCCGTCTCGGGGAGGAAGTTGGGCAGGGCGCCGGCGTCGAACTGCGTCTGGCGCAGCACGCGGTTGTTGAGCAGCTTGTGGCGGCGCTCGTCGAAGGAGCGGTGCAGCAGCGCGAGGAACTTGCATGCCTCGGGCGAGAGAATCTTCTGCTGCTCCGGCTCGATGCGGCCTGGACAAGAGGCAAAGGGCGTGAGCTCGGCGTGCGCTGCGAGAGGCGGAGCGAGGCGCGGCGGCGCGACGACGCACCGGTGATGCGGACGCCCTCGACCTGCGACATGCTGGGCGAATGGAGGCGGGTGCGGATGGGCGTGTGCGTGCGAGGCGTGAAGGACAGCTACGGGCGAGGGCAGCTGACTTGGGGTGAGTGCGAGTGCGAGTGCGCGAGGGGTGGTGTGCGCTGGAGGTGGTGGTAGCGGAGACGGAGGCCGGCGAGCAGCGGCGCCGGTACTTATTCAGCGCTGCCTTGGCACGAGCTCGAGGCGGCCAAGGCGACGAGGCGACGGGCGGGCAGCCGCGGTGGAGCGGGCGGCAGCGGGGCAACAGGACGGCGGCGGCGGCGCTGCAGCAAAGGCTGGCGCGTGCGCATCCGCGCCGTCTTGAGCCGGCTGCTCCGCACACTCTGACTGTCTGCGCCGCCTCCTCTCTCAGTCTCTTCCTCCTGTCTTCCAGGCGCAGCACCGTCTGCAGCGCTGCGATCGACGGGCTCGAGTCCGTCTGTCCGAGGGCCGCGCTTGTCGGCACGCAGCTGCATCATGATCTCTTCTGCGAGGCGGGGCGGCAGAGCACTACTGGCAGCGAGCGAGCGAATGCGGGGCGGCGTGAGTGCCCGGCTTCGGCGGGCGGCCGCTGCCCGAGGCGCCGGTCGCGCTGTGGAGGTGCGTGAGAGGATCAAGGCGGCATCGGCGCTCGCGGCTCGACCGCCGCCGCGCCACGTGGCCGCGGCGCCACGCCGCCAGCGCCCAGCGCCCGCCTGCGCCGCTGCAGAGGCTCGCGCGGCTTTATCCGTTTGAGTGCGAGGGGAGCACTTTGCTCCCACGATCAGGCTCCTCTTGCGCAAGCATAACGCCGCCATTCGATAGAGGGAGGCTTGTACGACGTCTGTCGTCGTCGTATGCCAGCGCAGGCAGCTGGTGGTGCGGGCGAGAGCGGAGCGGACGGCTCATGCGGCTGAGGTGTGCGACTCCGCCAGGCTCACCTGGTCCCACGGCCTCCTGCTAGCGTGCGCTCGGACCACCTTTGATTCGGCACCGGGCAGGCAGGTGGAGGAGGCGCGCAGCGCATAGCATGCAGCGCTGTGCCTTCCTTCCCCCTCCCAACGCTCTCTGCCGCCCTCGCAACATGTCAGGCATCACCTTTGCAGACCCTCGGCCCGACTTTCGGCGGTGGGGCGAGGGCTCCAACAGGCCCGACTTGCGCAAAGGCGTGGCCTTGATCGACCAGTGGGAGATCGCCTTCGATGACGAGGACAAGGGCCTCATTCAAAGGTGGTATAGCGGTAATTTGTGGGAGGACCTTCAGAAGGAAGACGAGATCGAGCCAAGTGAGAGCGACGCTACCTTTTGCTCCTTGTCCAGCACGAGCTGAGCAATCTGGAGCAGTGCCCATCGTCGTGCCTTTCGCACCCCAGACTGCTGCCTCGGAGGTCAATGACCGAGAGGCGCATGAGATCTGCTGGTACCGCAATGTGATTGAGCTCGAGCAAGGCATCGAAGAGGACACGCAAGAATACCTTCTACACTTCGGTGCGGTCGACTACGAGGCCACGGTGTGGGTAGAGGGAACTCAGGTGAAGAAAGCGGCGTCGCGGCGTCTGAGGGCGTCAACTAAGTCGCTCTGCTTTCTCTGCAGGTGGGCCACCACATCGGTGGTCACGTCGGCTTCTCTGTGCCTTTTCTGCCCCTGGAAGACGAGCAGTATGTGACCGTCGTGGTGCGCGTCAGAGATCGACCGCATGACCTTACGCAAGTACGTGACTCTGCGAGGCTGTGCACAGTGGGCACTGACACGTTGCCGCCTCACAGCCTCGCGGCAAGCAATACTGGAAGGCCGAGCCCGAGTCGATCTTCTATTACCCGACCACCGGCATCTGGCAGTCCGTGTGGGTGGAGATCGTGCCGCGGGCGCGCATCGAGCGGACAGTGCTGGTAGCAGACATCGATGCCGGCACCCTCTCCATCGACTTCGAGCTCGTTGGCCTCTCACGCGCGCCGGGCGCTACAGTCAAGGCAGTCGTGTCGCTCTTTGGCTCCGAGATCTCAAACACAAGCGCACGCGTCAGCCGTGAGACGGAGAGCGCCAGGATCGTCGCCACCATGCGCGTGCCAGGCATGCTGGCGCCCGAGGCGCTACGCGCACAGCTGCAAAAGCAAGATGTCTTGCCTCCGGAGATGGAGCGCATGGCGTGGGTCGATGGTCTAGCGCTCTGGTCGCCTGAGACACCGACTCTCTACGACGTCGAACTCTCGCTGCTCGACGCACATGGCGAGGAGCTCGACAATGTTCAGACGTATGCTGGCATGCGCAAGGTGTCCGTCAACGACAAGGGCATGTTCTGCCTCAACAACAAGCCGTACTTCCAGAGCCTGGTGCTGAACCAGGTGCGTGCTGAGCAAGAGGTCACGGGAGAAGCAGGCTGATCGATCATCCGTCACAGGGCTACTGGCCGAGCAGCGGCATGACTGCTCCCACCGAGACGGCCTTCGAGGAGGACATCAAGATGATGAAGCAGATCGGCTTCAAGTGAGCGGCATCTCCACCGAGCCGCGCTCGTGTCTGCTCACTGACGCAATGCTTCCAGCGGCTGTCGACTGCATCAGAAGGTCGAGGACAAGCGCTTCCTCTGCGCCGCCGACCGACTCGGCTTTCTCGTGTGGGGCGAGATGGCAAACGCCTACGAGTTCTCGGCACAGTACTGCGCACGCATCATGGCGGAGTGGACCGAGGCGTGAGCCACGACAAACGCGCGGCGATGCCCAACTGCTCAATGCCCGCCCTGCAGTGTGCGCAGGGATCAGTCGCACCCGTGTATTGTGGCATGGACGCCCATCAATGAGGTGAGAGTTGCGAATCTGCGTCTCGCTCTTGGTGCATGCTGAAGCCAAATGCATACCAGTCTTGGGGCGTGCCGGCGCTGGCGACGTCCGAGGCACAGCGCAACCATGTGCTTGCGCTGTATCATCACATCAAGTGCGCAGCGCCTGCCTCCGCGCACATCCCGTCCGCTGATCTCTGGACAGATCGCTCGACCCGACCCGCCTCGTCGTCGACAACGAGTGAGTTTCCCCACGTCCCGCTCCTGGCTCTGCGCTCACAGCGCAATCCGGCAGTGGCTGGGAGCACGTCAAGACCGACCTGACGACTTTCCACGACTACGGCAACGCCGAGCATCTGCGCAGCGTGTGCGCAAGCAGAGAGCGCATCCTGGCGCCCAAGGCGGGACGGGACATGTTCGTCGGCGACGGCCAGCACTCTCCAAAGGCGCCCTTCATCCTCTCCGAGTTTGGAGGCATCAGCTTCGCTGGCGAGGGAGGCAAGGTGAGTGATAGCTCCAGATCAGTGAGACCCAACGCGTGCTGACGCCAGACGCTTGCCAGGGCGCGTGGGGTACGTCTCTGGGGGCCTGTTACTCTGCTAGGCCCGACCTAACTCCTTCAGAACGCAGGCTATCAAGCAGCAGAGAGCGAGGAGGACTACCTGGCTCGTCTGGCACCCATGACCGAGGCCATCCTCGCCGGCGGCCTGGTGCAAGGCTGGGGTGAGTGACAGCGCAAGACTCTAGTCACAGACTCCCTCCTCTGACTCCCTGCCACTCTGTGCCTGCGACATGCCGGCGCAGTCTACACGCAGCTCAGCGACATCGAGACGGAGCAGAACGGTCTCTTGACCAAGGACCGCGTGAGCATGCCCACCTCGTCCGACGTGGCCCGTTCGCTGACGCCAGAGGTCCTGCGTGCTTCAAGCGCTTCAAAGTCGATCCGGCCAAGCTTCGCGCCATCTTCGGGCGGCGTCCAGCGACCTAGCTCCCTTGCCTGCTGCCGCACATCAAGACCAGCGACGCTCTGCGCTGCTCAATTGCACGGCGTACGAGGATGGCATTGGCTGCGGCTGTCGCGCGAGGATACGTGATGCATGTGCGCGCGGGCGCCAAGTCGGAGACACAGGACGGGGACGGTGAAAGGCTATGGCTACAGAGATTGAGCACCAAGTGAGGAACAAGAGAGGGCTGAAAAGTAGAGGAAATGAGAAGGGGGGGAGGGGGAGGGCGGCGGATCGCAAGCTGCACGCGTGTGCCGGGACGGTCTAGCGTCGAGACGCCTCAAGCATGCTCCAGCGGCGCGCCGAACGTGTCGATGCCCGCCGTCTTTGCACGAGCCTCCGGCACTCCGTGGTGTCTCGCAAAGCGTCTGCCAATCGAGCTGGCCCAGTCCTCTGCCGCGCGCGACGTGGTGCGCAGCCGCGTGGCGACGGAGCGCGGCGAGTCGGGGCTTGCCGGCGTGCTGTCGGTGCTGCCCGAGCTGGTCGAGCTCGTTCGCGAGAGGTACGAGATGCGAGACGTCTCTTCCGCTGCTTCGCCGCAGCTGCTCGTCGTAGACGAGACAGAGGTCTTGTGACTGTGCATGCTTGATGCAGTCGACGCGGCACGTGGACGAGCGCCAGAGGCGCCGCCGGGAGCGCCGTGCATCTTGCGCAACGAGGCATTGCGAGGAGGCGAGGGCGGCGCTCGCGTCAGATCGAAGATGTCGGCGACGTGAGGCATGGCCAGATGGCGTGCCGAAGGCCGTGCTGTGGCACTGGCACGCGGCGTGGAATGCTGCGTCGCCTGCTGTTGCTGATGCTGGTGCTGTTGAGCGCGCACCGGAGCCTGGGCAGTCTCAACGGCATGCCGATGCAGCGTATAGCGGCCCGAGCCAGCAAGGAGATCCTCTTCTTCGTCCGAAGTCATCTCGAGCAACGGTTGACCCTGCATCGCAAGTCCGCCTCGAGAGGGAGGCGGCTTGATGGGCGAAGAAGCAGCGAGACAGCGCGGGCCCATCGTCATCATGGGCTGCTGGCCCATGACTTCGGGAATCGGCAGCTCCACGACCGAGTGCGCAGGCGTCGACGGCACGCTCGAGTTGCCGTCGGAGCTCATCGAGCCTCGCGACGCGCGAGAACGCAGCAGAGGCGGAGGCCGCGAGCGGACGGGCGAGAGAGCGCCCTCGCGCATCTGCTGCAGGTGCGCCTGCTGCTGGTGCTGCTGCGAGGAGGAAGGCGGCGGCAGAGGCGTGAGGATGCCACGAGGCACAATGCAGCCTGGCGTAAGCGAGCCTGGCGCCGGAAGCGTGCGCAGTTGACTGCTTGAGCCTCGTGCCATGAGCACGGGACGCGTCGGACGGTCACCTCCTACATCGTGGCTGACCGTCCTCGCCATGAGCGCAGGTCTGGGCAGCACGAAGCGTTCGCCGTTGGCGTTGCCACCGTGTGCGTAGCCGGGCGTTTGGGGACGCGAAGAGGTAGTCGAGCCCGAAGAGTGGTGGCTAGACGCACTGACGCTGCTGGCTGTGCTGTAGCCTGAACTGACGCTCGAGATGCTCAGATTGCGGTTCGACTCGCGTGCCCAGCCGGGCAGTTGAGGCACACCCGAGCTGCTCATGGCGCTCGGATCGTGGCTCTGCGTCACCTGCATGGCCGTGCCTCCGTACGCACTGGGCGGCGCTGACGGTTTCGCTGCGCTGTTGCTGCTGTTGGGCCCAGCTGCTCCCGCCTGTGCCCACTCGAGCTTCTGTCGGCGACGCGTGTCGCCAAGAGAGTCTGCACTGCGGCGCGAACGCAGCAGCTGAGCGGTGTGTGCTGCTCCACTCGGTGCGCCGCCGGGCAGTTGGTTGCTGCCGGCGCTGCTCGAAGGATGATGGCCGATGTCGGGCGTACGAGCACGGCGCGGCACTTCGCGGGTGGAGGGCGCCATGAGAGACGACGACGCCGCGGCCTGTTGTGCAGACGAGGCGAAGCGTTGAGCGTCCGTGGGTCGTGGCGTGTGATTGGCCGAGGCGAGAGGGATGGGATTGATGTAGCCGCTCAAGTCGAGGAAGTGAGCCTTGGGCTTCTGCGCCTGCGTCGTCTGCATGGGCTTCTCGTGGCGCTCGTCGCCTGCGCCCATCTTGCGGGCGTGTCGGAGCGCCAGCTTGGTGAACATGCCGTCCAGCCACTGCTGGCGCGACGTGGCATCGAGCATGGGTCCATCCTTGCCTGCGTCACGATCACGCGCTTGCCGATCGAACTCGTCGGACATGAGACAGCCGAACGACGCGAGGGAATCGGCATCCGAGTCCGTACTGCTGCTGTGCTTGTGTCCTCCTCGCGCGGCTCGCTCGGCGAGGACACGCTCGTGTGGCGCCATTGCGTGCCGCTGCTGCGAATGCGACTGCTGCGACTGGTGCTGCTGTTGCATGTGCTGCAGCTGCATCTGCTGCATCGCATCGAAGCCCGGTGGCACCGTGCGCGGCGAGAGGGCGCTGGGCGACGGCAGGTGGCCGCGGAGCGCACCGTGCGAGTCGGCACTGTCGGCACGCAGCATGAGTGGTGCGTGTGCGGCTTCGGCATTGGCGAAGCGGGCGCGCAGACGAGAGGAGGAGGACTGCGGCTGGGAAGAGCAAGGGTCAGATGCGGATGGAGACGATGGATGGAGATGCTGGCGCTCGTCACTTGCGCCCCCTTGGACGTGCTCCTCGAGCGAGAGGTCGCCACCTCTCTGCCACCCGCAGCTGTCTCTCTCCCCTGTCTCTCCGTTGGTGTCCACTTGAGCCCATCCCCGACACTCACCTGCAGTTCCCTTGCATCCACCGTGCTCGTGCTGCCGCTGCGAGCGCGCGTCGCCAGGCCACGCGGCGGCGCCAAGCGATGCTGCGGCAGGGCCTGCGCTGCGGATGAAGCTGCGGCTGCCGTTGCTGCATCGCGAGTGCTCAATGGCGGAGCAGGCGAGCGCGGACGCGAAGGCATGCCTGCGGAGACGTCGAGACGCGACATTGCGCGCGAGAGACGCGAGCAAACAGACGGAGAGGAAGGGAGGGTAACGGAGCTCGAGGACCGGCTTCGAGAGAGCAAGGAGAAGGAGGAGGCGGACGTGTGCAAGAGGTGGCGAACGCGGTGTGGCAGGGAGGCGGTGAGAGATCGGGCAGAGAGGGGACCGGGCCGGCAGACGGTGGCGCGCGAGTGCGAGACGGAGACTGAGGAGGAGGAGACGCGAGAGGACGGCGGGCAGCTCAGAGGTGGGCAGAGGCGGCGAGGCGAGAGGCGGTGAGTGTCTGCAAGACACCTCTCGGACGGCGAGACGAAGCGGGATGGCGGACGGGAAAGAGACGGCCAGGTGGAGCGGACGCGGCTGGCTGGCGCCGCGAGGAGCAGCGCCACGCTGCGCGCCGCTCGCTTGCGTCAGGCTGCGTGTGCTGGCTGCTCCTCGCTGCTCTCTGGCGTGTGCACCGATGCTGGGCCTGCTGCGGTGCGGCTGCCCGTTGTGCGACCGCTGTGCGAGCGCGGAGCGAGGAGCAGCACGCAGAGGAGGCGGCCGGCGCCAGGGGGTCGTTGTGCCGCGCCCGCCGCGCGAGGACGGAGACTTTCCCCATGCAGCGCCTGCGCCTCTCCTCTGCCGCGCTGCTGCCGCTGTGATGCACATGCCGCCCTCGCGCACCAGAGCAACACTTCGCCACCGCACGCGTCTTGCCCCCCTTCGCGCCCTCATGCAGCTCAGGTGCTGTGGCTGCGGTCCTGCAGCGACGCAGGACGCGGCTGAGTTCGTACAGGTGCGGCGATATTCGCCCCCCCTCGCGCTCCTCCCGCCTCCGACGCCGAGGCAGCATCGCATCTCTCCGCCTTGCCGCTTGCTCCGAGCCTCCGACGTTGAGTCTCGCAGCTCGCGGCGCTCACATCGGCCAGCACGCAGCATCGGTGGCGTCGCCGTCCTTCGTGGGCGATGCTCAAGGGGGGCTTGTGGATCAAGATGCAGGCCCTCGCCTTCGATGGCGGCACTGCGCGCTGATTCGCCCGTTTCGCCGCTGCAGCCGCCGCCCATCTCGCTGCGAGCCCTGCCCACAGCGTGGCGCTGGCGTCCATGATCGAAGCATCGGCACGCTGAAGCGCTGGCTGCTGTGCAAATGGATCACATGCACCTCGAACGCAGTCCGTCTGTTTGCCTACTGACACCTCGCACCCTTCGATCGCGGGGGCGCCGCCTTCCACACGTGAGGAGGCGCTGCGGCTGGCGCTCTGGGCCGGTGTTGGCCGTTTCGCTGGGCGCGGGCGGGCGCAGCGCTAAGGTCAGGGCCCGCCTTGCACGTGGAGGCAAGCCGTTGGCCACGCCAAGCGAGGGCGCTCGACGCCAACGGGCGCGGACCCCAGGGTGAGGTCGAGGGTCCTTGATCGCCGCTCTCGTCAAGCGCCGCTGCCGTGCCCAGCTCGTTGCCATCGCACAGCCGCACAGTCAGCGTCAGCGGCCTCCCAGTGGGGGGGGGGGGGGGGCCTCTGATGCTGCGTCTCGGCTCTCAGGGGACGCGTCGCGTCTCTCTCTGCGCGTGCGCAAGCCCCTTGATCCCAGACTGGCAGCAAAGGCAACGGTGCGTTGTGCCGAGGCGGCCAAGGCCACACCAAAGTGATTGGGCTGCCTGCTGCACCCTGGCTGCGCAGTCGGCGCTGCCTCGGGAGTGCCAGTCGGCAGCGGGGAAGAAGCAGCATGACAAGGAGGTGTGGGCCGGCATCTCAGCTGGGCCGCCCATGCCGGAGCCGAAGACGAGCTCGGGAGGCCCGAAGTGAGACGCAGAGCGGAGACCTCACGGCCGCCGCAGTGCAGGCCGAGTAAGGAGCGAGCACGAGCGAGTGCTTCGTCCTCCGTTCACCAGATGCTGCAGCGCAGCAGGCGAGGGGATGCGTCTGCGACTCGCACCAGCTCGGAGGCGCCGAGCGTCCGAGCGGGCGGCGTGCGTGCAGCTTGCCGAGCTTGCGGGACCTTGCTGCCCTGAGCCGTTGCGCCCAGCATCGCTCCTCGCCCCTTGCCCATGCGCATCCTCGTGCTCTCCTTGGCCTGCAGCGCTGCAGCGCGGTTGCGCCGCCGATGAGGAGCAAACGGCACGGCGAGACAGCAGCGCAGGCAGCCCCTTGGAGCGGAGCAGCGTCGCGCGCGCGCCCCGCGCATGCCGCGCGCGCTGCATCCGCGCCCCCCTTGCATCGCCCAGAAATGCGCGCCGGCCATCAGCATCGCCCGCCGCCGCCGCCGCCCTCGCAGCGCATCTTGCCGCCTTTCCCACGCTCGGGCACAGCCCTCGGCAGGCGGCTGCTGCGTGCTGGGTGCGGATGAGGCGAAGCTGGGCAAATTGCAACAAGACCAAGTGCGCGCCAGAGGCAGCCGCTGCAGGTGAGGGCAAGGAAAGGAAAGGAGCGGCGCCCGCGGCGCACGTGACGCAGAGCCCAGCCTGGTCTGTGCGTGAGAACTGGACTCTCGAAGGTGCCAGGCGCCTCCACAAGGCCGCCCAAGGCTCTGGCTCGTAGACTCTCGAGCTCGACGTCCGGCTGTGGGCTCGGCATGGCTGTGGAGAGCAGGGGGTGAGCTGGTGCGGGGAATGGAAGCGGTACGACGCAGGCGGCGCCTCTGGCTCTGACTGGGCGCGCCGTGCCAGGCCTGCTGCCGGATGCGCCGGCCCGATGTGCTGCTCGGCGCGCCCGATCATGATGCGCCCTCGCGCCTTGCACTCCACCACAACACCTTCGCCGCCTCTCTGCATCCCACCACCCTCGCCTCGCTCGCCTGAGCCGCTGGCCATGTCACTCATCCACCCGCTCACCTTCGAGCTTCTTCCTCTTCCCTTGACGCCCTCACGTCCCTCGTGCGGCGAGCTGCACGCATCCTCCATCCACGAGCTGCCCCTCTCACGCGCCACGCTGCTGCATCTCCTCCTCGCCTCGCCGCTGCTCGCTCCCGAGCTCGACGAGGCGTGTGCAGCGGGCAGCAGCACGAGCGGCGGCGGCAGCAGCAGCAGCGTACGTGCCTCGCCGTTGGCGCAGCTGCTCGCAACCGAAGTCGAGCTGAGCAGCATGCTCGCCGCCGCGTACGAGGATGAAGCGATGCTCTCGGCGCTCGGCGCGCGCATGCTTCATCTGCAGGGCTGGCATGCTCCCTCATCGCCGCCTCGCGCCGCCTGGGCCTCTGCTGCCTCCGATGATGACGCGTCGGACGGCGACGAGTACGAGCGCGAGCTGCTGGCGCACGAAGTGCTGCACTGCGCCAGCGGCGGCGAGACATGGGTCATTCACCTGCGCTATGCCGCGGCGCTGCCGCACGAGGAGGTGCTGACTGTGCAGCGCATCGAGCTGCCCGCCGAAAGCGATGCTGCGCAAGACGATGATGCTGGTGCGTCCGCGTGCTTTGATGCCCAACGCTCTGCATGTGCTCATCCACCTCTCTGCAAACCAGCTCGCATCCCTTCTCGCGCTCCCTCCGTCGACGCCCTGCCGCAGCGAGGTCCTGCTTCGCCCGCAGCTGCAGCACCATCACGCAGCAACGCAAGCAGCACGGATGCGGCCACGAAGCCGATGAAGCGCATCAAGGTGCACGACACGCGTGGCGCGCGCTGAGACGGATTGAGATTCTGCTCCGCCGTCGAGCGATGCTGCGAGATGGTGAGAGCGATCACTGCCCTTGTGCTGGCAGGTCGACGCTGATGCTTTCGACCGCACAGCATCAAGCACCCGTTTCCGCATCTAGCGCTCCTCGTCAATCCGCGCTCGCCAGAGCTCCAACATCGCCCTCCACCGTCACCTGCTATCTCACGCCCCATCTGTCATGCGCCAGCCGCTTCACATCCCTGTCCGTCACTGGCTCTCGTCATCTTGCCTCCTCACTCGACCCACCACCACCGCTCTCTTCCGTTCTCGTCACCAGTCCTCCATGCATGAGTCCCCCATTCTCGCCCTGCAGCTTCGAGACTCTCCAGCTCGAGCTGCTCGCAATCTTCAGCTCCAGTCAGACCTCGTCCGCCGGCAAAGTAGCCCGCCTCGCTCTCGACTCGAGCTGAGCAGGCAGCAGATCGAAGCTGAGCAGACAGCAGCTGACAGCATCGGGATGGCGGCATTGACTGAGCGTGAAGATGTGAGGACCGGGGAAGAGAGGGCGGAGATGGCCTAGGGCCGATGAAGGAGGGATGGGACAATGAAGAGAGATGAGAAGCATAGCCAGGGCTTGACTGACGTCTAGGAGTCTGCAGGCTCGTCTTGACCGGCCTCTCGGACGTATTGCTCCGAGCGCTGGCTCGCCTGAACTCGCCTCATGCCTTGCTCTTGACCTCGGCAAACTTCTCCTGCGCGACCTCCTTGATCTCGCTGGCCTTTGCCCGCGCATCGTGCGCCAGCGACTCGCCCTTGTGCTGCGCGTCGGCAAGGAGCGCACTTGGTGCCGGTGCGGCACCGATAGTGCGGTTGTAGCTGTTTTTGCGAGAGAGAGAGAGAGAGAGAAAGAAGAGAGAGAGAGTCAGACAGAAAGCACAGAGCATGCCGGGGGGCCGTTGAGCAAACGAATCACTGGCCTGCCGCCTCTCTCTCTCTCTTTCTCTTGCTGGCTCTCTGTCGTTGTGCCATGCGCGCACGAAGCGACAAGTCTGCGCTTGCTTCCCTGCCAAGCTCGATCTCGATTGCTCCTCCTCCCGCTTCAGCCGTGCGCACTTTTCCCCTCTTCCCGCCCCACCTCTCCCCCCACCCCTCTTCCTACGCCGCAAGACCAATGGCGAAGAAGCAATGCGACGAGTCTTTGCCCCCCTCCGCCCATATCTCTCCTCTCTGACCTCTCCGTCCTCGACAAGAGGGCGCCCGACCTGCAGCAGAGCGCTCGCGGGGGCACTGCCCTCTGTGCGCAGGAGAAGGCAAGAGCCAATCTGCCGGCAGCAGGTTTTGGGAAGCAGCGTCCTCCTGACATCTGTCTTCTTTCTGCCTGCTGCCCTGTCTCATCCTGCTTCTCGCCTTTCCTGGCCACATGCCCCCCCCCCCCCTCTCCCCTCCTCCACGCGCAAGTGGCCGCACTCACTTCCAGATGCGATACAGCTGCGCAATGCCCGTGGAGCCGACGACAAAGTTGACCGTCGCCAGGCTGTAGTTGACGGGCGTGATGACGAGCGAGTAGCGCACCCAGATCATGCCCGTCGCCGCGAGGGCGAGGTTCTGCGGCACGCTGAGCTTCTCGGGCGGACGCGTGAGGTCCTTGATGCCGGCGGCGACGAGACACCACTTCATCATGGGCGCCCAGAAGAAGACTGCGAGGGCGTGTGTGAGAGAAGCGCAGAGGCAGGGGCAGGGCGGCGAGGGGCAGCACGCACCCGTGCGCGGCCCGGCGGGGTGGTTCATGAATGCGCTGAAGCGCGACGAGCCGGCGGCGCCGGCGGCGGAGGCCATGCTGGGCAGGCGGAGTGCGTGCGGCGGAGCGAGGACGAGGTGCGCGGTGGGCCGAGGGCGTGAGAGAGGAGCGTGAGGAGTGAGGAGTGAGGAGTGAGGAGTGAGGAGGGCCGTCGTGGTCGGAGAGTCGCGGCGAGTGGAGCTCTCAGCCCGCGCACGGCGGCCGCTGCGAACTCAGACTCAGGCTCGAGGCGCCGCTGCGTTGGGGCTGCGCACGTGACGCCGCTGCTCCCACGCCATGCTCAAGGGCGCCGTCTTTCGCTTCTGGCGGCGTGCCTTCGCTCCTCTCCTCCACCTCCCTCACCACGTCGACGTGCCGGCAGTGGACACAATGCTGCGTGCAGCGCTCGCGCGTGCGCTTCCGCGGCCGCGCATCGTCGTTGCCGCCTGTCCGCGCCTCGGCGCCGCCGATGCGCTCCCCGATGCGGCGGCCGCGGTGCGCTGCTGCCTTCGGCCTGCGCGGCGCCTGCCTTGCCCGCGGCGCGCCTTCGCCTGCTCTGGCCCCGCTCGCAGCGCCGCTGCATCAGCGCACGAGACGCTCGCAGCGCTGGATCCGGAGGATGAGGCAGACGCACTCCTGCGCCTCGTGCCCCTCGTCCTCGCACAGCCCAGCGCCAGCACCGACGGCAGCGGCGAAGCAGCGCCGAGCGCGGCGAATGCGGCGCCGGGCGAAGAGCGACAGGGCAGTGAGATGCTGGGGAGGAAGGAGCGCGAGGAGCTGACGCGCCTCTGGGAGAGCTGGCATGCCACTCGGACAGTGAGTTGGGGGGCCTCTGAAGGAGATGAGGGTGCGGCGTACTGCGAGGCGCTGGCCAAACAGCATCTGACGCTGCTGCCTCTTGGTGCAGCAATTGCGAGCGCTAGATAAGCTCAGTGCCTCGGACGACGAACTGGCAGAGCTGGCAGCCGAGGAGAAGGAGGAGCTGCATTCCCAGCAGCAGCAGCTCCGCCGCAGCATCTCCTCCTTGCTCCTTCCCTCCGGGCCGCCCTCTCTCGGCGCCATCCTCGAGTTCCGCCCGGGCGTCGGCGGTGCCGAGTCGACGCTGTTCCTCTCCGAAGTGCTGCGCATGTATGAGCGCTACGCCTCTGCGCAGCCGACCTGGAGCGTCGAGATGCTGCGCTACGTGCCTGCCGAAGCAGGTGTAGCGTCCGATGCCGTCAAGGAGGCGACGCTGCGCATTGTGGGCGCGGGCGCATACGAGCGATTAAGACACGAGGCGGGCGTGCATCGAGTGCAGCGCATTCCGCAGACGCAGAATCTGGGCAAGATCCAGACGAGCACGGTGGCGGTGGTGGTGCTGCCCGAGGTGGAGGAGAGCAAGGAGACGGACATCGTCGACGAGAAGGATGTCAAGACGGAAGTCATGCGCAGTCGAGGCGCTGGTGGACAGGTGCGTGACCTTCCGAAAGGAGAATGACACACATGCTGACGCAGCGATTGGAGCGCAGCACGTCAACAAGACTGAGTCTGCCATTCGCCTCACGCACGAGCCGACGGGCATCACTGTCTCGATGCAAGACTCGCGTTCTCAGCATCAGGTGCGTGCCGCTCACTCTCCCTCTTGCTCTCTCCTCTCTTTCCGTCTCTCTGACTTCTTACCCGGGCGCCACTCGATTGCAGAATCGGGAAAAGGCATGGCGCGTCCTGCGAGCCCGCCTTCTCGATCGTCAAATGCGAGAAGAGATGGCGTCGAATCGCGATGTTCGACGAGCACAGGTTGCGGGCATGGAGAGAAGCGATCGGATCCGCACGTACAACTTTCCTCAGGTCAGTTTTGCCTCTGCCTTGCCGTGCGCTGCTGCCCACGGAATGCTGACGCGCAAAATGGCAGGATCGAGTGACGGACCACCGAGTCGGCCTCTCGCTCAACGCCATCGCAAGACTGCTCGATGGAGACGTAGAGCCGGGCTTGAGCTACATGATGGATGCGCTCGCCGAACATGCCGAATCTCTGCGCCTTGCTGCTCTCGAGGCCGATCTTCGCGCTCGTCTGGCGCCGCCCGAGGAGGAGAGTGGAGGACGACGAGGCAAGAAGGGCAAATAGACACGATTCCAAGACGCACGAGCGGGGATGAGATGGGGTATGATGCGATTGCGAGTGCGGAGACAGGACGTCTACGATCGTCCGCCGCGTTTGCGCTTCGGCGGCCGCTCCATCGTGCCGAGCGCCAGGGCTCCCGGCGCTGCAGGCGGTGCCAAGAGTGGCGTGCCTGGACCTTCTTCCCCCGCCGGCTCTGCCTCCATCTTCACAGCTGCTCCATCTTCGAGCTTCGTCTGCACGTCTTCCTGCGGCTCCTCCTTCTTTGGCTCGTATCCCGCAAAGGCGCGCAGGTCGGCCGTGAAGAGGACAGAGTGTGCCCAGCCGGCATACTCGCCCCACAGCTCGCGGAAGCGCTCTGCGAGAGTCTCGTAGCCCCGGGCGCCCTCTTTCACTTTCATGCCGTACCAGCGCGCTGCGAACTGGGCGGCAAGAGGTGATCAGCTGGGCCTGGCATGGGAGCGAGACGGGCACTCACTTGGTAGACGTGTCGATCGACGGGGATGCTCGAGGGTTGATTGAGCGACATGAGGAGAATGCAGCTGTGCGCGCGAGCAGGAGAGCGGGGAGGTCAGCCAGCGCAATCAGCCGCCCAATCGCCTCTCCAGCACACGCACTCGGCGACCTTGGGACCAACGCCCGAGAGCTTGAGCAGCTCTGCACGCGCCTCATGATACGGCATGTCGCGCAGCGTGAGGAGGTATGACGCGGGCGAATGGATGCTTGGTGGTGGTGCCTCAGGTTCTGCCTTCGTCTCTTGCGACGTCTTGTTGTCCTTCATCTCCGCGCTTGACAGCTTCGCCTCCTGACGTGCCCGCTTGCCGCGTCGTGGCTCAGCCTCTGCTTCGAGCAGTGCGGGTTCTGGCTTGAGAGCTAGCGGCGGAGACACTTGTCGTTGAGCGTGTGGATGCGCCTCGCAGAGTGCACGAGCAGTAGCAGCGATGTACTTGGCGCGATAGCCAAACGAGAGTTGCTTCAGCGTCTCCTCCACGCCTGGCTGAGCGAGTGTAGCTGCCGAGGGAAACGGATGATAGACGATTCTCGTGGGGCCGGACTTCAGATCTGGGCTTGCAGCCAGCAGCGCATCCGGCGGCGCAGGGTAGCTGTACTCGAGCAGCGGCTCCGAGTAGTGCGTGCAAAGCGCTTGGACCATCTGTCCGATGCGAGCGATGTTGTTGTTGCTCGAGCAGATGAAGGCACAGAGACATTCCCACGGCTCTTGCTGCAGCATCCTCACGCCCGCGAAGCGCGTGGCGAAGCGTCGAAAGACGGGGTCCTTGAGGGACCACTCCTTGTAGAGCGCTTCGAGCGGGACAGAGAGGTTGAGATAGTCGTGCAGCCACGAGCGTGTCTGCGATTCGACTAGCTCGACGTCGGCTGTGTCGGTGCCGGAGGGCAGGAGGGTGCGGAAGTAGAGATAGCCGCGCGCTTCGTCTTGGCGCAGCAGCACGACGCGGTCCGAGAGGCAGAGAGACCACTCCGTCTGCTGCTCCCAGCCTTTCAGACTGGTCGATGCGTGTGCGCTGCCGTTCTCGGCCTTGACGTGCGCCGCGCTGCCGTCCGTCTCGCTCTTGACGTGCGCCGTCTCGGCGTCCGGCTCCCGCTTGACGGGCGTCTCCGGCTCGCTCTTCAGCGGCGGTCCGAGCTCCTCATCGCCAATGTACTCCCACACCTCGTTTGCGCGCCATCGAAACGCCTGTCCACAGCGGTTCGACACGGTCAGCTGCAGCAGAATCTGCTCGCGCGCAACGGGAAGGACGCGGTAGTGCGCCGGAGGTCGTGCGGGAGGCGCAGAGGCTGCCATGGTGTGCCGCGACGAGGAGTGCCTGGCGGAGGCGACGAGACACGACCAGACTGTGAGGCGCAAGCGGCTGCGCAGAAAGAGACTTGCTGGTGCTTGCGGAACGAGGAGCATGTGGCCGAGAAGAAAGCTAGCGCCAGGGCACGGCCAAGGTGGAGGTCGCTCGCCGCACCAGCGTCACGTGTGCGCATCTCTCTGGCATCCGTGGGAGCGCCGCGCGAGCCTCCTCAGCGCCGCGCTTCTTCCGTCCAATCTTTCCCACCACCTCCCCCCCACCATGAGCACGCTCTTCCACCACCCCAAGCCCGACATCGCCGGCGGCGTGCAGTACTGGCGCGGCGTGCCCGCCACCGTCGACGGCGTGCTGGGCGGCTATGGCAACGGCACGCTGCCGCGCGTCGATGCTCTCGGCTCGCGCTCGTTCCTGCTGCGCGTGCTGCCTCGCCTCTCGACGGTCGATGGACCAGCGAGATCCACCTGCTCAGCCGCTGCTGCTGCTTCGGAAGAAGCAGGCTCGTCGCGGCGACGCACGAGGGCACTGGATGTGGGCGCAGGCGTGGGGCGCGTGAGCCGCGATGTGCTCAGTCATGTGGCGGACGAAGTCGTGCTTGTGGAGCCTGCCGAGAACGTGAGTGTCCGCGGGCACATACGCGACGACAGCTTCTGGAGGTCTGACTGGCCTGCTATGCACAGCTGCTGGAGGAAGCCGTGCGTTCCTGTCCCTCGTGGCCCGCCTTCAAGAAGGGCTCTACGCCCGCCAAGTCCGCCTCGTTCGTGCTTTCCACGCTGCAGTCCTTCGAACTGCAAGCGCCCGTCGACTTTGCGCCGCCAATATGGAGCGATGGCCGTTCGGGCGGGGAAGAGAGCGGAAGCAGCATGCAGTTCGACGTGATTTGGTGCCAGTGGATGCTGCAGCATCTCTCCGATCCCGATCTCATCAAGTTTCTGCGCAGCGCCAGGGACGCTCTCGTGCCCGCCGATGGCGCAGCAGCCGCAGATGCGCCGCAGGAGAAGAGCGTTCTGAGCGGCGCAGGCTGCATCTTCATCAAGGAGAACGTGTGCTCTGAGAATGAGGATGGGAGCGAGAATGTGTGGTGGGACGAGGAGGACAAGAGCATCACTCGGTGAGTCATGCTGCATGCAGGCGAGGTGCGTTCTCCCACTGCGTTGCTGACTCAAGGCTCGCAGGTCGAAGCAGGCGTACGAACGGGTGTTCCGTGAGGCGGGCTTAAGGGTCGTGCGTTCTGAAGTGCAGCTCGGTCTGCCGGCTGAGCTCTTTGCTGTGCACATGTGAGTCGGTCTCCAGCACGCTCACTTGCGCGTTCAGCCTGCTGACTTCTACCCGTTCTCAAGGTGGGCGCTCGTCTGATCACGCCAATGCAACACCAGTCACTGCTCTGCTGCTACGCGTGTGACGTCTATCTGCATTGCGTCTGCCAGCTCTCTCATTCCATGCCAGCGCTCTGCTCCTCCTCGCGATTCAATCGATCGTCGCCGCCCAGCAGGCGCCAGGCCTCCAGCTCGCGGCCCTTGCTGTCCTGCCGCACCATGAACTTGCCGTGGTGGCCTTGCTCCTTCCACACCAGCTAGAGCACGGAGCTGCGTCAGCTACTGCGGCTGCAGAACATTGCTCTGATGGTCTGCTCACCTCGCGCGTACGCAGAAGCGACTCGATCGCTGACACGCGGTCCACTGCGAAGAGACCAGGCGGGGTCAGATAGGCGACAGCGGCGGGCAGCGTCGCTCGATACGCACTGACGGACTCGAGCTTGTCCTCGTAGCCCTCCTCCTCGGCCTGCAGCCTGAAGGCGCGCAGCAGCGGCATCGAGTCGGCACGGATGTGGTGATGCCGATCTGGCAGGGCGAGGCGCCGTCAGAGCTGGCAGCTGGAGTGCGGCAGGGCCAGGTCTCACCGACGTGGATGATGTTGAGGCGATCAAGCTCCTCCAGGAAGTCCGGCCGTGTCTGGCGCGCCCGTACCCTCAGCAAGAGTGTCTCGACCGAGGCAGGCTCAGACACTCACCATGACCTGCCGCACCTCTCCCCATGTCAAGCTCGGATTCGGCACATCTCCAGGCAAGCCAACCTCCACGTCGCTAAGCGGATTCGTGGCGTCGTCCTGCGGTCTCTTTTCGCCATGCTCCTGCTCCTTCTCGCTCTCGTGAGCAGCCTGCCGCACCTGCTCGTCCTCGCGCCGAGCGGCAATGGAGGCAGAGAGCGCCGAGGCACTCTCCTCCTCCAGCGCCTTTTGCCGCTTGGCTAGCTCGACGAAGAGCAGCCAGGAACACGTGGACCACTTCTGCTCGTCCCTGTGCCGAGCGAGTCAGACAAGCGGCATGCGGCCAGCCACGCACCCGAGCTCACATCACGTCGTCGTCGTGCTGCAGGACGTAGTGTCAGCGGCGTACCTGACAGCGCAGCTCATCAACCACTCACGTCCTCGATGATGCCAGTCTGTCGTCGAGAGGAGCATCAGCAAGGGCAGACGCCACATATGCCGTCTAGCCTCACCTTTGACAGCAGCCAGTTGAGGTCGTCGACGACGAGCTGCCTGACAGCAGCGCGCATGTCCTCTCTTCGCGCAATCTAGCGTTTCGTCAGCATACAGTGCACAGGCCATGACATGCCCTCACACACCTTGTTGAGCAGCGCGATGCGTCCGCCGACAGTCTGATACACCTCCTCCAGCAGATCGTCGTCTGCAGCATCGCGCTCGAAGCGCTCCCGCCCGTAGTACTGCACGCGGCACTGCTCCAGCACGCGCATCGACTGCGGCCGCGTCAGGTCTTTGAACGTGAGCGTGTCCATGCGGTTGCTGTTCTTGCGCAGCGTGTCGAAGACCCACTGTCAATGATGTCAGCAAGGTGGCAGGCGTGGGCACGGGCAGCGACGCACGTAATCGTTCGACGTGAACTAGGCGCTGGCGGTCAGCTACTGCTGCTTGTGGGACACGGCCTCGAACGGCACTCACGACAAAGGTAGCGCAGCCCGCGCTGGCCCACTCTGCAGACGGCGTCGTCAGTCTCGCATCCAGCCACCATCTCCCGTGCTCTTCTCACTCTCGGCACGCTGCTGGAAGAGCTGCAGCAGCTTGACGCCGTCATCGTCGCGCGGCAGCAAGTGCGCCGAGTTCATGATGATGACGGCCGGGCGGCCAGTGCGTGCGGCGTAGCGCTGCACTGCCTTCTCCAGCTTGTGCAGCGCCCGCTCGAGCGACTGGTAGTGCGTCATGCCGCTGAGATCCGAGAGGCCCAGCAGGTTGCCCAGATAGTCGCGGTTCATGCTGTAGTTGATGCTCTCGCTGAAGCGGTCCACGACGATCTCGGGCGTCTGGTGCGCGTCGAAGAAGGCGCAGCCCTCGGCTTGATTGCGCGCCATGGCGTCGATCAGCGTCGACGTCTTGCCAGAGCCCTGCAATGCACCGTCAGCCTTGACGACACACCTCCCGCGGCACGGTCTGGCAGCAGGTGGCTGCGCTCTCGACTCACCTT
Source organism: Tilletiopsis washingtonensis (assembly GCF_003144115.1). Lineage (NCBI taxonomy): Eukaryota > Fungi > Basidiomycota > Exobasidiomycetes > Entylomatales > Tilletiopsis > Tilletiopsis washingtonensis. The sequence continues at coordinate 201,895 of NW_020312011.1, forward strand.
GCTGCCGAGAATGAGAAAGTAGCGCCCGGGCTCCTTGCCCTCTACGATGCGCCGCACCAGTGCCTCCTCATCGCGCAGCGGCAGCACCTCTGCATGAGCCAGCTGATCTCCGCCGCGCGCCAGTGCCAGCACCGGGTCGTAGCCGCCCTCAAAGGCCTTCTCCATCTTGCTCAGCACGTGCGACTTGTACCACGCCTGGTAGCCCATCGCGGCGCCGCCCAGCAGCAGCACGCCGACGCACGCGCCCATGGCTGTCTCGAAGCCCGACGAGTTGAGCAGCGTCTTGAGCCCGCCCTCGCGCGGCGGATCATCGCTGCGCGACTGCCGCGAGTGCGAGTGCTCGCCCTGCCCGGGCGGTGCAGGAGCGGCAGAGGCCAGCGGGCGGCGGGCGGCATGCGGCAGGGTGGCGCGCCGCAGCGGCAGCGAAGCCACGGCGGGCCGTGAGACGGCGCGACGCAGCATACGAGCAGGAGGGTGAGGAGGTGGTGGGAGGGCAAGCGGCTGCAGCGCAAAGGAGAAGGTCGAGCACTCCTGGATCGGGCCTTGGCGCCGATGCCAGCGCCGCGGGTTTGGGGTGCAGCGGCTGCGGGCGCGGCGCTGTATGCGCGCCTCGCGTCCGTGCACTTTCCATCTTCCGCTCCACCACCTCCCAATCAATTTCGCAGCTGCTTCCTAGCCCTAGTGTTCAGCCATCCTCCTCCCGAGCTGTGCACCCGTCTGAGCATCCCTGTCACTCCCACGCCTCCTCGCCGCGGTCCCGACCGCGCCTGAACAGCCGTTAGCCGGCTCGGCGCCGCTGCTCACGTTGACCCCGACTGATGCATGCCCGCAGTGACTGACATGCAGCGCTACGACGCCTACGACATTGACCTCGACTTCGACGCACTGGCGGCCGAGTATGGTGTCCCCGACGAGCCCGTCGCGCCGCTCTACCCGCAGGCCTCCAGCAGCAGAGCCGTGGCGTGGGCCGAGCCGAGCGCGCAGCGAGCAAGTCACGCTGGCCGCTCGACGCCCGCAACAGCCTACTGACGCATTACAGGTGGGCCCTCGAGCGCCCGAGCACAGCAGTAGCACTCGGCATGCACCTCGTGCCGACGTCGTGGAGCAGACCGTTGCGCGGCGGGGCATGTATGCGGCTCCTGCTCGTCCAATACACGCCGCTACTCCTCCGCTGGAGCCCCGCGGCCGCGATTCGCTCTTCGCTGCGCAGAGGTCACCAGCCAACCCGACGTCGCACGGCATCGAGCTCAAGCCTGTGACGATCCTGCGTGACTCTTTCCTTCCCAGGCTCGCAGATCTGCCGGCTGCTGACGCGCCGACCTGCACAGCCGATCAGTACCGCAGCATGTTCCGCTTCCAGCACTTCAACGCCGTGCAAAGCAGCGTGCTGGACGACGTGCTGCACTCCGACATCAACGTCGTTCTGGCGGCGCCGACTGGATCAGGCAAGACGGGCGCTTTCGAGCTGGGCATCATCCGCATGTTGCATACGCAGGATGCCAGCGCCAAGGTGCGCCGGCGCCGCAACGGCGGGTGACCGTTGAGTGACGCTGATACTATGTGCCCTTGTGAAGGCCGTCTACTTGGCGCCGACAAAGGCGCTGTGCACAGAGCGAGCGAGCGACTGGAAGGCCAGGATGGACCATCTCGGCTGCCGCGTTGCGGAACTGACGGTAGCGCACCGCCCTAATTGCTGCACTGCTGGCCCTTTGCTTACTCCGCTCAGGGCGATACGAATGCCAGCTCGGGGCTCGAGCAGGCCAAGCGCGCACGGGTCATCGTGGCGACGCCGGAGAAGTGGGACAGGTGGGTGCCCTTCAGCGGCGGCGAAGGAGGTGTGCTGACTTGGAGCGAGCGCAGCATCACGCGCCGCTGGAATGACAACGAGCCGATGCTCAGGTCTGTCAAGCTGCTCCTCGTCGATGAGGTGAGGCTCCTCAGCATGCAGGTTCGGCTCCGGCTACGCTCTGACTCCGTTCTGCATCTGCAGATCCACACGCTCAGAGAGCGCGGAAGAGGTGCGACGCATGGCGCAACATCTCCTGACTGTGGCGGCATCAGCTGATTCCCCTTAACAGGCGCATGCATCGAATGCGTCGTCTCGAGAATGCGCACGTATGGCTCGAACGTGCGCGTAGTGGTGCTCAGCGCCACAGTTCCGAACGCCGAGGACATTGCGACATGGCTTGGCTCCGGCTCGCAGGTTGCCAAGCTGCACAAGTTCGGCGAGGCGTATCGCCCTTGCCCGCTCACGAGAGTGCGTACATGCCTGCCCAGCCTAAGGTCCATTGCTGATGCCTCTCGCGCAGCACGTCTATGCCTATCCCAATCCCAAGGGCGATCAGTGGAGCTTCATGCATGCGCTCAACTCCAAGTCAGCAGCGTGCTCAGAGACAAGGGCGGCATGCGACTGACGCTGAGGGCTGCAGGCTTGTCGGCATCATGCAGCAGCACGCCGAGAGCAAGCCGACGCTCATCTTCGTGCCGACACGCAAGGCCGCCTCGCAGGCGGCGCTGGCCATCCTGAAGGACTACAAGGCCACATACACGCGCAACGAGCCGGGGCCATGGCGTCGCCCGCAGCTTAATGAGCCGCTCGTGTACAAGGATAAGGCGCTGACTGGTGAGCCACGGCGGTATATGAGGGAAGACCTCACGCCTCACGAAACGCGGCAGAGCTGGCGCCGTTCGGTATCGCCTTCCACCACGCCGGACTGGACCTGACCGACCGCCGCGCGGTAGAGGCGAACTTCCTCAAAGGGCGCATCAATGCGCTGTGTGAGTCCAGCGGTAGTCCCGCCTCAACGCCTCGCTGACTCGCTTCCAGGCTCGACGAGCTCCCTCGCCGTCGGCGTCAATCTGCCTGCGTACCTCGTCATCATCCGTGGCACGCAGTCATTCGATGGCGCATGGCGCGAGATGAACGAGATCGACCTGCTGCAGGCCGTCGGGCGGGCCGGACGGCCGCAGTTCGACACCTCGGGCTGCTGCGTTATCCTCACTGAGCAGCAGCACAAGGAGCGCTGGCAACGTCTCCTCGCCGGCTCTACGCCGATTGAGAGCACGCTGCATCTCGACCTCGTGTGAGCGAGCATTGCCCTTGAGCGCAGCAGGAGGTAGCTGATCGCCTCACGCCTTGCCGCAGCGAGCACATCAACGCAGAGATCGGCCTGCGTGGCCAGACGGACGAGGCTGCTCTGCGGCGCTTCCTCGCCACCACTTTTCTGTTCGTGCGTCTTCGACAGAACCCGGCGCACTACGATAGCCTGCTGCAGAAGGGAGGCGGTCCGCGAGAGACGGCGCCCGACGTCGTGATGGACAGGCTACTGCAGGAGACGCTTGTCAAGCTCGGGGCTCACGACCTGATCGCGGCGCGCCCGCAAGCGACCTCGCCTGTCTGCTCGAACGACCGTGGTAAGTGGCAGAGGACACTTGTCGCGCTTGCGACTGACACGCTCGCTGCCAGGCCACATCCTGTCGCAGTACTTTCTGTCGCTCAAGACGATGGCTACCCTTTGCGATCTCAAGCTCAACTCGAGCGTCAAGGATGTGCTCGAGGCGCTCTGCAACGCCGAGGAGTACAGCGAGATCCGCATCAGGCAGGGCGAGAAGGCGCCTCTTGTGACTCTGCGCAGCAACCCGGACATACGCTATCCGCCTGCCAAGGTCGTAGGCGGGCCAGAGAAGCGCTCGCTCCTGATCCAGGCCACACTCGCTGGCCTGCCGCTGGCCGAGCTGCTCGCTACAGAGGGTGGCGCCGCTTTCAGCCCGATGAGTGATTGCTTCGTCCTGTTCCGTCACGCTTCGCGCATGTGAGTAGTGGCCGGCCTGCTTGTCGGACGCTGTGGCTGATTTTCAACCGTGCACAGCATCAAGGCTGCTTTCGACCTGGCGTGCCTCAAGAGAGATGGAGGCACCGCACGCTCTGCATTCGAGCTGTGAGTCGTTGCGGAAGGCCACGCAGTCGATGTACCGCTCACGCTTTCACAGCCTCCGTAGTGTCTCGGGAAAGGCGTGGGACGGCTCTTGTGCGACGCTGCGTCAGCTAGAAGGGTGAGCAGAAGTGCCCTTCTCTTCTGCGCACGGCTGACTCTCTGCCGCAGCATTGCAAGTGCAGCGCCGCTACGCAGCGAGAAGCGACTGACGCGAACCTGAGCAGGGCGACAAGTCCATCCGCGCGCTCGCACAGGCTGGTCTGAGCACGCTCGAGTCCGTCGCACGTACCGAGCCGCACCGCATCGAGATGATCCTCGGCCGTCGCGCGCCCTTCGGCCAGCAGATCGTCAACGAAGCCCGCGCAATGCCGGCGTTCAGCCTCGGCATTGCCGAGAGCGCCACCCAGGTGACGGGCGAGGGCGTGGCGCTAAGAGCACGCGTGACGGTGGGCCTGCTCCGCCCAGACGTGCGCACTCGGTCAAAGAGTGGAGGCCAGCTCTGGCTTACCTGCTTGTCCTTGACAAGCACGTCGGAGGTGAGCGCCTCGGAGGAAGTTGCCCTGTGTCCTGACTGACAGTTTGCCAATAGTTCCTCGACTTTCGGTGCGCTGAAACAATCGCGAGCATAAGAGTCCATGCTCATTGTGCTTCCTCAGCCGCATGCCCGTGAAGAAGCTCACCGATGAGCGCAGCTTCTCCGTGCGCTGCATGCTCCGCCGTCCGCACGAGAGTCTTGTGGTCATCGTCGGCTGCGACGATATCGCCGGCTCAGGCGTCCGCGCCGACCTGCATCCGACCTCAGTGTCCGCGGCGGACTTTCCTATCCCGGCCATGGGCTCGGCAGAGGAGCTTGCTCAGCAGGTGAGCCCTTGTCTGCCCGCATGGACGATCGATGCTGATGATCGAGGCAGGAGCTCGAGGGCTTGACGGCCGCCGACTTCGACACGGCAGAGCTCGAGTCCCTCGCGGGCCAGTCAGCTCGTGAGTGCCACAGAACATTCAGATCAACGGCCGAGCTGATCGTCTTGCCAAACCCAGCGCCGGCCAGCGTGGAGCCTCAGCCGCAGCCGGCGAACAAGACGAAGGGCGTCAGCACTGCAGGCGCATCGGGGAAGACGGTAAAGGCAGCAGCGGTCACGAAGAGCGCTCCGCAGCGTCTACCGAACGGTCGATACAAGTGAGCAGCGTCTGCGCATCCTGCACCGTCGCGACGCTACTGACTCTGCCGCGCACAGATGCCGCCATCTGTGCAAGAAGAAGTGCACACACAAGTGCTGCCTCGAGGGCCTGCTCAAGCCTCCGCCGCTGGCACGCAAGGCCAGCGGCAAGAAGCTCAACACGATTGAGCAGTCGCTCCTCGACAAGATCTCGAGCATCGGCGAAGCGAAGGCGACTGACGAAGCGACGCAGACTGAAGAGCAGGAAGAAGCGCCTGCATCGCGTGCCGAATCGTCCGGTCTGATCCTGCCGGCGCGATGGGTGCAGGAGCGCGCTTCTGCTGCCGCTGCTGCCAAAGCTAAGGCTGTTGCAGGCGCTGCTGCGAGCTCCGCACCCGCGGCCGCCAAGCGCAAGAGCTCGCAGGCGCCAGAGGCCATGCCTCCTGCCAAACGCCCGCCCCGGCAGTGGCGTGGCCTCGACCCCGCGCTCACTGAGCATCTGGGCAACGACTCAGCAACCGAGGACTCGCCTTCTCCGCCGAGCATCAGCGAGCTGGGCTTCTTCGACAGCGCGCGCGTGGTGCCGCACGATCATCTGCGTGACCTGCAGCCGGCATACGACGACTTCGAGCCGTACGCCTTTGACGAGGCAAAGGCAGCAGAGGCTGCGTCAGGCGCAGGCGCAGCTGCGGATGATCCGCTCTTCTTCATCACTTCGAGGTCGTCGTCCGAGTCGTCTTTCGGCCGCTGGCGCGCTCCCGCTGCCCGCCCGCGCGCGGAGGCTTCTCCTCTAAGCACCCACTCTCGCGCCGAGTCGGCGGACACGGACTCGCGCTCTTCATCGCCCGAGCAGCCGCTGGCCGTCCAGCACGCAGCCTCGCCAGCCTGCCCGCCCATGGCCGCCGCGCTCAGCCAGCCAGTGCCGCCGCAGCCGGAAGTGCGCACCGACGAAGGCGCGCCTGTGGCGCAACTCGGCTTCGCGATGCCAGTGCGCGCGCCGGCCACCGCGCTTAGCGCTCCGCAGCCCGACCTATCTGTCGCAGTCGATAGCGCAGCCGGAGAAGCGGAGGTCGAGGACCATGACGACCTTGAGGGATTCTTCAACGAGCACACTCTGTGAGAAAGGCCAGAGAGAAGCAACGAATGATTCGAGCCAGCGATAGAGCCGAGAGTCAGTGATGCACGTGTGAGAGGAGTCTATTACTGGATCATGAGGCGTGATAAGAACGATGACTGTGCGGAACCGGAGATGTGGGAGAGAGGGAGCTGAGAGGAAGATGGAAGACGCAGAGGACAAGGCAGAGAGCGACGCCTATGCCCAGACGGGGTCGACGATCTCGGGGCCCTTGCCGACGCTGTGCACCTTGAAGCCAATCTTGCGCAGCAGCTTGGCGTCGACGATGCCGCGGCCGTCGAAGAGGAAGGCGGGCTTCTTCATGCCCGCGTAGATGCTGGCCCAGTCGAGCTCCTTGAACTCGTCCCACTCCGTCGCGATGACGATGGCCTCGGCATCGACGCAGGCGGCGACTGCGGAGGGCGCAAGTGTGATTTGCTTGCGCACTGAGAGAGGCGGATTCAGTGAGAGGCAGGCGAGAAGGGCCGGGAGCCGACTCACCCTCGATGCTGTCGTCCACCACACCCGGCTCCGTCAGGTCCATCCAGATCTGCGCCTCGGGTACCTTGGGGTCGTAGATGGTCACCAGCGCGTTCTCCTGGCGGAAGTAGCGGCACAGCGAGATGGCCGCCGACTCGCGCTGCAGACGGTGTAAGGGTCAGCGCATGCAGAGAGAGCCGCAGCCTCGCAGGCGCTGCTCACCGTGTCGCCCGTGTTCTTCTTGAAGGCAAAGCCGAGCACGGCCACCTTCTTCATGGTGATGGTGTTGAAGAGCGTCTGCACGACCTTCTGGGCAAAGCGCGACTTGGACCACTCGTTCATCGTGATGACCTGCGCGCGAAAAGCATGCGTTCAGAGCGAATTTCGCAGCGCTGCGCCTCGTGGACTCACCTGACGCCAGTAGTCGGCCACCTGCGGCAGACTGAGGCTCTCGCTGAGGTAGACGAGATTGAGAATATCCTTCTGGAAGCACGAGCCGCCAAAGCCGACGCTGGCCTTGAGGAACTTGGGGCCGATGCGGCCATCGAGGCCACATGCGTGTGCCACCTCGTCCACGTCGGCACCCGTCGCCTCGCAGATGGCGGCCATGGCATTGACGGAGGAGATGCGCTGGGCAAGGAGCGCGTTGGCCGCCTGGATGGAGCGTCAGCGACAAGGCTGCGTACATGCGCTGCGCCTGACTCACGAGCTTGCTCAGCTCCGAGCTCCACAGACCCGTCGTGTACACCTTGTGCTTCGGCACCCAGTGCTCGTACACCGCGCTGAGGCGCGCCGCCGCCTCGCGGCCCTCGTTGGTGTCGAGGCTGCCGATGAGCACGCGGTCGGGGCTCTGCAGATCCGGGATGGCCGTGCCCTCGGCGAGGAACTCGGGGTTGGAGAGAATGTCGAAGCGCACGCCCGGCCGCGAGTTGCTCTCGAGAATCGTGCGCATCGACGCGGCGGTGCGGCACGGCACGGTGGACTTCTCGACGATGATCTTGCTGCTCGTCGCCACGGCGGCGATGCGACGCGTCGAGGACTCGACGTAGCTGCGCGTGGCGTGTGTGAGCCGGAGCACGAGCCACACCGCTAGGAGCCGTGCCGGTGTCCGGCCCCCCTCGAGGGTCCAGCGTGCGGAGCGCACGTCTCTCGCCGCCGCGCTGTCGCCTCCACGTCGCGATGCGGGGAAGGCGGCGGCCCGCGGCGCGTCTCGCTCGCTGCCTCGTGCCTCTGGCGCCGGCGCACGTTCCCACCGCAGCGGCCCACGCGCGCGGCGCTGATGCCGCTGCGACGCGCGCGCACCGCCGCCTCGGACCCCTTTCGCTACTCACTGCAGGTCCGCGGCGAAGCCCGCGCCCACGCCGCTCTTCTTCGTCGGCGTGTTGACGCTGACGAAGACGAGGTCGGCCTCCTCGATGGCCTTGTCGATCTCCGTGCTGAAGAAGAGGTTCTTGCCGCGGCACGCCAGCACGATCTCGGCCAGGCCCGGCTCGTACACCGGCAGGCCCGACAGGCGGCCCTCGGCGTCCGGCGCACTGTTCCAGGCGGCGATGCGCACCGGATTGACATCGACGATGGTGACGGTGATGTCGGGGCAGTTCTGGGCAATGACGGTGCACGTCGGCCCGCCGACGTAGCCGGCGCCGACGCAGCAGATGCGCCGGATCGCCTGGGGCGCAGAGGAGATGGCCGTCGGCATGGCGAGGGGGGAGAGGAGACGAGGAAGGGAGAAGAGAGCTGTGTCGAGGCGAGCAGAGGATGAGGGTGGTGACCAGTGGGGTCCGCGTGAGGTCGAGCAGCTTTATACCTGCTCGGCGCCGCCCGTTGCTCCCAGGAGGCCGACAGCGCTTCATTCTTCGCTCTCGGAAGCGAGCGTGCGCACATGTGCCGGCAGCGAGGTTGCACACTGATGTCCTGCGGCGTCCGAGGCTGCACTTGCCCCAGGGGGCAGGGCAGGAGAGTCATCGAACGTGCGTCCGTTGGCCATGGCGCGTCTCGCGCGGCGCAGGGCGAACGTGGCCCGCCGCCCGCCGCCGCGTCGCGCGCCGCCCGCCGGCTGAGAGCAACACCTCCTGCCCCTGCCCCCTCCTGCTGCTGCGCTGGAGAGGCCGAGGCATGCTAGGAGCTGAAGTGCGGCATTTACCGATGGAGCTTCATGCGCACATCTCGCTGCCGTCTCTTCACTTGCAGTGTGCGCGGCTCAGGCAAGAGCGCCGGGCCGCGGCGTGGGCCGGCGCACACCGCAAGCGCTGCGCCTGCTGTGCCCTGCACGCGCGGCCTGCCTCTTGCGTCCGCGCCCGAGCGGTCGTGAGGCCACAAAGACGCCGACGTCGTTGGATGGGCTGCCTCGCTCGCCTGCAGGCGGCAACTTGCAGCATGCAGCATGCGGATGCAGCGTGGAGGGAGAGCATCGAGCCAAGCAGCAAGAGCAATGCACGTATGCACGCTTTGAGAATGGCGCAGCTCGATCGGGCTCACGACACGACGGGGCAAGCCCTCTCGGATGCTGACTTGGCCGGACGCCGAAGACAGCCTTCACAGCTGCCAAGAGAGCAGGCAGGCGGAGCTGCCGTCGTCTGGCGTGTGCAGCTTGCAGCGGCAGCCGCCAGCAGCGCAGGCGCAGCTCGCTCCTTGACACGCAGGCCAGAGGCGCCGAGCGAGGCAAATTGCAATCAACACACCTTGTTGCGCTTTACCTCGCCTTGCCTGCATGCCCGAGCGCCCGAGGGCGATGATCGGCCGGAGATATACAGCGCTGCGCCAAGGCCTGCATGCTGCGGAGCTGCAGGCTGCAGCGCTCTCTGGGGGGAGAGAGAAGAGAGGGGGAGAGGAGCTGCACGCGCCGCGGGCAAGCCACACGATGAGGCGCTAGGGTCCTCCTGTCAGGGCATCAGGCACAGCGACAGCGTGACAGCGACGCGACGCGCGTCTCGCCTGCTGCTGCCCGCTGCGCATCGCCATGGACCAACGCAGAGGTGCTGCCTCGCCTTCACCTTCAGCCTTTGCAAGAGGCGGCACAGCGGCAGGGGCGCGACTGCGACTTGTCGTCGTGCGTCGAGCCGCATGCTGCGCACCATCGGGGCGCAAGAGCAGGCAGACTTGCGCCGCAGCTTGCACAGCGTTCATTTGCGCGCCTGCTCGCATGCGCTGACCTGTCGCGCCTCCTGCGCACCTCTCGCACCTTGCCTGATGCTGCTTCATGCTGTCTTGATTCCCCTCAAAGCTCGGCAACTGCACGCTACAAGCTCACGCTCCGCCGGCTGCGGGCACATACGGCATGCCTCCGCTGCAGCATGCAGGCTTGATTGGCAGCAGCTGCAGCGCAACATCAGCAGCTGTCAGTCACTTCGCCGATCCGGCGCAGCAGCCTGCTGCAGCGCGCGCTATGCTCGGCGCAGGCTGCTGAGCCAGCTGGGTCGCATGTGTCTCCGCGCCTGGCCTTGGCGCCGGTGAGTCGAGTGTGTCCACCGCAGCCGCAGCAGACGGCAGACATGCTCACGTCGCGTGAGCACGCCTGCCTGGCAGCTGCCTCTCTCTTCGTGCCGGCGTCTGTTGAAGCGTATTATTGAGTGGGTAAGTGCTGGCATGACATGAGAGAACGACGGGTGGGATGGGAGTTGAGCCCGAATGGGAGTCACGTGATGGGGAATGCGGGCAGAGAGAGAGAAGAGCTTTGCAGAAGGGAGAGAAACACGGGCGGTCTATGGAGAAGCAAGCAGGCAGGGACACGTCTAGAAGAGACCCTGCACCTGGCCATTCTCATCCAGGTCGACTGCAGAACGGCCGCCTATGGTCAGCCGCAGCACAGAAGGAAGGATGCAGACGCCAAGACTCACTCTCGTAGTAGCCCGGCCGCGTGGAAAGCTGCGAGGAATGCGACGGTCAGTCGGGAGTCCGCAGAGCCGGCGGCACAGCATGCCGAGAAGCGACACTCACGCCCGGCATCGTCTGCATGGCGCCGCAGAGCGGGTACAGGACTGTCGAGAGGTGGGAGAACGTCAGCCAAGGTATGCAGAGTGGGTTGAGGAAGGCGACAGTGGACGCACAGCCAGCACCGGCCGAGAGCTTGACGGAGCGGATGGGCACGGTGAAGCCGGTCGGTGCGCCCTTGAGCGTCGGCTCGTGGCTGAGCGACAGCTGATGGGAGGGTGCACTGGTCAGCCGTCGGCTCCGTCACGCTCTGGTCTGCGGCCAACTCACGTGCGTCTTGGCCATGCAGATGGGCAGGTGTCCGTATCCCTGGCGCGTGTACGTGTCGATCTGCTTCTGTGCGGCCTCGCTGATCTCGATGCCCGCGGCGCCGTACATCTCCTTTGCGATCGTCTCGATCTTCTTCTCAATCGGCAGGGCCACGTCGTAGAGGAACTTGAAGTCGCTCTGCTTGCCCTCGAGCGTCGAGATGAGTGCCTGAGCCAGATCCACGGCACCCTCGCCGCCGCGCGCCCAGTGGTTCGCCGGCACAGCGGCATCGGCGCCCGCAGCGAGCGACTCGCGCACCACGAGGTCGAGCTCCTTCTGCGTGTCGGTGGCGAAGCGGTTCACCGCCACGACGACCTTGAGGCCGAACTTCTTGGCATTCTCAATGTGCTTCTTGAGGTTGACGCAGCCGGCCTCGAGGATCTCGAGGTTCTCCTCGAGGTACACCTCCGACAGCGGCTTGCCCGGCGACACGTCGGGGCCGCCGCCGTGCGTCTTGAGTGCACGCACCGTGGCGACCAGCACGACGGCGTCGGGCACAAGGCCAGACTCGCGACACTTGATGTCGCAGAACTTCTCCATGCCAATGTCGGCGCCGAAGCCCGCCTCGGTGATGACGTAGCCGGCCTTGCTGTCGTCCTCGCCCTCCTCGGTGCCCGCGAGCTTCAGCGCCACGGCGTCGGCGAGGATGCTGCTGTTGCCGTGGGCAATGTTGGCAAAGGGCCCGGCGTGCACAAAGACGGGCGTGCCCTCGAGCGTCTGCATCAGGTTCGGCTTGATGGCGTCCTTCATCAGCACCGTCAGCGCGCCGCCAATGCCAATGTCGTCGGCCGTCACGGCATCGCCGGCGCGGCTCGAGGCAATGACCATGCGGCCGAGACGCTCGCGCATGTCGGCCAGGTCCTTGGAGAGCGCCAGCACGGCCATGCACTCCGACGCCACGGCAATGTCGTAGCCCGTGCGCCGCTCCTGGCCCTTCTCCGTCGCCGCCTGCCCAACAGTGATCTCGCGCAGGAAGCGATCGTTGGTGTCGGTGACGCGGTGCCACGTGATCGTGTCTGGGTCAATGTCAAGGCGCGCCCACTTGCTGCGCTCCTCCTCCGTCAGCTCCTCGGGGTCAGTCTTGTTGATGCCGAGCTTCTTCAGACGGCGCAGCATCACGGGTGCAAAGCTGCGCTTGCCCTTCTTCTTGGGGCACAGGCGGTCGAATAGCGCGGCGTCCTTCTGCGTTGCCTCGTGGAACATGCGCGCGTCGATGGCGGCGGCCAGCAGGTTGTTGGCCGCCTGCACGGCGTGGTTGTCGCCCGTGAGATGGAGGTTGAACTCTTCCATCGGGATGACCTGCGCATAGCCGCCGCCGGCAGCGCCGCCCTTGATGCCGAACGTCGGGCCCTGCGACGGCTGGCGCACACAGGCAAACGCCGCCTTGCCGAGGTGGGCGCCGAGGGCCTGCGCCAGGCCGATCGTCGTCGTGCTCTTGCCCTCGCCGAGCGGCGTGGGCGTGATGCCGGCGACGACGACGTACTTGCCGTCGCGGCGCGAGGCCAGGCGCTGCAGGATGCTCAGGTCCACCTTGGCCTTGACGTCGCCGTAGGGCTCCAGCTCGCGGCCCAGGATGCCCACCTCGCGCGCGACCTGCGTGATGGGGCGCGGCTTCTGCGAGCGCGCCACCTCGATGTCCGCCGGCACCTTCTCGAGGATGCTCAGCGGGTTCGGCGACGTGACGCCGCGTGCGCGCCCGTTGGCCGTCGACTTGAGCGCCGACTGCAGCACGTTCTCCATCAGCATGGCCACCGTCATGGGGCCGACGCCGCCGGGCACGGGCGTGATGGCCTTGACGACCTTGCGCGCCGCCTCAAAGTCGACGTCGCCGACGAGGCGCTGGCCGCTCTTCTTGGACGCGTCGGCAATGTAGTTGGTGCCGACGTCGATGACGATGGCATCCTTCTTGAACCACTCGCCCTTGACGAACTGCGTCTTGCCGAGGCCGGCGACGACAATGTCGGCCTCGCCGACGTGCGCGGCGACGTCCTTGGTGCGCGAGTGGCACTGCGTGACCGTGGCGTTGCGCGAGCGCAGCAGCGCCGCGACGGGGTTGCCGACGATGTCCGAGCGGCCAATAACGCAGGCGCGCAGGCCGGAGAAGTCGGACAGGCCGGCCTCCTCGAGCAGCTTGATGACGCCGGCGGGCGTGCAGGGCGCAAAGTCGGGATTGCACGCGCGGCTGTTGAGGTGGCCGATGTTGAGGGCGTGGAAGCCGTCGACGTCCTTGCTCGGCGACACGGCCTCGGTGACGCGGCGCTCGGCCTCGGCGTCGATGTGGGCGCCGAGCGGCAGCTGCACGAGGATGCCGTCGATGCTGCTGTCGTCGTTGAGGTCGCCGACGCGGTGCACAATCTCCTCCTCGCTGGTGCCGCCGGGCAGATGCAGGTGCGTGAACTTCATGCCGCACTCCTCGGCGGCCAGGCGCTTCATGCGGATGTACGTGACGCTGGCGCTGTCGTCGCCGACCTGCACGATGCAGAGGTGCGGCGCAAACGAGGCGTGCGTCTTGCGGCGCTCGGCGATGCGCTCAGCGACGGACGCGCGGACCTTCCTGCGAGCGCAGAAGGGGTTTAGTGTGCATAGCAGAGGCCTCTACAGGCCGGGCTCCCTGCACGCGCCGCAGCTCACTCACTTGGCCAGCGCCGTGCCGTCGATGATGCGGGCGCCGCTGCTGCCGGCAGCATCGGCAGAGGAGGCCATCGTGGCGCGGAGGAGCGGGAGCGGAGCGGCGGCGGCTCGGGCGCGCGGGCGGCGCGGCGAGGCGGCGAGGGCGAGGGCGCGGCGCGGAGCAGCGAGCGGCGAGCGCGAGAGGAGCGATGCGGTGCGCAGTGCGCTGGAGACAGAGAGGTGCGGCTGGTGGTGGAGGGGCAGACGCAGCAGGCACGGCGAGCGGAGCATGCCCGGATGTCGCGCACAAGAGGATGATGAGTGGGGTCGCGGCGGCAAGCAGGCCGGCGGCGGTGGCCGAGGCGGCGCTAAGCCGGCGCGCCGCGAAGATCTGCGCTGCCACGCGCCGCGTGAAGGCCACGGACCCAGCCTACGCGACAAAGACGGCAAGAGCAGCAGCAGCAGCTATACATGCGCTGCTCTGAGCAGCAGATCCACCATCACCGCTGCAGCGTGCCTTTCTCTGCCGCTCTGGGCGAGCTCAAGTCCGGCGTCCAGGGCTCAAGCGGCGCAAAAGGCTGGGCAGCACGTTGTTCGGCTCACGGCGCGCGCAAAGGCCGCCCGAGGCCGCTGGCGGAGTCGCGCTCGCACCCGGAACACGGTCTCGCGGACGCGAGGGACACCTTGCTTATAAGGTGGAGGCAGCAGGTGAGCTCCCGTAGAGCTCCCTGGGCAGTCACTTGGCCGCCGAACGGCAGCGCTGTAGCAATTCAGCCCTTTCGAGCTCGCTGAGAATTTTGAGTGCAAATCGAGCTCGAGATGGCGCTGCTGGACGGCGCTGCGAGCTCGGAGGCGAAGAGGAGCGGGCGAGGCCGGCAGCCCGAGGTTGCTCGGGCGCGGCGCACGGTGACGTGGGAGCCGCCAAGCGAGGCGGAGGGGCCAGGCACGCTTCTTCTCGCCGCGCGGGCGGCGGCTGCAAAGGCAGGCCGCCTGCCTGGAGCGCAAGCGCGTGCCGGCGCCCATTGCGGCAGCCCGTCCTGCCCGTGCTTGCACCCTTCTCGAGGCTGCACAGCCTGCTGCGCCTCCTTCCCTCCTCACCACTCCCTCTCCTCTCCCTCTCCCACCCCTCCGCGTGCCCGCCATGTCGGCGCTGCGCCACGCCGCCCGCGCCCAGCAGCTCGCTGCGCTGCCTCGCGCTGCGCCTGCGTACCGTGCGCTGCACGTCTCGGCCTCGCGCCGTGCCGATGCGCCCCTCGTGCCGCCGCCGGGCTCCAGCTCCACGCCCGCGCCGCCGCCCGGCCCGCCGCCGACGCTCTCCAGCCCCACGTCGCGCCCGCTGCCGCCCACGGCCGGCGCGCCGGGGCCGCCGAAGCCCGTGCCCTCGACCTTCTCCAGCTCCAGCTCCTCCTCGTCCTCCTTCTTCGGCGGCTCCTCCAAGCCACCGCCGAACCCGCTGCGCCCCGTCGGCACGCTGCTCAAGTGGCTCCTCTACGGCACCGTCGCCACGTTTGGCGTCGCCTACTACCTCGACTCGCGCGCCGCCATCCACCGCTGGGTCGCCATCCCCGTGCTGCAGGCCACCGCCGACCCCGAGACGGCACAGAAGATCGCCGTGCAGGGCCTCGCGAGTGGCATCATGCCGCGCGACATGGGTGTCGACGACGACGTGCTGCAGACCAAGGTGAGTGCGAGGCCAGGCCAAGATGGAAGGAGCGGACCAGGCACTCCAGAAGCTGTGGCATCAGATCATGCCAGGCTGACCTTCTCTGCCACAGCTCTTCGGCAAGACGCTCTCGAACCCCATCGGCCTGGCTGCCGGCTTTGACAAGCAGGGCGAGGCCATCGACGGCCTGCTGGGCCTCGGATTCGGCATTGTTGAGATCGGCAGCGTGACGCCCGAGCCGCAGGTGAGTGCCATTGTGCGCCTCTAGCTGTGCCAGTGACTCACCTTCCTTCCAGCCGGGCAACGACCTGCCGCGCTACTTCCGCCTCGACCAGGACCGCGCCGCGATCAACCGCTTTGGCTTCAACTCCGACGGCCACGACGCCGTGCTGGCACGCCTGCAGGCACGCATCGGCACGTGGCTGCACTCGTCGGGCGCGCTCAATGATGTGCGCGTGCCCATCTCCTCGTCCAACGTCGCGTCCGAGGTGCTGGCGGCGAACCCGGCCGTCGGGCCGCTGCTGCTCGACGCCGCCGAGCTGCCGCGCTCGGCGCGCGCCGGCCAGTTCCTCTCGGTGAACCTCGGCAAGAACAAGACGTCGGCGGCCGACTCGGTCGACGACTACGTCAAGGGCGTGCAGAAGCTCGGCCCGTACGCCGACATGCTCGTCATCAACATCTCGTCGCCCAACACGGCCGGCCTGCGCAACCTGCAGCACAAGGAGGCACTGCAGAAGCTGCTCAAGTCTGTCGTCGACGCGCGCAACGAGCTGCCGCAGCCGCAGGCGCCGCTGCTCGTCAAGATCGCCCCGGACCTCTCCGAGGGCGAGCTCAACGACATCGCAGACGCTGCGCTCGGCGCCAAGGTCGACGGCCTCATCGTCAGCAACACGACCGTCTCGCGGCCTGCCTCGCTGCTGTCGCCGCCGCACGTCACGCAGGAGACGGGCGGCCTCTCTGGCCCGCCCGTGAAGCCGCTGGCCATCAAGGCGCTGCAGACCATCTACAAGCGCGTCGGCGACAAGATGCCGCTGATCGGCTGCGGCGGCATCGCGTCGGGCCGTGATGCGCTCGACTTTGCCAAGGCCGGCGCCTCGGCCGTGCAGCTGTACACGTCGTTTGGCTACGAGGGTGTCGGCCACCCGCGCCGCATCAAGGACGAGCTGACGGCTGCGCTCAAGGAGGAGGGCACGACGTGGCAGCGCAGCATCGGCAAGGGCTCGCCCAACACGGAGCCGCAGCTGCCCGACGGCGAGCTGCCGCGCGCGCGTGCCGGCGATGCCAGCCAGCACTTTGACCTTGCTGTTGCCAGCGTCAAGGGTGAGATCGAGGGCCTGCGCAACGCCCTCGGCAGCCACCCGCGCGCCACGGCCGCGCCCGTCTTCCGCTCTGGCTCGGACGAGGACTCTCTGGTGGAGCGTGCCAACCGCGCACGCGGCACCGAGGCGCCCTCGCGCAGCGGCAAGACGGCGCCGCAGGCGCCCGTCGCGGGCGACGACGGCCTCACGCGCGGCGAGCAGCTCGAGCGCGAGCTGCAGCGCGCCCTGTACGACCCGGCGCGCCACGCCGGCGTGCCTGCGCCCGAGGAGGTTTCGGGCCGGGGCGCGCCCGTGGAGCCGCGAGGCGCCACGCGTGCAGCTGCCAAGGATGAGCACGCCTCGGAGCAGTCCTCCAAGGGCCGCTCCAGCTGGTTCGGCGGCAGCTCCAAGAAGGAGTCGTCGCGCAGCGCCGAGGACCGCCTCGAGGATGTCACTAGCCGCGCGCAGAGCGCTGGTCGCGATGCCTACGACTCGGCGGCTAGCGCGGGTCGCCGCGCTGAGGACAAGGCCGAGTCTGCTGGTCGTCGCGCTGGCGACAAGGCAGCCTCCGCCGGCCGCAGCGCCCGCGACTCGGTCTACTCTGCCGAGGAGCGCGTTGAGGAGGGCGCTCGCTCGGCTGGTCGCTCTGCCCGCGACGCTGGCCGCAGTGCCAAGGACAGCCTCTACTCTGCCGAGCAGCGCGCCGAGGACGCTGCGTCCTCTGCTGGCCGCAGCGCCAAGGAGTCTGCGCAGCATGCTGGCGAGCGTGTCGAGAGCGGAGCGCGCTCGGCGGCGCGTGGCGCAAGAGACGCTGCAAACTCTGCGGAGGAGAGCATCGAGAGCGGCGCTCGCTCTGCTGCTCGCAGTGCCCGCGATGCGGGCCGCCGCGTCGAGCAGGAGGCTTACTCGGCTGGCCGTCGTGCCTCGGATGCCGCCTCCTCCGCCGCGCGTTCGGCACAGGACACGGCCTCCGACGCTGCTGAGCGCGTCAAGGACACGGCCTCATCGACTGGCGAGCGTCTGCAGAGCGGTCTGGCGTCGCTCGCCCAGGGCTCTCGCGACGCCGGCCGCCGCGTCGAGGAGGAGACGTACAATGCCGGGCGCCGCGCCTCGGACGCTGCCTCGTCCGCCGCTCGCTCTACGCAGGATGCCGCCTACGAGGCGGGCAGCCGCGTCAAGTCTGCTGGCCGCGAGGTCGGCGACTACGCCTCCGAGACGGCCGAGTCGGTGCGCAGCGGCGCCAACCGCGCGGGCCGGAAAGTCAAGAACGCCGCCTACTCGGCAGAGCAGCGCGCTGAGGACGCGGCGCAGTGGACTGCCGACTCGGCTCGCAGCGCAGGCCGCGAGGCGAAGAACGCCGTCTACTCGGCGGAGCAGCGCGCCGAAGACGCAGCGTCCTGGGCCGCTGACCGTGCGCGCGACGCAGGCAGCAGCGCCAAGTCTGCGGCCCGCGAGGCGAAGCACGAGACGGAGGAGGCGGCGCAGTGGGCCGCTGACCGGGCACGCGACGCCGGCCGCTCGGTGCAGAATGCCGGCCGCGAGGCCCAGCGCGAGGCCGAGGCGGCCGCTCACTGGACGGCCGAGCGCACGCGCGATGCCGGCCGGGCAGTCCGCGACACGGCCTACTCGGCTGAGCAGCGTGCTGAGGACGCAGCCCACTGGACCGCAGAGCGCACCCGTGACGCCGGACGTGCAGCCAGCAACGCCGTCTACTCGGCCGAGCAGCGGGCTGAGGACGCGGCCCACTATGCGGCCGAGCGCACTCGCGATGCCGGACGTGCAGTGAGCAACGCTGCCTACTCGGCGGAGCAGCGCGCCGAGGATGCCGCGCACTGGACGGCCGAGCGCGCCCGCGACACGGCCCGCAGCGCGCAGCACGCTGGTCGCCAGGTGGTGGACGGTGTCGAGCGCGCCGGCGAGCAGACGTACGACCTCGCCAGCCGCGGTGCCGGCGCAGTGGTCGACACGGCGCGTGCGGGCGCCGACGAGGCTTCTCGCGCCGCCTCGTCGCTCACGCGCAAGGCGTCGGAGGCCGGCCAGAGCGTGTACGAGAGCGCCGACAACGCAGCACACGCCGTCTCGCGGGAAGCCTCGCACCTGACGTCGTCGATCTCGCGCACTGCCTCGCGTGCCTCCGACGAGGCCAGCCGCACGGCCTCGGCGGCCGGTGACAAGCTGTCGGATGCCGCGTCGTACGTCTCTGACGAGGCTGCTGCCGCAAGGAACGCTCTCTCGCGCACCACATCGGACGCCTCGTCGAAGGCATCCGACCTTGCTGCCTCGACGTTCTACACGATCGCGCACGCTCCCGACCCCCTCGTGCGTGCCGCCTCGTCGGCCTCGAGCAGCATCTCCTCCGCCGCCTCGTCTGCCTCGGACAGCCTCTCGTCGGCTGCGTCGTCAGTCGAGTCGAGCACGAGCAACATCGCACAGGCGGCAAAGGACAGCCTCTTCGGCGCGAAGGAGAAGAGCAAGCACGCCGCGGAGGAGGCGGGTGACTACATCAAGGGCGAGCAGCGCGAGAAGCCGCTGGCATGGAAGGTCGCCGATGCCCGTCGCAATGTGTAAGCCAGCATGATGAGTTGCAATCGAATACATTGAGAATAGACCGCGGCAGATGAGTGTTGTACAGATGTGTGAGAGGGAGAGGAAGCGGAGTCGAGATATGGAGCGGTTAGAGCGCCGAGTTGGAGGCAGCGGATCGCCCGCTCATGAAGGCGCAGATGTCCTTGACGGACCACTCCGCCTCTTGCCCTTCTGGCGGCGCCTGTGCGTCGGCCATCTGCGTGTCGTCGTCCTCAGCCTCGGCGGCGAGGTCCTCTGCAGTGATGCGCATCTTCCAGTCGTAGCGCTCGCCCTCCTCGTCTGGCTGCTCCTTGACGTGCCACCATGCACGCAGCGCCGCCTCGCACATCTCATCGTACTCGCGCTCCTGCTTGCGTGCCAGCCGCAGTCGTGCATGCGCCACGTCGGCGCCATCGTCGCCCTCCTCGACTGGGTTGGCCTCGCACCAGCTGGCCCACGTCTCGGCCATGGCGTTCTCCGGCGCCGTGTCGAGCCGCGTGCGCAGCAGGCCTTGTAGCCGTCCTGCTCGCTCGGCGTCGAGCGGCTGCAAAGGGTGCGTAGAGAGACGCGGCAGCAGGGACTTGGGGTCGGCAAACTGCACCAGCGGCATGCCCTCTGCTGTCGCCAAGCGCTCCGCCGACGTGCTCGCGCCCAGGCCCAGCGCATCGTTGCCGCTGGCAGTCAGCGCACTTGACTGGGCAGCGGACGGCGCGGCGAAGAGGTTCTTGTCGCGTGCCTCCTGGCTGAGAAAGTCCTGCAGCGCTTGCAGCTGGGCGTCCTGCGTGGGGTTCGGCGAGAGGAGCAGGGCGGTGAGGGTGTGCGTCGAGGAGATGAGGTTGAGGTGCTGCGTGAGGAGCGCAGGCCTGCGAAAGAGTCTCGTCTCAGCACTCGACTTCTCGAGGGAGGACCGCATCATGCCACTCACCAGTCCTCGAGGCCAAAGTCGGCCTGCAGTGCGGCCTGCATGTCGAGGATGGAGCGGATGAGGCTGCCGAGGCGCTTGGAGAGCAGCGAGAGGTGCTCGTACGGCAGCGCGGCGGGCGCGAGCAGCGGCAGCGCATTGGCCGCCTGGGCAGTGGAGAGCGGCGGCGGCATGGCGGCAGCACGCTGCGGGGGCCGAGCTGGGCGTAGAGCGTAGCGAGGTGGCAGGGAGGAGGGAAGGATGGCCTGAGCGGGGCTGGGTCGCGCATGCTTCTCCACACCACGGCGCAATACAAAAATCACGTGCCGCTGCGGGCCTGATTAGAAATTGTGATTCAAGTGTGCCGCCGCGCAGACGGCGATCTGCTTCTCGCGGCGGCGCCGGCCTTCTTGCCCTTCCTCCACCACCATCCACTCTCCCTCCAGCCGGCTGCTCACCGCGCACAGTCCGCTCCGCACGCACACACCATGAACGGCGGCTACCAGGGCGCAGGCGCGCGTGCCGGCATCGGCGCGCCCGGCGGGCCCGGCGGCATGCAGCGCGACATGGCGCCGCACATGGCCATGGGCGCGCCGATGCGCATGGGCGGCATGGGCATGCCGCCGCCGGGCATGGGACCGCCACCGGGCATGGGCATGCCGCCGCCAGGCATGGGCGGGCCGCCGCCGGGATACGGCATGCCGCCGCAGGCGAACCCCTCGGTGCCCGGCATCAACCCCGGCTGGGCGGCGCGCGCCGAGGCTATCAATCGTGCCGGCACCGAGATCGCCACGACGCTCTTCGTCGGCGGCATTAGCCCGGGAGTGGGCGATGTGTGGCTACGGCGTGTGCTCGAGGTGCGTTGCGCCGGCATGGATGTGCGTGCTGCGGTGCTGACCCCATCTGCACGCCAGGCTTGCGGCCCGCTTTCATCGCTGAAGCGCGTGAACAAGGCCTTCGGCTTCGCTACGTTCGTCGATGCAGATGGAGTGCTGCGAGCGCTGGAGCACTTGAATGGCAAGGAGCTGCCCTCGATGGGCGACCAGTCGGGCGAAGCGCCCAAGGCGCTGAGCTTGAAGGCTGATGCCAAGACGGCGAAGTTCCTGGAGCAGTACGAGCAGGGCCGGACAGTGGTGAGTCTGCGACTAGTCGATCATCAGCGCACGGCGTGTGGCTGACGAATGTCCAGGACGGCGACGCGGATAACCTGTCCACCACGACTATTGCCTCGCTCCTGACACAGATGAAGGACCCCAACGCTGCGGCGGGCTCAGACGGCAGCGAGGTGCGCTCTTCGATCCCGTCGCACCTCAAGGACCTGCCGCCGGAGGAGCTGCCCGAGGAGCATCGCACGTCGGTGCTGTCGGAGATCGACAAGTTCCGGCAGGCCTCTGCGGCGCGCGAGGAGGAGAAGAAGCGCCGCGACCGCGTGCTGGAGCAGGAGCGGCGCATGCAGCAGGGCGGCGGCTGGGGCCCGCAGCAGGGCGGGCCGCAGGGCCCGATGGACGGCCCGTCGCGGCCTGCTGGCGATGGCAGACAGAGCTACAACAAGCCGCTGGACTTTGTGGCGCAAAAGGAGATCACCGACCCGGTCGAGCGGGATACGGAGGAGGAGAAGGAGCGGCTACGCAGGGCCGAGGAGGCCAAGCGGAAACAGGCCGAGAACGTGAGTGCTCCTGAGCGCGCTGACGCAGCCCCTATGTGCTGAAGCGCATTCACCCTGCAGCAGGAGCAGGACTACATCTACGCGGAGCGGCGGAGATTTGCACGATGGGAGAAGGAGGCGGAGCGGGAGCGCATTGCGACGGAGGACCGCGTCCAGCGGGCATCGGCATTGCTCGCGCGCAGCGATGCGTGGGACGACGCGCGGGAGAAGGAGCGCGAGCTCTTCTACGCCGAACGGTGAGCACGGGCTGCAGCGCGATGCCGGACACAGCTGACGCTCTGCTCAGGGCACGGTGGCGCAGCTACAGAAGCGGCGCGCGGCATCGGGAAGAGGAGGCCGACGCTGCCGATCGCGAGGCTGAGAAGGCAGAGGCGGAGGCCGCTGCGGCAGCGGCCCAGCGGGCGGCAGAGCAGGCCGTGGCGGACTCGGCGGCGCACGCAGACGCCCAGCGCGCAGCCGGTGTGCTGCTGCCCGCGGACGGCTCGCACGCGCCGCTGAAGCTCAAGGTCGCACCGAAGCCTGCGGCGGGCGAGGAGCAGCCGGCCGCTGCTGCGGTGATCCCCAAGGCCGTGCTTGGCGAGGCCGAGGAGGAGGATCTCGGACGGAGACGGCTGCGCAAGATCGAGCTGGGCGATGGCCTGTCCGACGAGAAGCGCGAGGAGACGATCAAGCAGCACGCGCCGCACGTCGAGCGCGAGCTACCGCGCGATCGCGAGGGCCTCTTTGCTGCCTCACCAGCATGGGACTGGATCGACGAGGTGAGCTTGGACCTGATGAGCGCATGACGCGCAATGCTGACGTGCTGCCCTCCAGGCCGCCATTGCACGCAGCTACCGGCCACTGGCAGACCGCATGATCTCAGACAGCGTCGGTGAGAGCGTGCCCGAGCTCACGGAGGCGTTCCTCGAGGCGCTGCGCAAGCGGTCGCAGGTGCCTGCGCTCGTCGACGTGCTCGAGCCGGTGAGTGCAGACTGCGCGCTTCCGTTGCATGGCCCCTGGCTCACATCCTGCCGCGCGCCGCACAGGTTCTGGCCGAAGAGGCGCTGCCCTTCGTGGAGCGCTACTGGCGCCGTCTGCTCGTCGACACGCTCAGTCTGGCTGCGTCTGCGACGTCGTCGTGATGGGCCAACCCCTCGTGAGCTGTGTCTCCATGTCTCTCCAGCGCCGTCCCTCTGTGCCTCTCCCCTGCAGCCGCAGTGCTACATTAATCATCGCCGTTCCTCTGCCTGGCCGTGCTGCCGCTGTGCGCACGTCTGGCTCGCGAGTGAGTTGGCCGGCCGGCGTCGTGGAAGTCTGACGCGCGCGAAGAGAGAGCAGCAGCGATGTGGCTGTGGCGCACTCCCCTCTCGACTCCTCTGTAGCCAGCTCTCGCTCTCTTCTCACCAACGATTGAGCTGTTGCGATTGACGGCAGAGTATAGGAAGGGGAGAGAGGGGTTACGGGAGAGGGCCTGGAGGGCGCGGAGCAGTGTAGAGAGAGAGAGGGGGGGGGGGGGGGGCGTGCGACTCGCGAGCGACCAGCTGCTGGCGGAGCGCCGACGAGGGGTAAGAGTGGGTGATAAGGGGGGTCGACCTGGTTCAGTCCCGCGTCTGGCTGGAGTAGCTAATACAAATGCGTCGAGGCGGCACGTCACGGGCGCGAGAGGGAAAGAGAGGGCCCAGAAGCCCCTCCGAAAGCAGCGCGCGTCGAGGTTCATGAGAGAGAAGAGAGTCACACGGGAGAAAGAAGAGGGAGGGAACCCTAGGGAATGGCGAGCAGGCACCGGAAGAGCAGATTGGAGGCGGGTGTAGTTGATGCGCAGAGTGAGAGAGAGAGCGAGAGCGAGAGAGAGGCGAGAGTGCAGGACTGGTGCAGACCGGAGAGTGGGCCGCTATGTACAAGAGTGTGCGCGCGCGCAAGCCTCGCCGCCGCAGCCCGGCTCAGTGCCGCCGCTCCTTGCCCGAGCCAAAGTCGACCTGCCGCGGCGCGGGTCCGTCGCGCGGATGCTTGACGCGGAACTCGCTGAGGATGCAGATGTGGTCCGACGGGAAGTGGGCATTGGGGAAGCCGACGACCTTGTTGAGGTACGACTTGTCCACGTCGCCCAGCAGGCCCGTGACGGCGAGTGCGTTCTGATTGTACCAGATGTAGTCGATGACGCCCTCGAAGTTGGGCGTGTAGTTGGTGAACGGCAGCTCGCCGATGTTGGCGTAGGCGCTCTTCAGCGGCAGGCCGTGGCCGAGGCCGTTGGCCGTGTAGTTGCCGTAGATGTGCGACATGAAGTCCGGGTGGTCGCCGCGCAGCTCGCCGCCGGCCAGGTACTCGTACACGCCCGAGTCGGGCACCGAGTTGAAGTCGCCGCACACGATCGTCGGAATCTTGCTGCCGTCGTTGTACTTGGGCGCCGGCGGGAAGCCCTCGGCGACGTCGAGCTTGGCGGGGAACTTGGCAAAGCGCGCGCCAATCTTCTCCAGCTCGTCCATCAGCATGGCCACCTGCACGAGCTTGACGTCGCGGTACTCGGGGTCCCAGTGGATGTGCGCGTTGGCGACGATGAGGCGCGAGCCCGACTCGCGGTTCTCCAGCAGCGCCACGACGGCGATGTTGTCCTTCGTCATGACGCGGTTGAACATGTCCTCCGTCTTCTTAAAGTCGGGCCGCTGCAGCGCAATCTGGTTGAACTCGATGAGCTGCTTCTCGATGAGCGCGTACTTGCTCGCCTTGAAGAACGTGGCGCAGCCGTCGACGCGCCGCCGCTCCTCGTCGCGCATCGTGCGCGCGCGCGACTTGGGCCAGTACACGCCCTCGTACTCCTGCTGCGAGAGGTGGTGCAGGAAGTAGTCCTCGTACTGCTCCGCATCCACCTCCTGCAGACAGCAGATGTCGGCCGAGTAGCTCATCACCTCCTGCAAGATGAACTCCTTGCGGTACTCCCACGCCAGCGCCCACGACGGCGTGTAGCCGTACATGTGCGCCGTCGCGTACTTCTCGCACAGCACGTTGTAGCAGAGCAGGTTGAACGTCTCTGGCGGCGCCTCGGGCGGCGCGTCGCTGCCGTCTGCCGGTGCCGGCGGCGGCGGGGGCAGGTCGGCGTCGATGTTGACCCACTCGCGCTCCGGCGGCGGCAGCGGCACGGGGCAGGAATCTCGCAGGTACGAGATGAGCGCCGATGTGCCGTCGCGCTGCACCAGCGAGCGCAGATTTTCGCTCAGCGGGTTGCCCTCGATGCCCAGCAGCTCGAGCTGGTGCAGCGCGCCCATCTCCGGCGGCAGCGTCACGAGCAGGTTGTCGAAGAGGAAGAGCTCGCGCAGCTGCGTCAGCATGCCCAGCTCTGCCGGCAGCGAGACGAGCTTGTTGCCCGAGGCATCGAGCACCGTCAGGTTCTTCAGCTCGAGGATCGCCGGCGAGAGCGTCGAGAGCGCGTTGTGGTTGACAAAGAGCGACGTGAGGAAGGAGTAGCGGTACACCTCCTTGGCGAGCGTCTTGAGGCCAAGGCCGCCCATGTCGATCGTCGTCCACGACTGCCCCGAGCTGCTCTTCTCGGCGCTGTCCTTGGCGCCCCGCCCGTTGGCCGTCGCCTCGCCGTTCGGGCCCAGGCCGTCCTCGCCGTTTGCATCGCCGTTTTCCCGCTTACTAGGCAGATGCAGGCCGTTCGCAGCCGTCTGCGGGATGCGGATGCCCTTGTTCGGGTCGTGGATGGCCACGGCGGCGCTCGTCGCGCTGCGCGCAGCCAGTGCTGCAGCGCGAGCGTGGTGGTGCGGAGACGCAGATTGCCGCGAGATCTGCAGAGACCCGTGTCAGCAGCCGCATCTTTCGCCCACATCCGTCTGTGCGCCCCAGCACTGCACCGTACGCCTGCAGCGAGCGCGCCCTCAAGGATCTCTAGTATCCGACCTGCCGCAACCGAGCCCCTTCACTCACCTCTGCCTTGACCAGCTGCTGCTGCCAGTGCGGGCTGGCGTTGGCGGCTGCGGACGAGTTGCTGCTGTTCATGTGCGAGTTGCCGCCGCCGTGCAGCGGGCCCGGGCTGTTCATGTGTCCGAGCCCCGAGTGGCCGTGCGGGCCGACGTGGCCGTGGTGGTGGCCGTGGTGGCCGCCCATCTGGCCGTACGCGGGGCTGGAGGGCGCCGCACTGCCGTTGCCGCTGCCGGGCCCGCCGCCCATGCTGCCGCCGAGCGAGGAGAGGGAGGCGTTGGCGGCATGGCTGCCGCCGGCGCCCGAGCCGCCAGGCCCGCCGTGGTGCCGCGCCCCACCGCCCCACGCCAGGCCCGAGGGCGGGAAGCGGCCTAGAGGCGGGAAGCCAGAGCCCGGACCGGGACCGTTGGAGAAGGGCGACGAGTTTCCGAGGCTACCGAGGCCCGAGGGACCCGGCCCGCCGTTGGAGGCGCTGCCGCCGCCCGACGAGAGGCTGCCGGAAGGATGGTGGTGCGAGCCACCGCCCTGATAGAGAAAGGCCGGGCCCGGAGAGGGCGACGGCGAAGGAGCGGGCGAGCCGAACATGTGATGTCGGCTGCGCGGGCTGGGCGAAAGACGAGGAGTGGGTTGCTAGGCAGCGGCGGCGGAGAGGATGATGGCTCGATGTCGCGGACTTCCAAGTGCATGGTCTCGCGGCAACAGGCAGAGAGCGCGAGGCAGGCGGCGTAAGCGCGACGGGCGCGCTGAGCGCAGATGCAGCAGCGAAGCGCAGCCAGAGACTGCTGCGTGACAGGGATGCGCAGCGTCAGCCGGCGGCGGACTCGGCTGTGCGCACAGACACGGGCACGGACACGCACGGCCGCAGAGGATGTGCTGCTCGCAGACGCAAGCAAGCAGCAGATCTACGTGCGAGAAGCAGAGAGCAGCACGCACGCGCGATCTAGACGATGGAGCAGACGAGACGAAGAAGAGCAGACGGCGGCGCGCGCAGCACAGATGGCAGCGCGAGTAGGAGTGCCGGGCTGCTGCGAGGGAGAGAGGGTGCGCGCACGGATGGCAGGCGGGCGACGCAGGCGGTGAGAAGACGGCGCCGGCGCAGACTGCAGGCTGCGAGCGCGGTGGTGGAGCGTGTGGAGAGGAGGAGCAAGCGCGGTGCAGTCGAGACGGATGAGGCGGCGGTGGAGGAGGAGCGAAGGATGGCGGGGGATGGAGGCGCGGCCGGTCTCGTGCGAGCGTCCCGCGCCGGCCACGCAGCGCTGACGCCGCACCGCACGCGGCCAGCAGCAGCACCCGCGCCGCTGCGCGCCAGCAGCACGGCGGGGCGACGGCCGCCCAGCGGCGCTCGTTGGCGATCGGTCACGTGCGGCCCCGCTCGCGGTGCCCTCCACTCTCCGCAAGCACGCATTTGGGCGTGCTGGCCGCTGGGAGCAGGTGGACACACCCCTCACCTCGACCACTTCGTCCCTGGCCCCCTCAGATACGCGCGCCGACTACGCTCTCTAGACGCCGAATCCAGCAGCATTGCGGCGCCGGGCCTTCGCGCTCCCTGTCCTCCGTCCGCACCACATCTCGAGTCCGACGCGCCGCACGTGCCATGTTTGGGCAGCGCTGCTGATCCGCCGCGGCCACCTCGTCCCGCTGTCCATTGCCTGCACCCGTCTGGCGCGCAGCTGCCGCTCGGCTAGACGTCCCTGCTGAGTCTGCGAGCTGCGCCGTGTCTGCTGGCAGCGCGCAGCGCGCATCGTTGCCCAGCATGGCGCAGCCGCCGACGAAGCGCAAGGTGAGTGCGCAGCGATGGCTGGACCTCTGGCTGGGGCGCGTCTCGATGGCGAACGACCGCCGGGCGAGCAGGCGGAGGCCCGCAGTGCTGTCCGCAGTAGGAGGAAGTACGTCGACTGACGCTCGTCACAGGTCATGGGCCGCATCGACCTTGCGCAGACCAGCCCTCCTCCACGTTCAGCGCCCACCGGCAGCGTGGTGCGCGCCAGCATCAACCACACGCTCTCTCCCACGGCCAGCAGTACGTATGGCGCTTCTTCTGGCGCTCCAGGCTCCGTCGGACGCAAGGCAGCACCTCGTGCACGCGTCGACATGTCCAACATCGTCGGCATGTCGCCCGTCGCTACGCCGTCACAGCCTCCAGCACCTCAGACAGGACAGGCCAGGCCTGCCTTCGCTACGCCAGAGTCTGCGCCTGCACTGCGCCGGTTCGGCTCTTCTACCTCATCCGTCACCTCTATCAGCTCTCTCGGACCGTCTGCATTCGCCAGAGTAACGACTCCGCAAGCGACTGCCGGGCCCAGCACGCCGCGCACCAACCTCAACGGCGCAGCGGCGCATGCAGCTTCGCCAGCCTTTGTGCGCTCGCCGGTGGTGCAGGAGGAGGATGCGCAGCAATTCAGTCCGTCGAACGTCACGGTGCGCAAGGACAGACGGCGTCTCATGAATCGCAGCATCGACGCTTCCACGACGGGCTCGCCGACATTCTCCAGCGCATTCGCCGCAGAGACGGCCGGTGCAGCAGCGGGCTCGTCTACACAGGCTGCACGACGTCCGCCGAATGCAGTGCGCGGTCATGTGCGCGCCACGACGTCGCTTGCATCACCTGCGTCCTTCAACGTCACGCCTACGCCATCTCAGCCTCTACGCGCCAATGCCTTCGGGCGCAGGTCTCCGGCACATCGCAGCCGCACGCCGTCGCCGGGACCAGACGTGCCGTTGCAGCCGGGTCCGTTGCGGAGGAGTGGCCCGCTGGCTACGCCGTATGACAGCCCAGTGGCATCGACAGCGCGCAGCAGAGAGAACAGCTACAGCGCAGACAGTGTGCCCGTCCGGCCTGCACAGGCGCCGCGGAAACTCTCAGAAGGCGCATCTACCGTCAGCTCTACGTCTGCCGGCGGCTCGTCGAGCACCAGCGCGTCCGGCCAGGGCCGCGCTATTCCTGGCGCTCAGCAGCTCTCCTTGCCACAAGCTGGCACGAGCGCATTCCCTCGCAGCCCGGGCGCGCCGTTCGCCAGCCTTATAGAGACGGGACTGCTGTCGCCGACCTCAGAGTCTGGCATGATGCTCTCGCCAGCCGAGGCCTACGAAGCAGCCGAGGCACGCGTGCACCGGCGGCTGTTGGATCTCGAGATCACCAACAAGAGCTTGCTCGTTATCAATGACGGCCTCGAGAAGACGAAGCTGCGCCAGTCAAAGGAGATCTCGGACCTGCGGCGGCGCCTGCGAGACGGGCGCTTCGCTGTCGGCGCCGGCGGCCTGGGCAGCGCGATGGGACTCAGCGGTCCGCACGAGGAGCTGGAGGATGACGACGACGACTTCGAGGATGCCGAAGAGGGCGCCGAGGAGGATCCGGAGCTCGAAGCAAGCCATCAGCGCTGCAACACTCTCATCAACAACCTGCTCGCGCAAGCACGCGCCTCGATCGTCTCGCGCTACGAAGAGGAGGCCAAGAAGGGCGGCAATCGCGTGCTGCATCCGATTGAGATGCGCGAGCTCGAAGAGCAGCGCCTCAAGGAGCAAGACGAGCTGGCTGCAGACCAGACGGCCGATCAGACGGACACGGCCGATTCGACGCGCCTGCTGTCCTCGGATAGCGCAGAGACGAGCGTGATGGAGAGCAGCAGCAGCATCGAGGACCTGTCGCATGCGTCAGGCACCGCACTCGCAGTGGCTGGCGACACGTCACAGCTGTCCAACGACGACGGCGACTCCACATCGATGTCGCTTAGCTCGTCCATCGTCTCGCTCGACTCGGCCGACACCGCATCCGACGCGACGGAGACGCAGGAAGAGCCGCCGCTGGCGCCCAGCAGCGAGGCTGGCGACGTGTCCATAGACTGACTGAGGCGCCGCTGTCCGCCCGCACATACTTACTCCCGGCGCAACGCACACGCGCCAAGACTCAAATGATACCACGATCCACATTACACATCGTACAGAGGCGCAGAATACAGAGGAAGCAGCGACGGGTCCAGAGCAGGGAGGAAGAGGAGGCACGCGACATCCGGCCAGCGCTGCGGCTAGCCCGTGATCTGCCGTTGCCGCATGCTCAGCGGCGTGGCTGGCACGAGAGTGGCCGTGGACGCCCGGCCAGCTCCACGCATGTCGACCATCTTGGAGGACATGGCCGAGCCGGGCACGGCCGAGCGGCGCATGCCCGGCGTGCTGGCCACCGAGCCTGGCGGCGGCAACGGCGGCGCGTGCATGTCCGAGTTGTCGATGGCCAGTGAGCGGCTGCGGCCGCTCGTCTTCCAGACACCGCAGAGGCGCTGGCTGCGCTCGAACATGTCGTTGCGGTGGCTGATGACGACGAATTGCGCCGGGTTGGCGCCCGAGGAGCTGCGCGAGGCGACGATCGACGAGATGACCGAGACGTTCTTGAAGTCGAGCGCCGCATCCACCTCGTCGAGCACGTACAGCGGCGTCGGCGCAAAGGCGTGCAGCGCAAAGACGAGCGCCAGCGAGCTGAGCGTCTTCTCGCCGCCGGACAGGTTCGAGATGTGCTTCCAGCTCTTCTTGGGCGGCATGACGCTGAACAGGATGCCCTCGCTGAACGGGTCCATGCTGTCGACAAGCTGCGGAAGCGTGTCAGAGGGCAGCAGAGGGACGCCAGCGCACCTGCGCGACTCACCTCCAACTCAGCGTTGCCGCCCAGCGTGATCGTCTGGTACATCTCCTTGAGCTTGGCCGAGATGAGGCTGAAGCCGGCCATGAATGCCTCGAGGCGCTGCTTGCGCAGGTCGTCGTGCACGCGCTTTGCCTCGTCGCGCGCCGCAGTCGTCTCCTCGAGGTCGCGGGCACGCGAAGCGAACTCGAGCTCGCGCTTGCGGTACTCCTCGAGCACGGCGACGTTGCCCATGCCCTTCTGCACTTGCTCTGCGATTGGGATGGGACGTCAGCATGAGCCGGCGCTGCAGATGTGCTGGCGGCTTACCTTCGTACAGGACGATCTCGGCCTTGATGCCCTCCTTGTCGATGCCACGCAGCTCGTCGGGCGGATACTCTTGCAGAGCCAGGTCTTCGTCCACATCGTCATCGCTCTCCTCGGCATCGGCTGAGCCCTCGCGGCTCTTCTTGCCGGAGCGAGGCTTGGCGTCGTTCCCTGGCCCACCGACAGTGCTGTCGGCCTCGTCCTCAACGGCCGGGGCAGGCGAGGCAGCCTTGCTGCCCTCCTCGCCCTCCTCCTCCTCGAGATCAGACTCGATGCGGTGCAGGCGCAGCTGGACGTGCTTGTCCTGCCAGTGCTGCAGTCGCTTCTCGTTGTCAGCGAGCGCGCGCTGATTGTCGTCGAGCTTCTGCTTGAGCTCCATCTATGGGGTCGAGTCAGCAGCGGTGCGGCTCGCCTGCGCCCAACATCGCTCACTTCAAGCTTGCGGAAGGCATTTGCCGACCCAGCGTGCGAGTCGAGCTGCGACTTGACCTCGTCCTTGGCCTCGCGCTTGGCCTCCATGGCCTCCTGCGCCTCCTCGACCTTGCTCCGCTCGCTCTCGAGGGTCGCAGACCGGGAGCGGATGGACTCGAGCAGCTCAGCAAGCTCATCCTCCATGCCCTCGAGGGACGCGGTGTTCGTGGCGATGGCCTTCTCGAGCTTCGTGATGTCCTTCTCAGCCTTGGCCTTGGCCACCTCGGCCTTGGTCGTCCGCTCGCTGCCCAGCTCGATCATCTCCTTGATGCCATCAACCTTGCTCTTCTGCGTGCGCAGACGGACACCACCGGCCTCGAGAATCTTCTCCTGCAGCGCCTCGATGTCCGACTCGATCGCCGACGACTTCTCGCTGAGCTTCTCAAGCTCCTCGTCCAGCGCCTCGAGCTGCACGTCGAGCTCCTCGATGCGGTCGGCATCGGCATCGTCTGGGCCGCTTGCGGACCTGCGGCAAGGTGTTCAGTGTCTGCTGCTGCACCAGTCGGTCGGTCAACTCACTGCAGCTCTGCGACCCGCTTCTTAGCCTCCTGCACACGGCGCTCGCCAATGCCGAGGTCCATCGCGACCTTCTCCAGCTCGACCTCAATTTGCGGCACGCGCTGACGCTGCGACTCGAGCAGGGCCTGCATCTCCTGCAGTGCCTGAGAGTGGCTGCGAAGTGCCTCCTCGGCCGCGTCGCGCTCCTTCTCCAGGCGCACGACTTGCTCCGGCGTCACGTCGTCGGCTGCGAACGTGGAGCTCATCGCACCGCGGGCGACACGCGCACCACCGCCAGACATTGTGCCGCTCTTGTCGATGAGCTGGCCATCGAGCGTCACGACTCGCCAGCGCTGGGCGCCGTATGCAATGCGGTTGGCGTGCGCGAGGTCGCGCGCAACGAGGGTGTCGCGCAGCTGGTGGTAGAAGGCCGCGGCGAAGCGGGCATCCTTGGGCTTGACGAGGTCGAAGAGGCGCGGCACATTCTCCGGCGTCTGGATCGGCGCCATGCTCGACTTGGGCAGGCTGTTGAGAAGGATGAAGTTCGCCCGGCCGAGGTTGTTGCGGCGCAGATGCTCGATGCATGCTTGGCCGGTCTCGACGCCCTCGACGACGAGATTGTCCAGGCCAGGGCAGGCAGTGCTGATCGCGACGTCGTACTGGTCGTCGATGACGCCGAGGTTGCCCAGGCGGCCGTGGAAGCCCCTGAGCATGCCGAGGTCCGCCTGGCGTGTGAGTGCATTGAGCACCTCGCCGCGCGACCGGTTCGAGGTGGCCGAGGACTTTGCCTCGTCCGCCTTGGTCCGCGCAGAGCGAGCCTTGCTGCGCAGCTCCGTCTCCTGCGCAACCATGCCGTCGACCTGCTTCTCGCCGCGCAGCAGCTTCTTCGACAGTTCGTGCTTCTCCTTCTCGAGGCTTTCGAGCTCGTCACGCTTGGCAGCGTTGTTTGCGTCCAGCTCTGCCAGAGCCTGTTGCGCGTCTTCGGCCTCCTTGACGGCCTGGCCGGCGCGCTCGTTGAGCAGCTTGCGCTCCTCGGTCGCCACGTCGCGTGCCTTCTGCCGCTCCGAGATCTTGGCGGCCCAGGGCTGCAGCTCGCGCTGCTTCTTCTCGATGGCGGCGCTCAAGCCCTCGGTCTTGCCCTTCAGAGACTCGCGGATCGCGTCGAGTTCGGCCTCTTGCTTCTCGAGAGACGCCTCGAGCGCCTCGACCTCGGCCGTGACCTTCTCGATCTCCTCCTGGGAGTCGACCGCGGTCGAGCGGGCTGCAGAGATCGCGTGTTTGTCCTGTGGTGCGCGCGTCAGCGGGGTGGAGCGAACCGAGCACCAGAGAACTCACATCGCTGAGGCTCTTGACGAGCTTCTTCTTCTTCGCGTCGAGATGCTTGCGCTTCTCCTGCAGCTGCACGTCCTCCTTCTCAAGGCGCGCGAGCTCCTTGACCACCTTGGCGGTGTCCTTGGCGATCTCATCGTACTCGCGGAGCATCTCTGCGTGCTCTGCCTCGAGCGCGTCAATCTCAGCCTTGGAGCCGGCGTGCTTCTCTGCCTCCTCAGCGCGCCGTGCCTCGATCTTCTCGATGGCTGATGTCGCTACCGACAGCTGGTCGCGGCATTCGAGCATGTACACTTGCCAGAGTGCCGACTGGCGCTGCGTCAGCTCGTTCTGGTTGCGCAGGAACTCCTCGGCCTCGCGCTTCTTCGACTCGAGGCTCTCCTTCTCGCGCTGCGTGATCTTGAGCCGGCCGAGGCGCTCGGCGCGCACCTCGTTGGCGGCGTCGACCTTGGCCGCTGCCTCGTCGATCGGCGTCTTGAACTCGCTCGTGCCAATGATGTCCTCGAGGTACTCCAGCAGGCCCTCGTCGTGCTCCGTCTTGGCCTTGGGCGGCATCTGCGCGATGCTCTCGACCTCGCCCTGCAGAATGAGGAAGCGCTTGTGGTCGAGGTCGATGCCGCGCGCGCGCAGCAGGTTGCGCACTTCGGTGAAGGTGCTCTTTGAGTTGTTGAGCGAGTAGACCGACGAGTTGTTGCGGTACGCCGTGCGCGACACGACAAGCTTGCTGCCCGGCACGACCTTGTAGGCGTCCGGACCGGGCTGCGAACAGCGCAGTGAGCAGTCGGCTGACAGGCATGCTACAGGCCACTCACCAAGTCGACGATCTCGCGGAACCAGACCTCCACTGTGCAGCTCGGCAGGTTGTCTCTGCCCTCGCTGTGGTGGATGAGCTCGCTGAGCTTGCCCTGTCTCATCTTGTTGGCGCGCCAGCCAAACACGAAGAGCATCGCGTCGATCACGTTCGACTTGCCCGAGCCGTTCGGCCCGACCACAGCAGAGAAGCTCTTGTGGAACGGGCCGATCGTCTGCGAGCCGCCGTAGGACTTGAAGTCCTTGAGCACCATCTTGTGGATGACCAGGCGCGTCTTGGGCGCCTCGACGACCACGGGCGCGGGCGTGCGCGCCACCGAGAACGGCGTGCCAGCAACTGTGCGCGGCGTAGAGGGCACGCGTGGTGTCTGCGGCACTCCGCCAGGTGCTGAGCGGTAGCCCTGACTGGCAGACGAGTACTGTGACGAGCCGGACGGGATCCTCTGCGATGAGGAGGGCACACGCGAGCCCGACGGCACCCGCGAGCC
Source organism: Tilletiopsis washingtonensis (assembly GCF_003144115.1). NCBI lineage: Eukaryota > Fungi > Basidiomycota > Exobasidiomycetes > Entylomatales > Tilletiopsis > Tilletiopsis washingtonensis. The sequence continues at coordinate 235,946 of NW_020312011.1, forward strand.
GCTGGGCTGCGCCGCACGCTGCGAGGCCGCGGCCGGAGGCGCATTCTCGGGCGTCTTGGGCCCAGCTGCGACCGAGCTGGCCGCACGGGGCGCTGCGACAGGCAGCGATGCGGTCGGCGTGTGCGGGCTGCCGGCCGCGTCGGGCGTCGGCGTCACGCCGTCCCGCGCCCGTGCTGCGCTGACTGGCGCTCTCCGCGGTGCCCGTACGGCGGCCGCCTTCTTGGCCCGCGGAGCAGACTCCTCCTCCCGGAACGTCTCCTCATCGTCCTGCTCGTCTGCCTCCTCCTCGTCGTCGCTGTCGCTCTCGACCACCTTCTTGGCGCGGCGCGTGGCCGCGGCGGCTGGCCGGGCGGCGCGCGTGCTCCGCGCCGGGGCTGCCTCCTCCTCGTCCGAGTTCGACGGGCGCGCAGCACGAGTGCGCGATGTTGCCGCAGCGGCGCGACGGGGCGGCATGGTGGGTGTTGGAGTGGTGGTGAGGAGAAAGGCCTAGGTGTGCGCCGCCGCCTCACGCACTCAACGCGTCGAGGTGCGCGGCGCTGCAAGCAGCGTGTGTTGCTCTCGAGGCCGAGGCCGAGGCGCCGCGCCGCGCGCCGGTGTCACGTGCAGCGCCCGCGCGCTGCATGCCCTCACGCCGCACTGGCCAACGCTTCTTCTCACTACGACCCACTCACCCTCTCCTGCGCTGTCAACAGTTTCGCACCCCACACGCCTGTACCGGAGACCTGCATATCGGGCAGATGGCCGCCTCAGTGCGCGGCACGCCGGCCAAGGGCGCCGCGGCGGGCGGTGCGGGCGCGGCAGGGTCCTCGTCAGCCGTCGGACAGGACTCCATCAATGCCTTCCTCGACCGGCAGCCGCAGACGACGCTCAGCCGCCTCTACCAGCGGCCCGCCAACTGTCTCGCCGTGTTCCGTCTGCTGCCTACGCTGGCGCGCCAGCAGATCATGGCGCTGCTCTTCCTCGACGCGCCGTTGCCCGTCAAGGAGGCCAGTGTGTGGATTCGCAGCGAGGGACGCAAGCCATACGAGGCGGCCATGGCGCGTCTCGACACGCTTGGCATCGTGCGTGTCAAGAACGAGAAGCTGTTCATAAGCAGCGTGTTCTGCGAGAACATGCGGCGGGCGCTGACTGGCGGGTGAGTGACTCCGCGGGTGGCAGGAGAGCCAGAGGAGCGCTGAGCTAGGAAGCGCATTTGAGAGGTTTAGGGAGGGCGAGTGCTGACCTGTGCTCTGCAGCGGCGATCATCGGTCCTTCGGCGTGCCTTGCGATACGGAGGACAAGAATGCAGTGTCGGTCGCCTTCCTCGACGACTACGCGCGCGTGCGGTGGGAGGCCATCCTGCACTACATGGTCGGCACCGACGGCGCCGACACGCCGCGGCCGCCGGTGCTGTATCTGCTGCGCATGTCTGGCCTGATGCAGTACGCCTCCTCGAAGCATCCGGACGACAGCGACCTGACGATCACGTCGCGCGGCTTCCAGTTCCTGCTCGAGGACGTCAACACGCAGCTGTGGGATCTGTTCCTCTCCTACCTCGCCATGGCAGACGCGCGGCACATGGACCTCGTCGACGTGCTCTCCTTCCTCTTCATGCTCGGCAGTCTGCAGCTCGGGCAGGACTACTCGACGGAAGATCTGCCCGACACGCAGCTGCACATGCTCGAGGACTTCCGCGACTACGGCCTCATCTACCAGCGCAAGAGCAGCAGCCGCCGCTTCTATCCCACGCGCCTGGCCACGACGCTGACGAGCAGCGCCACGCCGCTCGTCGGCGGCGAGGGCGGCAATGAGGAGCGCGGCTTTGTGATCCTCGAGACGAACTACCGTGTGTACGCGTACACGAGTGAGTTGCGTCTGTTGCGAAGCTGCCCATCGACTGACAGCGAGCACCTAGGCAACCCACTGCGCATCAGCGTGCTCAGCCTGTTCGTGACGCTCAAGGCGCGCTTCCCGAACCTCGTCATGGGCACGATCAACCGCAACAGCGTCAAGGGCGCGCTGTCGAACGGCATCTCCGCCGAGCAGGTTCGTGACAGCGGCCCCATTGCCATCAAGCCATGCTGACGCAGGCCTACAGATCATCGCCTACCTCACACACCACGCGCATCCGCAAATGCAGAAGAACGTGAGACGCGCTCCGCTGTTGCCGCGCCGAGCGTCCACTGAGTGCGTCGCCGCAGGACCCGCTGCTCCCGGTCACGGTCACCGACCAGATCCGGCTGTGGGAGCGCGAGAAGAACCGTGTTGCCTCTGCCGCAGGTGCGTCTGCTTGCTCGCCACGTCCCCAGCGAATGCGGCTGACGGTCTGGCTCGTGCTTGCAGGCAGTCTCTTCACCGACTTCTCTTCGCTTGCCGACTTCACGATGGTCCGCGACTACGCAGCGCAGCTCGGCGTGCTGCTGTGGCAAAACGAGGCGCGTCGCCTCTTCTTCGTCGCCGCTGAGGGGTGAGTGCAGCGGCATGTACCCCGCGACGCTGTGCTGATCATCCTTCCTCTGCAGTGACGAGGCCACGCGCGACTTCATCCGCCGGCGCCTGCAATCCTAGACTCGTCCGCGCATCGCTCTGACTCCTGATCGTCCATCCATCTGTATTCTACACATCGCCTACCATACCACATCTGCAATGACAGGCACGTGGTCACTCGCACCGTACGCCTGAGTGACGCACGTCAGCGCAGCTCGAGCAAGCTTACCCTCCAGACTCACCTCGTGCCGGATCGCGCACTGCTGGACAGCATCTGCCGCTCGCTTCGAGACGATGAAGGAGTCGAGTCGCCTGTGGGTGAAGCTCAGCAGTGCTCAAGCGATGTTTTGCGCTGTCACGCTCACCACCCGATGCCCTTGGCCCGGCACATGCCGCGGAAGCCGTAGAAGCTGTAGTGGCCGACGGCGTCGGGGTGCTGCGCCATCGTCAGCGCGGCATGCCCAGGCGTGTGCTGCGTCGCTCTCACCTTCTCCCGCCAGACGTCGACGAATGGCTGAGCACCGTCGTGGGCTTCGCCTGCGAGGAACTTGCGATGCGCCTCGCACTCAATCTGCGCGCGGAGTGAGCGGCCGACAGCAGCAGCTGCATCGCGTTCTCATCCCTCACCTCGGTGTACCTGAGATGAAGCAGCGTCAGATCTGCGCTTCGCACGACCGTGCTCGAGCTGCTCACCCCGGAGACTTGTTCCACTTCTTCGATGCTGAGGCCAGGTCTCGGTGGTCGATCACGACGTTCAGATCGCCGCACTAAGCAGTGTCAGCGCCGCGAACGAGATGCCGTCGTCGAGCCTACTCACCCAGATCACTGGCTTACGCGAGTCGCACTCGGCGACGTGCGCAGCGAAGGCTGCGTTCCATGCTTGCTTCTCCTGTGAAGGCACACGTCAGGCACTGCGACACACCACACACCAGAGCGATACTGACCGGCATCGTCTTGAGGCCCTCGCCAGCATTCACAACGTACGTGCCGACGAGAATGTACTTGTCGTACTCGGCCGTGATGACGCGGCCCTTCGTCTCGGCCTTGAGGTCGCCCGGCAGGCCACACGAGGTGCGCAGCGGCTCGATCTTGCTGAGCAGCGCAATGCCTGCGTAGCCCTTCTTCGCGCCGATGCCCCACGTCTGGTGCGGCCACTTGGCCAGCAGTGCCGGGTGGCGCGGCACATCGTTGACCTGCGCGTTCCTCTGAGCGGCCGCTCAACCTTCGCCCCCACACCTCTCACTCACCTTGGTCTCGGTGAGCACGACAATGTCTGCGTCCTCAGCCATCAAGTAGCGCAGCATCCCCTTCTTTTCCGCAGACGCCAGCGACGTGATGTTCCAGGAGGCGATGCGGATCTGGCCCTTTGGCCGCGGCGCATAGCTCAGCTCCTGCGGCATGTCGGCGTTGCGCGGCAGGCCCTCGGCGGCGAGCGTGTCGAGCGCTGCACCGCCGAGCGGAGCAGAGGGGTGCCGCTCGGCATCCGGGTCGGCAGCCGCCTTGCCCTTCTTCTTGCGCGGCGTCGCAGCTGCCTCATCGGGCACGTCACTGGCCTCGGCGGTCGCAGCGGCCTTGGCCTTCTTCTTGCTCGGCGAGGCTGCGGGAGCGCCGGGCTCGGGCTGCTCGGGCGCCTCAGCGGTAGGCGGCGATGCCTTGCGCTTGGCCGGGGCCTTCTTGGGCGCTGCCTTCTTTGGCGATGCGGCCGCCACTGGAGCGTCAGCTGCCGCAGCATCCGTAGCAGCAGGCTTGGATGCGGCAGCCGCAGCTACACGGACAGAGACGCGTCGCTCGGGCATCGCGAAGGCGGCAAGTGGAGGTCGGGCGGCGAGCAGGGCGTGGCGCAAGGGCGAGGCAGCGAGCAGATGACGGCCAGACCAGAGACGGGTCAGAGCCAGGCGCATGCAGAGATCAGACGCAGAGGAGGCGGAAATCCGAGCGTCACGGGGAGTGGAAGCGGCTGGCGAGTGTTGTGGTGGTAGCAGGCAAGATGACGAGGGCCGGCGAGGTCGCCGAGTCGCGTCGCGCCGCGCGACTCCGCATCCTCGCAAGACCAGCTTCAGCTCACACCATGCATCAGACGCCTACACAGACCGCGCGAGGAGAGCAAGACAGATGATCAGATGTTACAGTGTGAGTGCAGGTAGAGACAAGGCAAGTAGAACGTCTAGGAAACAAACTCGCTGCCGTACGGCGGCTCGGGACGCACGAGCTCGACGGGCTCGAAGATGGTGCCCCAGCCAGCGCCGCGGTAGCCCGCCTCGGCCGCACGCGCCGGGTCGATGCCCACGCGCCGGCGTGGCTTGGCAGTACGAGGCACAGCGAGAGATGCTGGTTGGTCGACAGCTGCTGTCGCGACGCCGTGCGAGTGGTGGATCGCGGCAGGCAGCGCAAATCGCTGCGTGCGGCGGCCGTGCCCCGACATTGAGCTCTGCGGGCTGTCCGAGTCGGAGCGCGCCAGCTCGGTGGGCTCGAGTGCCGCAGGACTGGCGGTGAGCGGCTCCATCAGCGGCGCCGCCAGAGCCTGCGGCGTCGTGGCCGAGCCCTCGGCGTCCTTCTCCCAGTGCACGGAGTGTCGTGAGGACGATGGCGCGGAAGGCAGCGAAGAGGTCGAGGCGAGACTGCCGGAGCGCTCCGCAGTGTCGACGCTCCACTGCGGCTCGCCGGCCGGGACCTCGGTCGAAGACTGCTTGGTCGCAAGGATGCTCCGGAATGTGCCTGCGCTGGAGGTGCGAGCGTGCGCGCGCGGCCGCGAGCTCGTGTCCTCCCCGTGCGAAGCCTTTGAGGCGCTCGAGTCCGACGTCTGGCTGGCGGCATAGTGCGAGTTGGGGCCCGTCACTTCGCCAACGCTGGCGACAGCAGAGAGCGAGTCGGTGCGCTTGCGCGTGTCTGCAGTCTGCTCCGGAGAAGCAGCCGGCTGCAGGCCCTTGTGGTGCTCGGCAGTACGGAGCTGCACGCGGTGCGACTCGTTCTCGTCGGCCGGCGCTTCGGTAACGGAGCGGTACGTCGGCCGCGCCCGCTTTGGCTGAGTGGGCCCAGGCTTCTTCGCCACCTTGTCCGAGCGTGCCACAGTCGGAGCGAGCATGTATGCTGACGAGTTGCCCTGGCTAAAGATCGCATCAATCACCTCCTCTGGCGGGCGGTCATGATGCGCCGCGCCCGCGAAGCTGAACGTCAGGCGGCCGCCGGCGCCTGCTGCACCGGCGCCCTCTTTCGCCGCGCGAGCAAGCTGCTTCGCCGAGAGTGCCGTCGTGAGGTTGCTGGCCGGGATGCGTGCATGGCGCGCGACGCTCGTCGACGGCCATGCCGTGTAGAAGCTTGGCAGCTTCGTCGTCTCTGTCACGAGTCTGCTGAAGCCGTTGCCCGAGTCAGAGCCGTGAACGCCGTCCGCGTCGCCGAGGTGCGAGGAGCTCGAGTCGGTGCTGTTGTCCTTTGTGCTCGACGCTCCCTTGGCGCCGCGCAGCTGCGCCGCGGCCATGTCATCCATGATGCCGCCGATGCCGCCGACGACAAGGCCGCGCTTGATCGGCGGCACGATGTAGTCGCGCGAGCCGCCAGCCCACGTCATCTCGATGGTGATCTTCAGCGTCGCGTTCGTCTTGCTTTCCGCGAGCAGATACCGGCGCGTCTCGGTGCGGCTGGGCCGCTTCTGATGGTGATGCGAGTGATGATGATGGTGATGGTGATGGTGATGGTGATGGTGGTGATGCCCATGCGAGCGCGACGGCGCGGGCGCGTATTCGGCCAGGTTGAGTGTCACATGGCCCATACGGTGGTCGTTGTGGCTGCCTGATGCATCCGTCTCGATGTCCTGTGAAGTAGGGTTAGCAGCTGCACGATGGCGATGCCCAGCGCCGCACTTACGCTCTTGACGCTGATCCGCAGCTCGCTCTTGGCCAGCATGCCCGCAACACCGCCTTCCTCTCCGCCATGCTCCTCCTGCGCCTGCATCCGCTCCCGCAGGCTCTTGGAGCTGACGCTCGCTCGGAGACCATGGCGGTGGTGCGGCCGGAGCAAGTCTGTCTGGCTCGCGCCGGCCGGCGAAGAGTGGCCGCCCGAGTGCGACTTGGGCTTGTCGATGCCCAGCCGCACACCCGTCTCAATCGTGCGCTCCCACCGCACCGCCAGGTCCTTGACGCGCACAAAGTCTGTAGCTCCGCGCGGCTCGGGCATGTGGATGTCGAGCGCAGCAGGCAGCGACGTCTTGGGCGCGGCACTGCGCTGCGACATGGCATCGCTGCTCTTACGCGTGCGCGCCGAGCGCGGCGAGTCGGGCGTGCCGGCGCCAGACGTCTGCGTCGACTCGCGCGAGTGCGAGCCATGCGGAGCGCGCGAGCTCTCGCCGCGCCGGTGAAACAGGCCGCCCAGGAAGCTGTGGTGCTCGGGCTCGGCATGCTCCTCATCGGCTGAGTCGTCGTCGCCAGCCCTGCCACGCGCGCCCCCGCCCTGGTCGAGCTGCGTGAGGCTCTGCAAGCTGCGGCGGTCGGTGTCCTTGCTCTCGCGCGGGCGCGAGTGCGCCGTGTCGCCAGAGTCGCGGCGGCTCGGCACCTCTGCGCCATGCTCGGCGCGCGCCTTGGCGCGGCGCTCGCCGTGTGCGCTGGTGGGCGTCGAGGTGCCGTTGCTGCTCGTGCCGCTGGCGGCGACGGCGCCGAGGCTGTGGGCGTTGCGCACGCGCCACTTGGCCTGGAAGTGGCCGCTGACGAGCGGCACGTTGGTGAGCTCGTGCACGGTGATGCGCACGTGGAAGTAGGCGTGCTTCGTCGGCCCGAAGGAGAAGGGCGAGAGGAGCGAGGACATGGCGGGCGGCGGGGCGCGCGCGCGAGCGCGGTCCGGCAGAGAGAGATGCTGCGTGTCGAGATGCTAGCACGATATGCGCATCGCGGCAGCGGCAGTTGCGACGAGCAGAGGAGGCAGTGGTGAGGACGATGGCGCCGAGGCCGGCGCTGCGTGGAGTTGCGCACCCGCCCGCCCGCGCGGCCGCAACGAGAGGGCGGCACGCTGCCGCGGCGGCGCGCGCCGCGGAGCCGCACGCCCGCAGCCGCTGCGCGCCTGCACGCTGCAGACAGCCAGGCACCGCATCAGCGTGAAATCGAGGTGGAGGCAGGCACACAGCACAGCCCAGCCTCAGCTCAAAAATCGAGCCGCGCCCTTCCCCTCGCTGCGCCTCACATTTCCCCTGAGAAGCCAATCATCGGCCAAGAGGACCCTTATTGTCAGCCTGGCGACACCTCTTGTCGTCGTCTTTTGAGGGGGTGCGGCTCGCAGCAGAGACGTGCGGCGGCGACCGCAGCGCGCCCCTCGGGGCTGGGCGCGCATGATGCCGCCGGCTCGCGGCTCCCGCGGCGGTGCAGGCGCGAGCCGCTCCCGATGCCCGCCCGGAAGGGCCTGCCGAGCGCGCAGAGCGGCAGGCGCAGCGTCACGCTTCAGCGATGTAAGCGAGGGTGAGGAGCGGCGGTCTGTTGCTGCCTGCGCTTCTCGCAACAGCAGGCAGCGTTCAGCATGCAAAGCACCTCCGCCGGCCACGGGAGCGCAAGGGCGGCAGACCGACCCTCACTCGGCTGTAGGGCATGCGCGATGGTGCGCTGAGCAAGAGGGAGGACGGGTGCTGTTACTCTCAGCGGGCAGCAGCGCTCAGACAGCGACCTCGTGTACATCCTACAGATGCAGTGAGCTGGAGAGCCTCGATCCTTGCCCGATCTCCGCGCATCGAGCGCCACCCCATTGGCTCGCACGGCCGCCATGCGACGCTCTCGCGTCTTGCTGCCCCTCTCGCTGTCCGCGGATCATGCTTCCATCTGGATGATCCTCAGCTGCAGCAGCAGCAGGTGTGCTGCCGGCTGCCAACGATCAACGGTCCATGCGCATGGCGCAGCAGGGCAGCGCGCAGCGTGGCGCCGAGCATGACGGACTGTTAGGCGTGAGAACGCCGAGCCGGATAAGGGGGCCTTGCGCAGCACCTTGCTTCTTCTGCGAGCGTTCAGGCTGAACCGCTGCACTTGCTGCTCTGCACGGCGCACGCTGGGCGCTGCAGCGGCTGGGCTGCATGCTGCCGCAGCAGGGCAGCGTGATGCGTGGGCCAGGCATTGCTGCATGCCTCCCACGCCCCTTCGGCGAGAGCGCCGGTCGGGATGCGCGTTCCGCGGCGAGCAAGGATGAAGCGACGCGCAGGCGAGCGATGCGCCCCGCCTCGCCCCACACTGGCCCCCTTCGCTCTTTCTGTCTGACTGGGATCACAGCTCGGATGAACAGCGCAGCCAGAGAAGGCCGAATCAAGACACGGGCTGCAGGGGGGGCATCGCCGGCGAAAGTGGGCAGCAACTTGGGCCGGCGTGTGGCTGCGCGGGCGTGCGAACCTCTGAGCGGCAAACGCCCGAACTGAGGCTGCTGCGCCCAGCACCGCCCGCAGCACGCAGCCGGCGCCGATATTTTCGGCCCGACGTCCGGCAGCCGCAGCTGAGCGTGAACCGGAAAGCGGCCGTCGGCGCTGGCGCCGTCGGACGACAGGGAATCAGCTGATGGTGGCGATCGTGGTGCGAGAGGGCCCCACGATGGAGGAGTGACGAGGGCCTCGCCATGCACGTGACCTCTGCGCCACTCGTCGTCCTCGCCGCCTCCTCCCACGCTGAGCGGCTGCGCAGCGTCTCCCTGCATCACAGTGCACAGGGGCGGGACGTTCATGCCGCGGGACTGTCGCCGCGTGTGCATGTTCGGCGTCGGGCGCAGCCGGCCGCGTGGTCGACGCACGGTGGCAGGCGGCACGTGCTTCCTGCTCGCCGGGCCGCACATGGCGAGGTGCCAAGCGATGCCTACGCCGAACGCCGACACGAGTTGATTGGGCGACGCATCGCATCGAGGGTGCCGGCACCCGGATCTCTGCATGCTGAGCGGCTGTGCTGCTCGCCGTCGAGTCGTGCGTGCTGCACCTGCACCTGCGCTGCACGCTGCACGCTGCGTCTGGGCGCAGCAACTGCTGCTGCATCCCGACGGAGGGCCAACCTCCTAACGCCCCGCAGCGAGCTGCATGCAGCTGCTGCAGCGTGCAGCACCGGTCGAAATACTCCGTGCTCGCCGGGAGGGCACTGCGCTGCTGCGGCGCTCGACCCGCGGCTCACGCTTCTCCTTGTCTGGTGGGCCTGCAGGCTGGCGGATGGGACATGTCGCACGCTGGGTGCTGGGCCATGTGGGCCGCGCTAAGGATGGCGTTAGCGTGGGCAAATAAGGCCCCGCGGGCGGGCATCGATGCCGGATGGGTAGGCGAGACAGCCTGCAGCCGCGGCGCAGCTCAGTGCGGCGCAGGCGTGGCGCCGGGGCTGCACGCCGGGGCAGCCGCCGCTCGTGCGCCCGTGTCTTGCAGGGGAACGCCTATTCCCACGCCTGCGCGCCTAGCGCCGTCCCGAGGCGCATGGTCCGCACGGCCGCTGGGCGGGGCGCCGTGCCTGCATGACCGAACGGGCGCCCAGCCGCCCACGCTCACCACCTGCCGCTTCGACGCGCCCTGTCCGTGCGCCGCCATGCTGCGCCTGACGCCCACTTGCTGTTAGCCCGTGGATTGTCCGCTCGTCCGGGCGATCCGCCTGCCGCGCGGCCGCATTCTGCACCTCTGGGTGCTGCATCGCGCAGCGGCGTCGCCATTCGAGGGGCAGAGGCGGCGTCGCGCCGCCACGGCGCGAGCGCCTCTCTCTCGCGGGCGGCGCAGTCTCGCGTCTGTCCGACGGCGAATTCGTGCTCCGTGGTAGCGTACCCTCCGACGCTGCGGCGTTCGGCAGGCGGCGTCGCACGGCCTCGGCACACGGCCAATGAGACGGGAGCAGCAGCGTCGGAATACGCTCCAGCCGGGTGCGACGTCTCGTAAGCGCGCCGGAAGCTGCGGCAGCGGTACGCCCGCGGGCTGACGCAGCGTCGCCTCACACGGACCATGCGGCGTGGAGCTGTCGGCTGGCATGGAGACTGCCGCTCTCCCGTTCTGGCAGGTCGCACGCCTGGTGAAACTTGGCTGTCAATGCGTTCTGAGCGGCAGCACGAGGCTGTCGCTCAGGGTGCGGTAGCAGCAGAGGCGCACCGCTCGGCGAGCGCACGGCAGCCACGCGCGCAGGTCGCCGACGCGCGCGCCATGGCCGCGCGCCGGGGTGCGGCGCTGCGGCTGCGGCACCCTGAGCGGCGCCTGGATCTGCTGGCGTGCTGCTGCTCCCCTGCATCTGTGCCGCAGGTTGCCGTGGCCGCAGCCGCACGCAGCATGCCGCACCTCGGCGACGAGAGCTGCTGTGATGCGCTGCCCTGCGTCCCAGCATCAAGTTGCGGGCGCCACGCCCACGCTCGACAGCACCAGGCTCGGCGCAGGATGCAGGATGCAGCGGCAGCGGCAGTCCGGCGGCACCTTGCGCTGCCGCTCTGCACATGCAGCGCCTGCCTCCCGCCCCCGAGGCCCGGAGTTTCCTGCATGGGACCGAATGCGTGATGGCGGCGCCGAGTCTAGACGAGCAGAGTCACACCCGGTGCGGGCATGCGAGACAGAGCAGCATGTGGTCGGCCCTGGCGCAGCACGGCGCCTGGGAGCACGACACACCGGTGACGTGGGGCCGGCTGCGGCGCCTGACCAAGCGGCGGTGCCCTGCACAGGTACCCCAGTCGGCGCAGGCCCCTGTCCGCTCCTCTCGGTGGCCGCCGGCTCGCCTCATAAGCGGCTCACGTCCGCCTCGCGCCGCCGTCCTGCTCCTCTCTCTTCCTCTCGTTTCCTCCTCCGTCTTGCCACCTCTCTGGCCGTGGCTCCGTCGTGTCTCTTTCCCTGGACCTCTCTCCCTGACGTGGTGACCGTGTGTGCCGCTTTCTCGCCCTCCAAGAGCGTGCACATTGCGCGTTGCCACAGCCCCCGGACCCCGTCCCGTCTCCACGTCTGTCTTCCCGGTGCTTCGCGGACGCTCCTCATGCCGCCAGCCCGGCGCGCAGCGGACGCGCCGCCCGGCGCCTACGCCACCCAGGTGCCGGCGTTCGACGAGCGCCAGCACTGGCACCTCTCGCGCCCCGGCAGCCAGAGCGGCGATCCCTCGGCGCCGCAGCTGGTGCGCTCGCGCGTGCAGGCGCTGCCCGCCGACGCCGAGATGCGTGCGGCACCCTCGCAGCAGCAGACGGCTGGCCCGTCGCAGCCGGCACCGCCGCGCCTCCTTTACCAGATCCGCCTCGAGCAGCAGCAGCAACAGCAGCAGCAGCAGCAGCAAGAACAACAGCAGCGGCAGCAGGAGCACGAGCGCATGCAGCGCGACGAGCACCACGCCCGGCGCTACGAGCACGAGCTGCGGCAGCGCGACGAGGACCACCACGCCCGCCAGGCGTACGAGCACCAGCGCCGGCAGCACGAGGCGCCGCAGCATGCGCCGCCGCGTCCGTACGGCATGGTCGGCGCCGGCTCGCCCGAGGAGGCCTTTGGCGCATCAGCTCCGCTCTTCCCCGTGCGCCGCGACATGCACAGCAAGGCCGACACTCAGCACGGCGCTCCGCTGCATGCCAGCTCGTCGCTGCCGCAGATGCACCCTTCGCAGCATGCGCAGGCCATGCTCTCGCCCGCCGACGAGCGCCGCCTGCCGTCGCAGTTCGGACCGGCGGCGCGCGAGCGGCGCGTCCGCACGCTCAGCGGCGCAACGTCGAGCCGCCTGCCGGCCTCGCTCGACGACCCTCGCGGCGTCGTGCACGAGCGCCTGCGCAGTGCCGTCAGCGACGAGGCGCGCGAGGCGTCGTCTTCGCTCCACCACCACGCCGAACGCCCGCTTTCGCGTAGCGCCGACTCCGACTGGGAGCGGCGGTACGTGCCAGCAGGCGCAGGCGCAGAGGCCGTGCATTCGCCCGCCGAGCACCACCCGAGCCGCCCGGCCATGCCAAGCATGCTGCGCGACGTGCGCCTCCTCGACGAGCGCCGCGAGCCGATGCAGGGTCATGCCGGCGAGCGCAGCGCGGCAATGCACACCAGCAGCCCCGGCCGCAACGCCGGCGGCGGAGCACCATACCCCGGGCCGCCGCCCGGCGGCTCTGCGCCCATGTCCGCGCGGAGCATCTCCAGCTCGTCGATGGACCACACGTCGGCCGGCACGCCGCTCCACGGCTACGCTGACGAGTATGGCACGTCATCGGCACCCTTCACGCGCCCGCGTGCCCTCACGGCCGCCGAGAAGCGGCGCGGCAACAGCGCCGCCAGCCAGAGCCGCCGCATGGCACACCTCATGAGCGAGCAGCGCCGCCGCGAGCACATCAACCAGGGCTTCGAGGAGCTGCGCAGCTGCGTGCCGACGTGCGGCGACGGCGTCGAGAGCAAGGCAACGATCCTGCGCCGTGCCATCGAGGTGAGCGTTGTGAAGGTCACTGCATCTACCGTCGGCTCACACCTTGACAGTACATTGGCAATCTCGAGGAGCTCGTGCGCCGCCAGGGTGGCAACCCAAGCAGCGTGCCGATGGTCAAGCGCGAGGCACACTCCGTGTCGCCACCCGTGCAGTCGCCGTCTCTGGCCGCCGCCCGCTCGGCTCCGCCGGCGCCGTACATGAGCATGGCGGGCGACGCCGAGATGAGCGGCCCGTCGAGCATGCACGACCATTCGCCGGCCTCGCGCCATTTGGCCTGGTCGCCCGAGTACGGCAGTGTCCGCGAGATGCCGCGCATGAGCGCCCAACACCGGCCCGCCGAGCACGGCGAGCGCCTCGAGCGTGGCGGCAGCGCACTGGGCCTCAGCCTGGCGCCGCAGCACTTCGCACGCAGCGGCGGCGCGGCGGCATACCAGCCTCGCAAGCTCGACGAGAGCGCGTCCGACTCGGGCGACGAGACGGAGCGCCGCAGCAACGCCAAGCAAGACGCCTCGCCCACCTCGCCGTCGCACCGCTTCACGCACGGCGGCGCCCGCGACATCAGCGTGCAGTCTCTCCTCGCCCAGCCGTCGCGCCAGGCGAGCCACTGAGTCCCTTCTGCATCACCCTCACGACCCCTGCGTCGGGCGTCGCCAAGCCCGAGCGCCACGCCACCCGCCCATCACCTTTCCGTCCGCTCCACTGCCTCTCGCAACCGCATCCCACTGCATTCCACGATGCCGCCACCGGACTGCACCTTCACTCGCACGCGTCTCTTTCACGCTGACCCCGGACATACGGCAAACAAGGTCACGGCGCTCCCGCCTCCTCTCCTCCATCATACCCTCTCTCGTCTCGCTGCCCGTGAACGGACGCACCCTCCCAGTTTACCCGCCGCGTCGGACACACCCCGCTTACCCAGGCTGCAAATGGCACGTGGTTCTCGTCTCGCGACTTGTGTGGTGTCAAGTGGCTGCGATTAAAGGTCCTTGTGCTTCTGCTGCTCGGCCTTGGGCACGCCGACGAACAGCGGCATGATCATGCCGTTGAGCCGGCGCAGTGCCTGTGGGCTGGTCAGCGGTGAGATGGCAGACTGTGGCAGCAGCGGCGACGCACGTAGATGACCGGGTTCGTGCTGGGCGCCTTGTGGTTCCACATGTCGATGAAGTGCGTGACCTTGCCCTCCTTGTTGAGCTTCATCACGACGGTGCTCTGCAGCGCGCGTCAGCACATCCGCGTGCCACACACCTCCACATTGCCACTCACGATCATCTCCTTCTCAAAGCCGGCGACCTTGTACCACTGCTTCTGCACGTACTTGATCTGCTCCTTGGACACGCTCTCGACGCGCCAGGCGCGCGTCATGCTGCCGCTGAAGGCCTTGGCCAGGCCGTACCACTGCGCCTTGTACTGGCGCGCGCCGACGGCGAGGCAGATGGGGTCCTCGAAGAGCGCGTCGGGGCTCCAGCGCGTGAAGATCTCCTCGGACGGCTTGGCGCTGAAGAGCTGCGCGTGAGGCGTGTCAGTGGAGGTGCGGCGGCGTGGCGTGCACGGCAAGACTGACTGCCTGGGCATCGGCGATGAGCTGCTCCGACTTGGCGTCGAGCTCGCCGTTGTTGCTGTCGGACATGCCGTACGAGGCGGCAGCGGTGGTGCTGGACGAGGAGAAGAAGAGGGCGCGCGGCGCCTGCGGAGCGAGCGAGACGGCGGGGCGCGCGGCGCAGCTGAGGAGCGAGGGCAGGAGGGCGAGGGCGAAGAGCGAGGAGCGCGGGCGCATATGAGAGAGCGGGGGTGTGGTGGTGCAGAGGCAGGCGTCGGCGGCGGTGCTGACCCGAAGACGAGGTGCCGCTGCGCGTGCCGGCGGTTGCGCACCTCATGGACCCTCGCAGCGAAGCCAGCTCGCCGCTGACGTCGCAGCCCGGCAAGTGGAGCCCGCACTGCTGGTCCGCGTGGGAACAGCCTCAAGCGGGCGCACGTGATCGCCCCGGCGCTGCCCCATCCGTGCGCGATTGCGAGCGAGGCGCTAAGAGCCTGCGCAGAGGCGCGCCCTGTGTGCGCAGCAAAGGCAGACTGCATGCCAGCCACCGTCTGGCAGCAGAGAGCTGAGAGATGCGGTACCGGCCGGCGGGGCATAGCACTTGACTCTGGGGCTTATGTACGGGCGGGCTCGAGGCTAGACTGCAAACCGTGCCGCAGGTGCAGGAGGGCTGCCGCGATTGGGTTTCGCACGCTTCGAAGCGCGCTGCCTTGCGCGCCTCTCTCTGCGTGCCTGTGCGCGCCGCCGCCGCGCGCCTCTCTGTCGAGAGCCGCCGCGTTCTTGGACCCGTGCGCGCGCTCGATCTCCGCACTCGCTGCCGCTGCCGCCCCTTCCTTCCCCGCCTCGTCCTCCTCGCGTCCACCGCCGGCGCCCTCACGCTTCCATCTCACCACACCGTCTGCCGCCTGCGCCGTCTGGCCCAGCCGCGCCGTGCCTGCCGCTGCCCGCCGATGCGCCCCGACGACAGCCGCTCCACCGACTCCGCCGCCGTCGCCGCCGCCAGCTCCTCGACGCGCCTGCCGCCGGCGCTTGCCTCGCCTGCGCCCGCCGTTGCGCTCGCGCCGCTCGCCACCGCCGCGGCTCCCGCCGTCCTTGGTGGCCGCACCGGCAGCAGCAGCGCACCCTCGCGCGCCCTGGGCCGTCCGCCGCCGCCTGCGTGGAGCGCGCGCAACGACTCGCCGCAGCTGCAGCGCACGCTGCGCGACCTGCACTGCTTCCTCGAGGGCCTCCCGCTGCCCATCCACCGCCTCGTGCCGCGCCTCATCGCACGTGCTATTGCGCGTGCGCTGCGAGCTCAGGGCCTCATGGCGACCAACATTGTGCGTGCGGGCGAGAGCGGGCCGCTCGCATAGCCGCCTGCCACTCGAAGCCTGACTGACGCCCTCTCGCAGGCCTTCGATCTGGCGCTGCTCTTCTGGCGCCTGATCATCAACATCTTCTTCCGCTCCATCCAGCCACGCGGAGCATGGCGCATCCCTCAGCCCCATGAGGGCCCGGTCATCTTCGTGGCCGCGCCGCATCACAACCAGGTGCGTCGTCAGAGCGTGGGCAAGCGGGCGGCGAGCTGATGCGTTGGCCTGCAGTTCCTCGATCCGCTGCTGCTGGCATCCGAGGTGCGCCGCGGCTCCGGCCGCCGCGTGGCCTTCCTCATCGCCGAGAAGTCGATCAAGCGGCGCTTCATCGGCGCGGCTGCTCGTCTGATGCAGAGCAGTGAGTGGTGCGCTGCCGGCGTGTGCATCCGCAGCGCTCTGACCCGTGTTCTCAGTTCCCGTGGCTCGCGCCGCCGACATGGCCAAGCCAGGCAAGGGCACCATCACAGTGCACCCGTCGGGCGATGCGCTGCTGATCAAGGGCGTCGGCACCAACTTCACCAAGGAGCTCAAGCCCAAGTGGCAGCTGCAGCTACCCAAGAGCACCGGCTTTGCTATTGCCGAGGTCGTCGAGGTACTCGGCGACGACGAGGTGCGCATCAAGAAGGAGTTCAAGGACGCCAAGGCCATCGAGGCGCTCAAGTCGCGCACCAAGGTCAACGCCAAGGGGCGCGTTGATGCCGAGAAGGGCAAGGAGCAGAACGGCTGCGCATACAAGTGCCTGCCGTTCGTCGACCAGACGCACATGTATGCCTCGGTGTACGAGCGCCTCGCCGAGGGCGGCTCGCTCGGCATCTTCCCGGAAGGTGTGTAGTGCGCTGTTCTGCGTGCACGCGCGTGCTGACGATTTTCCTGCCAGGCGGCTCGCACGACCGCACTGATCTGCTGCCGCTCAAGGCGGGCGTCGTCATTATGGCGCTCGGCGCCATGTCGGCTAACCCAGGCCTGCGCGTGCGCATCGTGCCTGTCGGTCTCTCCTACTTCCACCCGCACAAGTTCCGCTCGCGTGCCGTCGTCGAGTTTGGCGCGCCGATGGACGTGCCGCGCGAGCTCGTCGGCCTCTTTGAGAAGGGCGGCGACGGCAAGCGCAAGGCCGTCGGCGACATGATGGACCTGGTCTACGATGGCCTGAAGAGTGTCACTGTGCGCGCGCCCGACTATGAGACGCTCATGGTACGTAGTGACGAGCCGCTGGTGCAACAAGCGTGACTGACGCTCGTGCTGCCACAGTTCATCCAGGCCGGACGCCGCCTCTACACGCCGCCA
This sequence comes from Tilletiopsis washingtonensis, assembly GCF_003144115.1. Lineage (NCBI taxonomy): Eukaryota > Fungi > Basidiomycota > Exobasidiomycetes > Entylomatales > Tilletiopsis > Tilletiopsis washingtonensis. Next base: position 252,907 of record NW_020312011.1, read on the forward strand.
GGCCACCATCCGAGTCTGAGCCAGGTGGTCGAGCTGAACCGGCGCATGATCGTGGGCTACCTGAAGTTCAAGGACGACCCGCGCATCGTCAAGCTCAAGACTGATGTGCTGAAGTACAACAAGCGCCTCACGTACGCCGGCCTGAAGGACCACCAAGTCGAGCGCGCCACACGCGCCGGCTGGCGCTCGCTGAGCCTGCTGTTCTACCGCATCGGGCTGCTCGGCATCTGGGGCGGCCTGGCGCTGCCCGGTGTCGTGCTGAACGCGCCGATCATCATCCTCGCCAAGATTATCTCGGCGCGCAAGGCCAAGGAGGCGCTTGCGGCATCGCAGGTGAAGCTGATGGGCCGCGACGTGCTGGCGACGTGGAAGGTGCTCGTCAGTCTCGGCCTCACGCCCGTGCTGTACTGCTTCTACGCCGGCGTGGCGACGTACCTGGCACGCCGCGCCAACCTGGCCACGCGACACCAGCTCTTCATGCCGCTCTACGTGCTCTCCATCCTGCCGGGCATGAGCTACTCGACGCTCAAGTTCTCAGAGGTCGGCATCGACATCTACAAGAGCCTGCCGCCGCTCTTCGTCAGCCTCATGCCGGGCAACCACAAGGTCATTGCCGAGCTGCAGCAGACGCGCGCCCGCATCTCGTCGGAGCTGCACGCTCTCATCGACGAGGTACGCAGCTCTGACTTTACATGCCTCTCTGCCATGCTGACCTCGCGCCTCCCAGCTCGCTCCGCAGGTGTGGTCCGACTTCGAGTCGCGGCGTACGATTCAGTCGCCTATGGCTAGCGCACCGCCGGGTCAGAGCCCCGGCCGCGAGGGCGCTACGATCTGGAAGGAGAAGCGCAACAAGGCCCTCGACGGACAGAGCCCGCTGGCACACCCGCTCGGCTGGATCGACGAGCGCATCTTCGGCTGGTCGGCCAAGCCGACGCGCCGCGGCTCGACGACCACGCGCGCCCTCACCGCTGCCGAGTTCAGTGGCGAGAAGCCTGCGGGCCGCAAGCGCGTGGCAGGCGAGGCAGGCAGCTCTGTCGAGTCTCCCGAAGGCGAGATCGAGGAGGACGACGAGTCGGAGTACAGCAGCGCGGCTGAGGAGGAAGAAGAGGGCGACTACGAGGCCATCTTCCGCATGCTCAACCCCGCACGTCTCTTCTCGGGCGACGACCCGAAGAGCCCTGGCAGCCCCGGCGCCGGACGGCACAGCCGCAACCGTAGCGGCAGCGAGACGTTCGAGGCGAAGCGCAACCGCTCGTTCACCGACCTCAAGGCCATGGCGCCGATGATGACGCCGGCCGTGTCGACGTCGCCGCGCGTCCGCACCTCTGCGCTGCCAGACGCGAACAGCGCCTCGACGCAGCAGCGCCGCGCGCGCACGCACAGCCTCAGCGAGGAGGTGAGCGCCAACGAGATGCGCGATGCCGAGGTGGTGCGCACGCAGGCGCCCTTCGCGGCCGTCGCGCACGCCCTCGAGACGCAGGCCGCCGGCGCCAACGAGCCGAAGCGTCCTGCCGTCGCCGACATGCAGGCCGCCGCGCCGACGCCCCCCAAGGCCAACAGCGCCGACCACAGCTCGGGCGCCGCCTCGCCGCAATAGCGGTCGAATGCGCCTCGTACCATCCGCTCCCGCTTCATCCCCGCGCGCGTCTCTTGCGCTCTGTCTCGCAGGGAAGCCGTCCTGGGCACCGCCGCGCACTCCACGCGCTCAGTGCCATCGCACGCCCCGTCACCGTTTGTGATCCGGAAATTTGATGACCTTGGAGACGAGCGAGCACAGTGAAGTAGCGGAATCGATTGGGGCGGAGCACGGAACAGGGGCTAGTGTACAGGATCGGGGGAACATGCTGAGGCGCGCTGCGGGACGCCGGCCAGCGAGGCGGCCGGCGTCGTGCGTGGCAGAGCCGGAATGCGTTACATGAGGCTCTTGATCGAGGCAATGAGCTCTTGGCCAAACTTGGAGTAGTCGACGCCGCCGGCCTTGGTGATGGTGTAGCGGATGCGCGTCGTGTCCTGTGATGCGCAAGCGGTGGGCATGCGCGGCGCCTCTGGCACGACGACCTCGGGCAGCACTCACGTTGAAGGTGTCCTGCTTGGCACGGCAGTTGAAGACGTACATCTTGTTGGCGGCCTTGTGCAGGATCGAGTGGAACTCGCTCTCGTTCTCGTCCTGCGCGCGCAAGAGGCGTCAGTGCTGCGTGGCGTGGCCCGTGTGTCACCCAGACACACCTTGATCGCGTTGAGCTCGTCGGCGGTGTGGCCGATGAGCTGCTCGCCGATGTCGTTGAAGCCCGAGAGCCACATCTGGCCCGAGAAGTCCTGCACGTTGGCAGCGAGGATGTAGCTGCGCGCACGTGTCAGTGACGGCGTGCCTGCATCTGCAGCTAGGCACTCACCGGCGCTGCGGCTCGGGGTAGGTGCGGTCGCACTTCTCGCACCGCCACGAGTTGTCGCCCTCGAGCGTCACCTTCTTGTTGCAGTTGTCCGACGGGCACGCCGTGTAGAACAGGTTCTCCTGCTTGATGTACACGACGGTGGCGCGGATGTTGAAGTAGTCCTGCTTCTCCGGGTTCGTGCCCAGGCCCTCGTCCTTGACCGCGCCGATGGTGCGGCGCTCGTTGGCATTCGCACCGGCATCGCCGCCGCCGCCACCGCCGCCGCCGGCGTTGGTGAAGGGCTTGAAGCCGCCCTTCTTGCCGTCCTCGTCGTACCAGCCGCGCATGCCGTGCGCCTCGGGCAGGTCGGGGTCGATGAGCATCGTCGACGAGCTGAACATGCTCAGGCTGCGCCCGCCAAAGTCGCCCACCTTGACGCCCTTGCAGACCACGACCGGGTTCTGGCCGTCGCCGACACCCACACCGCCATTGAGGCCCGCCGGCGTGCCCCACGTCTCGGCCGTCTTGCCCCAGAGCGTCATGCGCACCGAGCGGCCGCTCTGGTCGACGAGCGTGAGCTCGCGCTTCGCCACGGGCTTCTGGCTCGCCTTGGAGATGATCTCGCCGAGGTCGCCGACGCTCTCAACGACGGCCACGACGTCGCACACCTGGTTCGCCTCGACGCTCTCGAGCTGGTCGAGCGGCACAAACTCGTACTTGACCTCGGGCACGTCGCTGGCATCGGTGCACTGCGCAGCGGCAGTCAGCGTCGTGCTCTGCCGCAGCTCACGCCCCCTCGCCCGCGCCACTCACCTCCTCGATCTCCGTGTCGCGCTCAAACGTAATCTCGTACTCGTTCTTCAGCGACGAGAACTGCTTCTTGGCAATGTTGACCTTGGCCTTGGAAATGTAGAACACCTTGTTCTCCTGCAGCACGTTGTAGTACTTGTCGACGGCGTCCTGGAAGCCTGTCGCCTTGATCTCGCCGCTCTCGTCGAGCAGGTTGACGGAGAAGAGCTTGCCCTCGCCGCGCTGGTTCGACCAGTGCTTGATCTCGGAGCGCGACGTGACGCGCGCCTTGATCGTCCACTTGTTCTGGTACGGCGAGAGGCCCTCGATGGGGTAGATGGGCATGCCGCCGGCGCCGCGCGGGCCCGCCTTGCTGGTGCCACCGGCAGCCGGGCGCGCCGCAGCAGGTGCGTTGGGGCGGTGCGTGCCGTTCGCCGGCGCTGCGCCGCCCTCGCGCTTCACCTGCGCCGAGCCGCCAGCCGCCGCCGCAGCGGGCGCAGGAGCGCTGCCATTGGCGCCGCGCTGGTCCCAGCTCGACGGGTCACCGAGGCGGCCGGCCGTCGGCGGCGACACGACGTCGAGCGCGAGCAGGATGAGGATGCGGCGCGTCTGCACGTTGTTGGCGGCGTACTGCGTGACGCGCACGAGGCAGTTGCGGTCGAGCTCGTTGTTCTCGACGAGGTGCTTGAGCTGCGTGGCCAGCATGGCTGCGTGGCAGAGTGAGTACGGGCGCGCGTCGGTGCATGCCGCACGCCGCGCTGCGGCCACTCACCCTGCGCAAAGTACTTGCCGTCGCTGAGGATGATGCGCCAGCGGTCGGGTGCGGTGGCGTTGGTGGCGGCGATCTTCTTGACGCTCAGCACCTGGCACACGGGATCCTGGATGGCCTGTGCCGGGTCCTGCGTCTCGAGCATCGCCGAGATGGCGCCGGGCGTGAGGTCGGAGAGCGACATGCTGGGCAGCGTGTCGGATAAGGAGGGAGAGGGTGGTGGTGTTGGACGGAGGAGCGCGGCGGGTGCGCAGCAAGCGCACGACAGCCGCAGCCGCGGCAGCGCACGCACGCGTCGCGCGCGCGCGCCACTTAACGCGTCCGCCGCGCGTCGTGTTGCTCTGCCTCCGCCGCCGATGCCTGTGCCCTCGCTCTACTTCTTCTCTTCTCGCTCACCACTCCGCACCAGTCAAACCTTGAGTGAGGCACGAGAACGAAGCTTGGCCTTCCTCGGCGTCGAGCTCGGGTTTACGGCAGCCTGCCGAGGACAGGGGGCCGGGGCACAGGGCAAGGCGCCGCTGCAGAGCGGCTGGCGGCATTGGATCGCTGCCATACGCTGAACCTGTGATGCGTCCAGAGAGGTCGCTCCAGCCCCTTCGCAAGGTATAGCGCTTCCAGCGAGCTTCGAGTGAGGGGTAGATACGAGCTTGCACGGCGAGCTGGAGGAGCAGGGGGAACGCGAGGAGCATGCACGTGACCTCGAGGGACTGCATGCACCGAGCGAGCGCCGCGCCGCGCGTGATGCCTGATGACGTCGCGCCGAGCCCACGCAGCGCTCGCTTTGAGCTCGCCCTCGCCCGCCGTCCGGCGCCGCTGCCGCTGCCGCGTCCGCGTGGGCCAAGGCACGTTTGACGCTGAGCAGCGCAGAAAGCCGAGCCGCATCGGGCCTTGGCTCGGACGGCCCTGCCCGCATGAGAGGCGCGCGGCGGGCGTGACGTCCGCGGATGGCGCTCGCAAACCGCGCGCTCGTCGATGCGAGGACGGCGGCCCAGCGCCATCGTCGGCGCTGTCAGACGTGCTTGCGAGCCGAGCATGCCGGCTCGAGGAGGTGTGCCGCAGCAGCATGCAGCGTCACCCCGCAGTTGCTGCGAGCGTGCGAGGGGGGGCGATGGGCGGATCCGCCTGCAGCGCTGTCTCGCCGCCTGCGTGTGGCGCTCGCAGCGCCCGTCCCCGGATCGCCGTGCTGTCGGGCTCCGAATGGCGACGGCGCTGCGGCCTGTGCCGCCGTTGCCGCTCCGTGCTTGTGCTCATGCTCACATGCGCGAAGCGCGATGCGTGCTCTGCGGCTCGACGACGTGCGCACATCTTCCCGGCCGCCGCTCGGTGCGGCGCCAGGGGTGACGTCTGGGCGCGCCGCGTCGCCTCCTCCGGGCCGCGATGCTCGGCTCAGGGTCACTTCATCAGCCTCCTGTGCGCCCCCAGATCTGTCTAGGCTCGCGGCTGCGGCGCGCTGCCTCCTCGCGCGGAAGTGACAGAACACAAGGCGATCGCGGATGAAGAGGCGAATAGGCTCATGCTGCGGAAGGTGTATCTGGGCGGCGCTGAGTGCTGAGCGGCGGGCGGTGCAGCCAAGCTTGCGGCGCCGGGTGCGGCCTCTGCGTGCGTGCGTGCCGGCTCGCGGCGTCCGGCGCCGCGCCGCGCGCCTCGAGCTCAGCAGCAGCTCGCGCTCATCATCAACGCGCCGCGCACTCCGCTCGGCCCTGCCCTCTCCACCACCACGCCCAGCAGCGCGATCCTGCGCTCCACGCCCACCGCCTCGCCCCATCGCTATCCGCCACCCGCACACAGCTGCCTCGGCTTTCGCGCGCGCAGCACCGTCTCTGCGTGCTCGAGCCTGCGCCATCCGCGCCGCCGCCGCCGCTGCCGGCGTCTTTACTCGTCGCCGCTGCCACGCCTGCGCGCGCGCATCCTTATCCATCCATGGCCGCCTCGACGCCGCGCTCGCTCGCGCGCACTGCCAGCGGCTCCGGCTCGTACGGCCGTCCGAGCATGGAGGCGCCTGCCGGCTCGCTCGCCGCTGCCGCTGCCGCATCCGCTGCATCCACATCGGCGGCGGCGCTGGCTGATGCGCGCCCGGCACTGCTGCATCCCTCGGCACTCTCGCCGGCCGAGTATGGCTGCTTCCCGCAGTGGTTTGCCGGCCTGAGGCAGGCGCGCAGCGGCGCTGCCGACTGCGCAGAAGAGAGCGATGCGCTGCGCTTCCTGCGCGACGAGTGCAATCTTTCGGTGCAGGATGAGGTGCTGGTGAGTGCTGCTGCAGATAGCATGGTGTCCAATGCGGTGCCGATCTGACTGACACTGCGCGCAGATGCTGTCGCTGTTCGAGCGCTTCCCGTATGGTCTGCCCTCGGGCGTCTTCTATGCGCTCCTGCGCCTCACCTCGCATGCGCAGCGAGGCGATGCTATCTCTCTGGACGCGCTTTTCACTCAGGCGCCGCCGCCAAAAACAGGCCTCAGCGCAGCGGCTGCGACGGGCCCGCTTCCGCCGCCGCCTCAGCATGTCGCGACGATCGCAGCCAAGAATTCCGCCGCAAGCGCAGCACCTCCTGCCGCAAGCGCTCAGTCACCCAGCCGGAGTGGTCCGCCGGAGGTGCCGGCTAAGCCAGGCAAGGCAGCCGCCGCGAGTGCCGCGCCGCCGCCAGCGACGCCCGTCATCTCGAGCGCGAAGCTGCAGCCGCCGCTCATCCCTACGCCGACGGGCGGCGCTGCGCAGACGGCCTCGAACGAGGACCACCTGCGCCCCGCCAATCCATTCCGGCCAACTCCGGTCATTGGCGTGCCGGCGGCGTCTGGCTCGACCAGCGCAGCAGGCGCATCGCCTGTCGTCGGCTCTGGCATCTTGGGCTTCGACCCGGCGCCGAATCCGTTCAAGAACGCCGCCAAGACGTCGACCAAGCTGGTGCGCCCGACCCCAGTCGTCGCCAATGCCGGCACTTCGGTGCTCGGCTCGCCCTCGCCGCCGCCGAATGCGCGCGCAGGTGCGAATCCGTTCCGCGGGGGCCTCGTCTCGGTGCCGGGCCGAAGAGGCTCCGCGCGCGATGATGACCGCGTAGACAGCCCGGGCACGAGCGTGACAGAGGGCACGGCTGTCGGCGTCGGCGCGCTCAACTCGCCGCCGCTGCCGCCACGTCCATCGGGCGCTGAGCGGCCACCTCCGCCGCTGCCGCCGCGCGCAGCCAACCCGCTCATCCAGGCGGGCCTGGCGGCAAGTCGCGAGGTCCGCCGCAAGCAAGAGGCGCTGCCGCCCAAGACGTACACGGTGCTGCAGAGCTCTGGCGCGCCCGTGAAGAAGAGTGCGCCGCGGCTACTGGACGGCAAGGCGCCGCCCCCAGGAGCACCGATCCCGGCTCCCGTCGCGCCGCCGCCTACGCACCACAGCAAGCGCAAGCCCACCAGCTCGTCTGGACACGACCCGAAACGCAGCGTCAGCGAGCTGCCGAGCCCTAGCATGCTGCGCGGGCTCAGTGGCGACGACTCGGTGGACGATGGGCGAGATGGGGCGCAGAACGGGCCGACACTCAGGCATCCGCGGGCCGTCAGCGGCGGAGGCGTTGCGCGCGTGACGCCGACGTACAAGCCGAAGGCATCGTACGGCTCTATCGGCAGAGAGTCGAAGAGCGGCGGCCTGCCGTCGTGGCTGCGCGAGCAGGAGGAGCTGCAACGCTCAGCCCTGGCCGACGGCGGCGCCTCGCTGCCGCGCTCGTCCTCTGCGCACTACTCGCATCACCGGCAGCATTCCGGACATGCGCCGCCCGACGCGCCGCCAAGCGTCACCTCGTCGCGCATCGAGTTCTTGGACAACGACATGGACGATGATGACGGCGGCCTCAGCAGCGAGCAGGCGAGCCGCGCGGCGTCGATCGACCGCAACAACCCCTTCTTCCTGCGCAGCGCGCGCGACGCCGACGCCCAGCCGCCGACGTCGCCCGGCGAGCCGCTGACGAAGCTGGCGGTCGCGCGCGCTGCTGCCGCCGCTGCGGTGCTCGACGGCAGAGACCTGCCGCGGCCGGACAACGCATGGGTGCGCGGCAACAGCGACGGCACCATGAGCGGGCGCGGCGACGCCGATGGCCTGCTGCGCCCACTGGGCCGCAGCAAGACACTGCAGAGCCGGGCAGCGGGTGTGCCGCCTGCGCCGCCGCGCAAGAAGGTCGACGAGAAGCCGGCGCAGCTCGACTCGGGCACCTACGCGGGCTTCGGCAAGCCGGCGCGCCAGGAGGGTCCGCAAGGCGGTGGCCTGCGCCTCGTGCCGCCGAGCAAGAAGGCAGAGGTCGGCATTCCGCCGCACATCGTCCTCGAGCGAGAGCGCGAGCGTGCGTCGCGGGAGCGCGGTGCGATGCACCAGAACCCGGTGCCACCGCCTCCGCCCGTGCGGCGCGCCAGCAACGTCAGCACGCTCAGCCGCACGAGCAGCAGCGGCGGCACGCCCATGTCGCCCGTCGACGGCGACCAGCCGTTCGTGCTCGTCGGCGGCGTCAAGGCGCCCGGCCTGCGCGAGCGCGTCTCTGGGCTCTTCGGTCTGCAGGACTCGGCGACCAAGGGCACGCGCCCGCTCGATACGCTCAAGCAGGACTTCCAGAGCGTCGCTGAGCGGCACGAGTGGCTGGCACGCGCCGCCGAGCGGGCACGCGGGCGTCCGATCTCGGAGGGCACTGTCGCGCTCATGTCCGACCAGGACCTGAGCCAGGATGCGCCGCACGTCGATGACAGCTACGAGGAAGAGCGCCGGCGCGAGCAGGCGAAGCTCGAGGGCGGCGACCGCTCGACGCCACTGGCACGGCGAGTGAGCAGCGGCCACGCTGCTGCGCGCCCGACGGCACACCTGCGCCGTGCCAGCTCGAACGCGCGCCGCTCCGTCGCTGCGATGGAGGGCCCCTTCTCGGACCTGTCGCGTGAGACGGGCCCCAACGGCACGCCGCGCGAGGAGCTGAGCAGCGCGCTCGTCGTCGACGACGAGGCGCCTGGTCCGGACGTCGACCGGCGCTCGAGCGAGTATGCCCAGCTTGCCTGATTGCCGCTTCCTGCCTCTCCGTCACCCCGTCCTCCAGCGTATACCCTCAGCACTGCCGCTCGACCTCACCGCATCACACTCTCTGCGTCTCATCCTCCGCCGTCCCAGCATACCACATCCCTTGCCGCGCATGCGCCTGTAGTACATCGGCCGCCTTTTTGCGCCAGTCTCAGCACCACAATCTCTATCGCATTACTCTGTCGCCGCTGCCGTCGCTGTGAGAGGCCCATCGGGGGGGGGGGGGGGGGGGGGGGGGGGGGGGGGGCGGGGGCGCCAGTGGCGGAGGCCACTTGCGAGAGCGACGCCCGCGCGGCGCGTAAAGAGCAACACGGCGCGACGCGTCCGCTGCTTGCGCCTGTGCGCCTGCCTGCCTGTGGCGCACGGCGGCGCAGGGCCCACCTCCCACCGTCACTCCACACCGCTGCGCGCCCTCCCACAGCAGAGCATCGCCCACGATGCCGCTCGTGCGCCTTGAGGTCGAGAACTTCAAGTCCTACCGGGGCAAGCAGATCATCGGGCCGTTCTTCTCCTTCAGCGCCATCAGTGCGTCGTCTCGGCGCGTGTGGAGAGGCGCGTGCGTGTGCGCGCTCTGCTGACGCGGCCTGTCCCGCAGTCGGTCCCAATGGCTCGGGCAAGTCGAACCTCATGGACGCCGTGTCCTTCGTGCTCGGCGTCAAGAGCGCACAGCTGCGATCCACCCAGCTGCGCGACCTGATCTACCGCGGGCGCCAGATGGGCGGCGATGATGATGGCGAGGGGGGCGAGGGCACCCAGGGCGAAGGCACGGCCACGCGAGCCAGTGTCACGGCCGTCTACAGAGACAACAAGGGCGCCGAGTACCGCTTCCAGCGCACGTGAGTGATCATCGTCTGCGGGTGGAGGAGGTGGAAGACTCTTGCGTCCGGGAGGGACATGCGCTGGGCCAGGCTCACGCGCCTCGGCGGGCAGCATCACGACGGCCGGCGCGTCCGAGTACCGCATCAACAACAAGGTCATGTCGGCTGCGACGTACAACGAGCGGCTGCACTCCTTCAACATCCTCGTCAAGGCCAAGAACTTTCTCGTCTTCCAGGGCGACGTCGAGGCCGTCGCGTCGCAGGGCGCCAAGGAGCTGAGCAAGCTCATCGACCAGATCTCGGGCTCGCTCGAGTACAAGGACGAGTACGAGCGCGCCAAGGCGGCGCAGGACCGCGCCGTCGAAAACTCGACGTTCACCTTCAACAAGCGCAAGGGCATCAATGCCGAGCTCAAGACGTTCCGCGAGCAGAAGAGCGAGGCGGAGCGCTTCGAGAAGCTGCAGGCTGAGCGGGTGAGTCTGTGCGCCTCCGCGCAGCGCGCCTCAGCGTTGCTGACCACACTCTGCCCTAGGACGCCCACGTCATGCAGCACATCCTGTGGCGTCTGTACCACATCGAGGAGGAGCTCGAGCAGAACTCGACGCAGATCGACGACGAGAGTGCCAAGCTGCCGGCCATGCGCAATCAGGTGCGCGACGACGAGAAGGGCGTCGAGGCTGCGCGCAAGGAGCGCGACGCAGCGGAGAAGGACATTGCCAAGCAGGACAAGGCGGTGCGCCGCAGGGAGAAGGACCTGGAGAATCAAGTGAGTGCTCCGCGAGGGACCAACGCGCGCATGGCTGACGCGCGGAGCAGCAACCGGGCCTGGACGCCTTCGACGAGAAGATGGCGCACTCGCTGCGCAAGCGCGAGCGCGCCGAGAAGCTCTGCGAGGCGACGAAGCGCGACGTCGACAAGTACCGCACCCTGATCGCCAAGCTGAAGCAGGACCATGAGACTGCGAAGCGCGCAGCAGACGAGGCGGCGGAGGAGCAGCGCAAGGCAGCGGAGGCGCGCGGGCAGACGTTGAGCGGGCAGGAGTTGGCCGAGTACCACGAGCTGTGAGTCGCTCTTTCGTCAGCTGCATGTGCGCTACTGACGCCTCGCAATCTCAGCGAGCAACAGGCGAACCTGCGCGCTACTGCTGAGCGTCTGCAGCTCGAGACGCTCGGGCGTGAGCGCAGGGCACAGGAGACTACCCTCAGGGGTCTGGAGCAGAAGCTGGCAGCCCTGCAGAGGTCGCAGGAGAAGCAGCAGGACATTGTCGACGCGCAGACCAGCCGTCGGGCAGCAGTCAGCGCCACGCAGAAGGACCTTGACTCGCAGCTCAAGGCTGCCAAGGCAGAAGTCAAGGGTGTGCAGGCCCAGCGCGACGAGATCAAGTGAGTTGCGTGTGACGCACCGCGGATGCCTTTTGCTAACGCTGCCTCAGACGGACCGAGGACAAGCTCAACGAGACCCTGCAGACGTGCATCACCAAGCTGCTGCAGGCCGGCAGTGCTGCGCGCGAGACGGAGCGCGAGACACGTATGAAGAACACGTTCGCCACTCTGCAGCGCACCTTCCCGGGCGTGCGCGGCCGTCTGGTCGACCTCTGCAAGCCAACGCAGCGCAAGTACGACACGGCGATCGCCACAGTGCTCGGACGCAACAACGACGCCGTCATCGTCGACACGGAGAAGACGGCCATCGACTGCATCGAGTACCTGCGCAACCAGCGCGCCGGCCAGGCCACATTCATCCCGCTGGAGACGATCCAGGTCAAGCCCATCAACGACCGCCTGCGCAACATTGCCACGGGTGCACGCCTTGCCGTCGACGTGCTGCAGTTCGATGCCTCGATCGAGCGCGCCATGCACTTTGCGTGCGGCAATGCGCTCGTGTGCGACACGATCGCGATCGCGCGCATGATCTGCTACGAGAAGAAGCAAGAAGTCAAAGGTGCGCTGTCACCTGCCTCGCACTCCGAGCGACTGCTGACATGTGTACACAGCTGTGACGCTTGATGGCACCCTCATTCACAAGAACGGCAACATGACCGGTGGTGTGTCGGGAGAGACGCGCACGCAGCCGTGGGACGACAACGAGGTCGCCCAGCTGCAGCGCCAGCGTGACACATGCATGTCCGAGCTCAAGGAGCTGGGCAAGCGGCGACACGAGCTGTCCAGGGACGACGAGCTGCAGGCCAAGATCGGCCGCATCGAGGCTGAGCTTGCTATTCAGCGCGACGAGATGGTGAGCTGCTTGACTGGTCGGCGCACCGTCCAGGAGGCTGACCCGCATTCGCTGCCCAGGCTTCGATCGACAGCCGCCTGAAGGGCGCCAAGGCGGAGCTCAAGGTGATCAACGAGCAGCTCGCGCAGACGCAGCCGAAACTGGCGGAAGCCCAACAGGTGCTGGCGGCGAGTGACGCTCGCTTTGCGGCGCTCACCGACACGATCAATGCCGCCGACGACGACGTCTTTGCCGCCTTCTGCGCCCGCATCGGTGTCGAGCACATCCGCGAGTACCGCGGCCGGCAGCTGCAGGTGCTGGAGCGCGAGAAGGACGCGCGGCAGGAGTTCGAGCTGCAGATGAAGCGCCTGCAGCACACTTTGGCATTCGAGGAGAGCGAGTTTGCTAAGCTCAACGCACGGCTCGAGCTCAACCAGCGCGTCGTGACGAAGGAGACGGAGCGCATGGCTGCCCTGACGCAGGAGAAGGCCGAGCTGCAGCAACAGATCGAGGCCATCAAGGCGGAGATCGCCGAGCTGACGAAGCGCCTGGCGGAGCTCAAGGAGGAGGCCGAGGAGAAGAAGGTGGCGCTGTCCAACGCCAAGAAGGCAGAGGCGCAGGCCAGCAAGGCGCTCGCCGCGTCCATCAAGGAGATCTCCAACTGGAATGACGCCATCGAGAAGCTCAACAGCGAGCGCTCGTCCATCTACCGGCGCTGCCGCCTCGACGAGATCGCCCTGCCGCTCACGCAGGGCTCGCTGAAGAACGTGCCGCTCGAGGACGTGAGTCGCGCCGATTCGATGCTCTGCAACTATGCTGACCTCGCCGCGTAGAATCCGGACCTCGCGCCCATGGAGATCGACGAGGACGTGACTCAGCTCGCGATTCAGGCGCGTGACTACGGCATCGAGGTCGACTTCGATGACCTTGACGAGGAGGAGAAGGAGGTGCGTAGCGTGTAGCGTTGTGACGCTGCTCTGTGTTGACGACAGCGACGCAGAACGGCGGTGACGAGATGGCTCGCGAGCTGCAGGGCCGCATCGACGACGTGACGTCGCAGATCGAGCAGATGCAGCCGAACATGAAGGCCATCGACCGGTTCGTACCTCGGACATGCCTTGCGCCCGGCCTGCACTGACGCGAGCACGCCACAGTCTCGACGACGCCGAGTCGAAGCTCAAGGAGACGGAGCGCGACTTCAACAAGTCGCGTACCGAGGCGCAGAAGGCGCGCGACGACTTCAACCGCATCAAGAAGAAGCGCTGCGACCTCTTCAACGCCGCCTTCACGCACATCTCGGAGCGCATCGACAAGGTGTACAAGGAGCTGACGAAGGGCAAGGCGTCGCCGATGGGCGGCGTGGCCTACCTCAGTCTCGAGGACACCGAGGAGCCGTACCTCTCGGGCGCGCGCTACCACATCATGCCGCCGATGAAGCGCTTCCGCGACATGACAGACCTGTCCGGCGGCGAGAAGACGATGGGCGCGCTGGCGCTGCTGTTTGCCATCTCGAGCTTCAAGCCCGCACCGTTCTTCTTCCTCGACGAGGTCGATGCTGCTCTGTGCGTGCCGCTGCCGCTGCTGTTCCCGTGCTTGCCGAGCTCACGCCCGCGCTCTCCCCACAGCGACTCGCAGAACGTGGCCAAGGTGGCCAACTACATCCGCGCACACGCCAGCGAGCGCATGCAGTTCATCGTCATTTCGCTCAAGGCCAGCCTGTACGAGCGGGCCCAGGCGCTGGCCGGCGTGTATCGCGACCAGGCTGTCGGCGCCAGTGCGACGCTCACGCTGGAGCTCGAGCGCTACGCCTGATGGCCATCGCCGGCCTGCCGCCGCCTCGCATCGCACCTCGGTCCCTTGTCCTGCCGCTTCGTCTGCATCTTTCGTCACCGCCTGCTCCCGTCATATCACCCTCCTCTGTACTCTAGCCCCGCATGCCATCTATTGCCTACACTGAGCGGGCTTGTCGTCTCGCATTCGCCCTCGAGGCAGTGTTGCGCGGCGAGCCGGACCGGGGCGGCGAGTGCCGAGGCTTGATGCGTGCCTTGCGACGGCGCACGCCCAGGCCATGTCGTAAGTTGAAAGCCAGACGGGTGAGCGCGCTGCTCGCGTATCGACAGCGCAGCGGCTGTGCCCGTCCGTAATGCGCGAGCCCGGCGGCGGCAGATGCGCTGTCCTGCCTCAAACGCCCGCCGTTGCGTCTACGGGCGGTATAGACGCTGGACGCGGTGATGGCGCGGCAGACTTGTGCGAGTGGGCGTGGTGAGCTGAGAGTCCAGGCCGTCTATGAGTGACGGAAAGCCTTCTCGCCGCTCCAGCGCGCAATAACGATGTACAGGCCGAGCGGCGGCACGAGCGGCAGGAAGTAGGCCCAGCAGAACGGCGGCTCGAGCCAGAGCTCTGCTCGGCGCTCCGGCGAGAGGTGGAGCGGCGCAAAGAGCAGCTCCCAGCCGCCGAGGATGCCGAGAGGCAGCACTACGAGCGCGAGAAGCGCCGTAAGGGAGAGCAGACGGCCAAGCCGCGAGAGCTCGTCCGGCGAGAGACGGACGGTGGGAGGCGTGCTGTAGGCACTCGCGGCCGGCACAGAGGCACGCTCGGCCATGATGCGAGCGCTGCAGGTATGCGAGCGCTGCAGGTACGCCGACAGATACGATCTCTGGAGCACCGCTTGACGCCTGGGCTTGACCGGCGGCTCCGATGCCGGAGCTTGGCTTGCTTGTGCTGCGGCTGCCCTCGTGCTGGATGTGGTGGAGGAGAGGCAAGGCACGCCGCAAGAGGGCGCGCGCCGAGGCCGCCGAGGCCGAGCTGCACCGCCGTCTCTATTTCCGGGCAGCCTCTTCACTTCGCTCCTTCTACGGCCGCACGGCCGCGAGCAAGCTCGCTTTTGCCCTCGAAATCATGACGGGCCTGCCCCTGCCCCACCACGGCCCAGCTGCTTCCATCAGGGCAGGGTGTGCCTGTATGCCGTCAGAGGGCTTGACCAAGGCGCCGGCCCGCGGCTTGGCGGAGATGCCGAGGCGTGCGAACTGCGGTCCTGCACCTGCGCCGCAGCTCGCGATGGCCACCACATCGCGAAGCTGCGAGCTGGCCCAGATGTCGTCCAGCGAGAGCCAAAGAGCAGCAACAAGCAGTAGCAACAGGGCAGCATGCTATGCGATGCTCGAGTGATGAGTGCGGCCTGCGCTAGGCAAGCACTGGCGCCAGCCTGGCAGCGGCGCGGCGGCGCCTTGCGTGCATGCGGAGCGCGCCAGCGGAGCGGATGCGGCGCCGCCCACGCCGCCGTTGCCGAGCGCGAGCCGCGGCCTCGGCGAGCAGGCACAGCATCCCGCGCCTGCCGAGCCGGCGGCCGCAGCGCCCCGGCCTCGCCTCCTCTCCGCCCGAGGCTGCTGCTGCTGTGCTGGTCGCCCTGTCGCTTCAGCTGCTACCACCACCATCCTCGCACACCCGCGAGCCACTCCACCGACGCTTCGCGTGCCCACAGCCGGCACAAGCGACCCTCGTGCTCCCTCCGCCGCCGCCGCGCGCACGCAGTCACTCCGCAGCGCCTGTGGCTGGGTGCTGCTCCTTCTCCGCGCACAGACGTGCCCCTCTTCCGCACAGCGTCGCCAGACCTGTCCTCTTCCAGCACCGAGCTGCGTATCTCCTCTGCAGCAGCATCGCGAGTTCGCCGCTCGAGACACCTTGTCGTTGTGCCGCAGTGCCAACAGCGTCGGCAGCTCCGCATCGCGTGCGCTGCAGCAACTCCGCATCGCGTGCGCTGCAGCAACTCCGCACGCCTGCAGCCGGCCCCCGCGCTCCGACACCGCACACGACGCGCCAGCTGCCGCACTCGGCGTCAGGCATCCGCAGCATCTACCTGCCGCCAGCCACTCTCGCAGCAAGCAGCAGTGTGCCCTGTGCGCGCTCGCTCCTCGTCGTCGCGCCCGCTCCTCCGCACCCCACACTGGCACCACCACACTCGGCGCCGCCGCTGCCGCACGCACAGCATGGAGCGCGCCCCCGCCTCGGGCGCCACGACGCCCTCGTCGGCCTCGTCGTTCATGCGGCACTTCCGCCCACGCACCTCTGAGGCGCGCCGCAACGGCAGCGGCACGCCAATCGCGTCGCCGTCCAACGAGGACTTCAGCGAGCTCAACCGCTCTACCTCGGGCTTCTCCCGCGCCGGCCTCGCTTTTCCGCGCTCCTTCAGCGCCTCGTCTGGCCAGCTGCCGCAGAGCCCGCAGGCTCCTGCGTCGCCCGAGGTGCCCACGCGCCGCCCGGGCCTCTCACGCGGCACCTCGTCCGGCCGCCCAGGCGCCAATGGCCCGCCCGAGTCGCCTGGCGCTCCAGGCATGATACGCAGCGGCAGCGGCAACGGCACCAACAACCCCTTCGGGCGCATGGTGCGGCGCATCAGCGGTGCTGCCCGCGCAGATGCGCCTGCCGCAGCCTCGCCGACGAGCGAGGCACGGCCAAACGGCTCGGGCTCGCAGCCCTCTGCTGCGCCCGACGCTACGAGCTCGCGAGCGGCGAGCAACCACTCCGGCCGGGGCGCAGAGGCAGCCGATGCGGCGGACGTCTCTCCAACGGCCGAGGCAACGCCAGCGGCTGCGCACGCGCCAGGCACGGTGCACCGCATCCGGCTCGTGCCGCACCTTGAGGCCACCCGCTCGCTGCATTTCGAGCCCATCGAGCGTGACGTGGCTGAGGGCGAGGCGTGCCTCGTCAAGATGGGTCGCTTCACCGATCGCACTGCCGCCGCTGCTGCACCGGCGAGCGAGATGGGCATGACAAACAGCGCGACAATGGCCGACGTGACGCTGGGCGGACCAGCCACGTCACATGCGGGCGCAGCTGGCGAGTCAGCTGCGCGGCCAGGCGCAGCTGCGACGAGCTCGGCTGGCGGAGGCGGCCGTCTTGACTCGACGCGCGTGGCGTTCAAGAGCAAGGTTGTCAGCCGCGGCCACGCCGAGCTGTGGTGCGAAAGCGGCGGCAAGGTGAGCGCAGAACGGAGCAGCTCGTGTACGCCAGGCAGCTGATACAGGCCTGCCGCCTCGCAGTTCTTCATCCGCGACACCAAGTCGTCGTCCGGCACGTTCCTGAACCACATCCGCCTCTCGGCGCCCAATGCCGAGAGCCGGCCGTTTGCCATCAAGGATGGCGACGTGATCCAGCTGGGCGTGGATTACCAGGGCGGCACGGAGGAGGTGTACCGCTGCGTGAAGATGCGCGTTGAGCTCAACCGCGGCTGGCAGCGCGGCGCCAACCAGTTCAAGTGAGCATCGCGGCAGAGGTTGCATGCGCGTGTTGCTGACCGTCTTTGGCAGCGTGAATGCGCTGCGACAGCTGAGAGCGCTGCAAGGCGGCCCGGCTGAGGGCTCAGCGTCGAAGGAGAAGGCGGAAGGCGGCGCGGTGCCCACCAACCTGCAGGCGATGAGCGTGACTGACTGCTGCATCTGTAAGTGCTGGCGGTGATCCTGGCGCACGAGCGCGGAGCTGACGCAGTGGCTCTGGCGCAGGTCTGTTCTCGGTCACCGTCTGCCAGTCGCTCTTCATCGCGCCGTGCTCGCACGTCTTCCACTACAAGTGCATTCGGCCGCTTCTGGCGATGCACCACCCGGGCTTCTCATGTCCGCTTTGCCGCACGTTCGCCGACCTCGAGGCGGACGTGGAGCAAGATGACGAGTGGCAGGAGGCGCTCATTCGCGAGGCGGACGCCGCCGATGCCGCAAAAGCAGCTGCCACGCCCATGGCGGAGCTGCCAGACCCCACTGCTTCGCTGGTCGTCGTGCCCGAGAGCAGCCTGGCAGAGATTACTGCTACCTCCTCGTCAGCTGCACCGCAAGCCACGCCCGAGGCTGCCGGCGCCGGGCACCTGTCCAGCAGCGCTCAGAGCGGTGCCTCGCCGCTGGCACGAGCAGCGGTCACTCGTGCTCACGGAGCGGCAACGTCGCCGACCGCGGATGGCGTGATGGCCGCTGCACAAAATCTGCGCCGCGCCGTCGGCCCGAGCTCGGCACGCGGCGGTGTGGACTGGGCACGGCCTGACACGGCCGTCTCGAGCTCGCCGGGCCCCTCTCACTCCTTCTCCACGGCCTTTGGCGGCTCGTCGTCGCGCATTCGCGCACTGCACGACGAGGTAGCGCCCGAGGACCTCATCGAGCTGGAGGAGTCTGATGCCGCAGCCATGATCCGCCGTCCCTCGGCGCCCATCGACATGCCGCAGTCGCAGCCGCGAGGCGCGGACATCTTTACGCTCTCTGCGCCGCCCGGCTTCGACGAGTCGCGCACGCCGCGCAACGAGGTCTTCCTTGCGACACTTGCAGCGCCGCTGTCGGGACGAGGCAGCGGCCTGCGCTCGAGCAGCGGTGCGAACGACGCGCTGCCGAGTCTTGGTGCCTCGTTCGCCGGCACGACGCCGCCCGACGGCCCACGGCGCGCCAGTGCCGCTTCAGGGCACAGCGCCGCGGAGCAGTACGACACGCCGGCTGGCTCGCCGCGCCGCTCGCCATCCACGTTCGAGGACGAGGAGCGGCACGGCGACATGTTTGCGCACGAGCATGCCGACGGCGAGGCCACACGCGCCAGCAGCAAGGGCAAGGCGCCCGCGGGCACTGCCTCGGTCGACCACGACGGCGACGCGGCCGACAAGACGCACTCGCGCGACACCAGCTCGCCGACGTCTCCGAGCGCCTCCGGCAAGATCGGACGCTTCCTGAAGCGCGCATGACGACCTCGTCGATGAGCGCACGCCTGCGCTGTCTCCACGCCCACATCTAGATTCGCTCGTGTCTGTCTCTTCTTTCTCCTCATCCGCACGGTCTACGTCTGCCCGCGGCTCATGCTTCACGTCAATCCATGCTCTACTCAGGCCTATCACACGCATCACACGAGCGAGACAGCGGAGAGAGTATATTGACACAGTAGGAGACAGCACAGGACAGGAGGCAGTATGTACAGGACGATGCTCTACAGGTGACGACGAGGAGGACGCTGCTGCTCGCACGCTACGCGCTGGTGATGGCGCGCGGCGCGAGGGCCTGGCGCTCCCAGGCCGTCCACTCGAGCTCTGCCGGGAGCAGCTCGTCGATGAAGGCGCCGCTGTCGCGCGACGGCCGCGACGCCGGCTCGTCGACGAAGCCGATGTCGACGTCGAGGATGTCGAGCTGCATCGCCTCGCCGTGGGCCTCGCCGTCCTGCGAGGCAGGCGCAAGGCCGAGCAGCGCCAGGAAGGCGTCCGTCTCGCGCTCGCTGTGCGCCAGCGCCTCGTGCTCGTGCGTGCTCGGCGGCGGCAGGAAGGGCGCCGTGAGCGTCGGGAAGAGCTCTGCGCCGCCGCTGCTGCTGCTCCTTGCTGTCTTGATCTCCTTGCTGCTGCTACTCTCCGCCGTGGGCGCCGTCATGGTCGACGGCGCCTCGCTGCCGCGGACGACGCCGATGAGCGCGTCGTCCATGTCACTCGTGCCACCGAGTTTGCCACTGTCGCCGCCCGTGCTGAGAGCGCACAGGCTCACATCTCCTTTCTCCGTGGCGCCGCGCCGGAGCGCGGGCGCACGCGGATGCGGATCGTCCATCGCCGAGCCGGCGCCTGCTGCCGGCGCACCTTGTGCACTGCTGCTGCTTCGCACGCTCGCCACGCTGCTGCCATTGGCCGCTGTCTCAGTTTCCACCCCAGCGTCCGCTGCAGGGCCCGGCGCGGCGGTGCGTGTGTCGAGTCAACGACACACGCTGCACGCAGCCGGGACGCCTCCGCTGCAGGGAGGCGAACGCTTGGGGATGCCGAGTCGTGAGACTCGGCGGGAGGAAGAGACGCGGCCGGCGCTGCGGACTGCGCTGCAAAGAGCGAGTGGGTGGGGTGCGTCGAAAGAGTCGCCGGCGACGATGTCGGATGCGCGAGGAGGGATGAGGATGCTGTGGGCTCGGAGACGAGCGGGCGAGCGGCTGGTGATGATGGGCTGAGTGACGAAAGAGTGGCGGCGGGATCGACGATGGCGTGCGGAGTGAGCAGCGAGTCGGCGAGACCGGCTAGCGGAGAGGCAGAACCGAGCGGCGGTGCGCCGGCCTGCAGCAGGCAGCGCACAAGGTTCTCGAGCGCGGCGACGCGCGTCTCGAGGCGCTGTGCCTCGGCGGCGCGGGCCTGCAGCGCGGCATTGTCGCGGCGCAGCGAGTCGAGCTCGCTCTCGAGGCCCTCGAGTGCGGCCTTCTTGCGGTCGCGCGAGATCTGCGCGCTGGCACGGTTGCGCGCCTGGCGCGCCTCGAGGCGGGCGGCGCGCTCGGGGTCGATGGGCTTGCCGGACGCCTTGCGCTTCGAGCCGGCCAGCTGGGTGTGCGACGAGCTGGAGGCGGGCGAGCCGGCCGACGATGTGGACGACGATGCGGCGGGTGATGCGGCGCTCATGACGAGCAGGTGTGAGTTGGGAGAGACGTAGACGTAGAGTGTCGAGAGATGTAGGCAAGGGCGAAAGAGAAGTACGAGCAGGTGCGAGCGTCAAGCCGCGCACGCGATAGCGAGAAGGAGAAGACGGCGTGAAGGACAGGTGCGGCGGACGGGACGGAGAGCGTGGGCGAGGCGGGCGGGCAGGCGAGGCGAGTGACGTGGAGGTGCGGAGACAAGCGGCGACGGCGGCGGCGGGCGTGTGTGACGTGGCGCGGGTCTGCGGGCGCAGCAGGCCGCGCCGATAGGGGCTCGTGGCTGCCAGTGCTGCGCCCAGCACCTTCCACGTGTCGCTTCGGTGCTCCCGCGCTGCTGTTCCCACGCCTGCTGCCTTCGCTCGCGGCTCTCGCACGAGAGACCTAACCCTCGCTCATGCTTCAGCGCCTGCCTGGCGCTGCGGACAGCGACCCGCTCCTGCTCTGCTGCCGAAGGCCCACCAATGTCATGCGCTCTGCTTGCCGCAGGTCCAGGAGCACATTTCATCAGGCCCGATGCCGATGCGACGTCGATCGCTCGGCCGACGCGCCCGGCAGCGAGAGGCGTAGCTCTTGCCGCCGGGCAACGCAAGGTCTGGCGCAATGCACGAATCTTGAGAGCCGACAGTTAGCTCATCCGATCCTCCTCAACGTCATGGCGCTCAGCGTACTGCGAATGAAGGCTGCTGCCCGTCGCCGTCTTGTGCGTGACCGCGGGGTGTTGCTCTCGCCCCTCCTGCCACGCGGCGGGCCGTGCATCGTTCGCGCGCCAGAAATTTCGCGGCGACGGCTCTTTTGTCCGCGGCATCACGCACAACAGCAGCTCAGGCGTCTGAGCTGCCGCATGGCGAGCACGACGAGGCCACAAAGACGTCGAGCATTAGGCGGTCTCATGCTACGTGGCATTGGAGCAGCAGTCTGGCTGCATCGCTGCAGAGATCTGGCAGTGCGGAAGGGAGAGCCAGCGGCGGCGCGGGCGGCTGCTCTGGTGTGATGCGCGCGGTGTGCCGTGCGCGCTTCTTCCATGCTCGCCCGTCACAAGCGCGCCACAGCCTTGCTTCCCACCACACGCAGCCCTGAAGCACTCCAGCTGCACTCCAGACTTGCGCTCCTCACTCTCATTGCAGCGCAGCACCTCCACATCCTCACTCTCTACCCTTGGCCGGCGCACGTCCGCCATGGCCGACTCCATCTACGCCCCGCGTCCCGACGCCGGCCGCAGCGGCGCAGAGGCATCGCAGCATGCGCCCAGCGCCGATGCCGCAGCGCAGGCACCTGTGTCTGAAGCCGGAGATGTCTCTGCCGAGTCGCTCGAGGCACCGCCGCCGCCGCCGCACCCGTTCCTCACGCGCCCGCTGCTCCATGTGCGCGGCCTGGACGCTGCGCTGTCGGACAAGGAGCTCGCAAGCGGGCCGTTTCAGCTCTTCCTGCCTGTCCGGTGAGTCGCACAGCTTGGCCATTGTGGGAGCAGAACCGATGAGGAAGCCAGAAGAGGCGTGAGGCATGTGCAGCAGCACTGGCAGGAGCAGCTCGGCGTGTAGGTTCCGCGCGGCAAGGCATGCCAGCCTGAGCCTTCGACGTCGTCTTTGCTGCGCCTGCTGCGCCTCGCTCCACCAGGTCCTTAGGGCTGGAGCAATCACGCGGAAGCGCACGTCGCCACGGCTGCTCACCAAACCGCACAGCCTCAACATCAACCGGTCAGTGCCGGAAGGGCAGACGGCCAGCGGCACAGTGGAGTTCCAGACGCTCGAGCGAGGTTCGTGAAGCGGCGCTGCAGATGCGGGACACGGCTGACGTGTACGGTGTCGCAGCTGAGAGAGCACTGGCTACTGTGCGCGGCGGCGTGGAGCTCTCCGTCGCTGCCGACCCGGCAGACGACCCGAAGCCGCAGGCCAAGACGCGGCTGGTGAAGCAGCTCGCGCCAGGCACCGAGGACGTCGACGTGTACGAGCTCTTCCGGCCATTCGGGCCGCTGGCACGTGCGGTGCGCATCCTGACGAACCCGGCGGGCGTGCACACGGGCTTCCGTGGCATGGCGCTGCTCGAGTTCTACGCCGAGGAGGATGCGGCGCGGGCGCAGAACGAGATGCACTGCACCGAGGTGCGCGGCAAGACCATCTCGGTCGCCATCGACTCGGCACCGCGGCGGCCTAGCGCAGCTGGTGGGCAGGAGTTCAGCGCAGCTGCGGCGCCTTTCGTGCCCGGCGCCGGTGCCTCGCGAGGCATGAGCGCCGCTGCGCCCTCCTTCACACCGCCGCAGCGCAATGTGTCGGGCTCTAGCAGCTCGATCTACGCCACGCAGCCCGCCCCGCCGCAGCTCAACTCGCAGCAGGCCGGGCCCATCATCGCCGTGCCCGGCACAAATTTGCAGTACTCGGCCTCTGCGGCCACCTACATCGACCCCTGCAACCTGTTCTGCAAGAACCTCGACCCCGAGATCTCGTCCAACGACCTCTTCGCGGCGTTCAAGCAGTTCGGGCGCATCGTGTCTGCGCGCGTCATGCGCGACGAGCACGGCGTGAGCCGCGAGTTTGGCTTCGTCAGCTACACGACGGCCGACGAGGCGAGCCGCGCGCTGCACGCCATGAACAACGTCGTGCTCGGCTCCAAGGCGATGATGGTGCGCCTTCACGAGCCAAAGAAGATGCGCGAGCAGAAGCTGGCACACAAGTTCTCCGGCGCGCCGACAAACGGCGTCGGACCGCACGGCCGCGGCAGCCCGCCGGTCAGCGGACATGCATCCGAGACGAATGGCAGCCCGGCAGGCACGCCGAACCTGGAGCAAGGCGGCTTTGCCGCGGCGCGCAAGCTGCCCGAGCGGCCTGCACACACGTTCACGCGCGGCGCATCGGACAATGCCGCAGCCAGTGGCAGCACCGGCAGCGAGCCAGCGCCGGCTCCGCTCAGCATGCAGAGCATCACGGCCGAGCTGGCGCAAAAGGTCGGAGCGTTGCCGACCGTGCGCGCTGAGCAGGTGGACGACATCGTCAAGGAGATGCTCAAGCTCAGCTTGCCCGAGACGCTCGAGGCTCTCAACAACCCCGTCGAGCTGATGCAGCGCGTCAACGACGCGCGCGACGAGTTGCCGCAGTCGCCTGTCGCGCAGCAGTCCGCGTTCCTCTCGACACCGCTGCAGCCCGTCGGCACGCTCGCCGACAGCGCGTCCGTCATGTCCTCGGCGCCGGCATCCGCAAAGGAGCGCGAGCGCCTGCTCAAGGCTGTGCATGCCATTGTGCCCGCCGGCAGCCCAGTGGAGGACATCACCGACATGCTCACGAGTCTGAACAAGAAGGACCGCGCGCTCTGCCTCTTCAACGCAGACTTCCTCAGGACGAAGGTCGACGAGGCTCGCGAGATTCTCGACATCACGGAAGAGGACGGCGAGGAGGTCAAGGCGAAGAGCGCGGGCAGCTCGCCCGTCGTGACGTCGCAGTCGCCGGCCGCTGCCATCGCTGCTGCCGCAAGCGGCTCGACCGAGGCAGCAGCCGAGCCCGCCGCACCGACACACACGCTTGTCAGCCTGGCGCGTCTGCCTGCCATCGAGATCATCCGGCTGGCCTCGGCGGCGCCGGACTCTGGCTCTGCGGGCTTGCCGCTGCCGAAGGCGGACCCAGAGAAGATGCGAGAGACGGATGAGTTCATCGACTCGCTCAAGGGCAAGCCGGCCCACGACCAGAAGCAGAAGGTGCGTCAGGGTGATGCTAGCCTCACGTGCCCAGACTGACCGACTCTCTGGCGCAGGTCGGAGACCATCTCTTCAAGAAGATCCGCTCCTTTGGCGTCAAGGGTGCGCCGAAGATCAGTGCGTATGGGGAGAGCGATGCGAGCGCCAGCAACTCATGCTCACCCGCGCCCTCCACAGCCATCACACTGCTCGACTCAGAAGACCTGCGCGCTCTGGCACACCTCATGAACTCATACCCCGAGGTGCTGCGCCAAAAAGTCACGTTCCTCGCCGGCGGCGGCGCCAAGTAGGGCGCCGCGCTGCCGCGCCTCACCTGTCCTTACTCGAGCGCCCCTCTTCGCCCTTCACCGCGCCACTGCGCAGCTGCCTGCATCGACGTCGGCCTCTCTTCTGCAGGGCTCGCGCGGTGGCAGCGCCTTAGACCCTCTCTTCCTTGCGTTACCCCACCCTCGGCGCCGTGGTTCTGCTTCGTCTCGCGAGCTGTCGGCGCGGGGCTGCACTTCCTCTTGAAGCGCGTGTCTAGCACCTCGCTGAATTGCACACGTTGGCAAACGATCACATGTTCTGAGTGCTGTACATGGAGCGTTTGCTATTGCGATGTGCTGGCAAACCCTGCCGGGGTATAACGCTACAGGACGCCTTACTTGCTCTCGGCCGTGACTGCCTCATTGTCTTTCTCCTCGTTGTCGCTCTCGTTCTTGCCCTCCACCTCACGCTTCTCGTCATCCCTGTCCTCCACCTCCTCCTCCTCCGCCTCCTCCTCCTCCTCCTCGCGCGAGGCACTCGCATTCGAGCTCTCATCTGAGCTCTCAACCGAGCTTGCGGCTGATCCCATGCTCGAGTGCGTCACAGGGAGGCCTGCCTCCAGTAGCCGTTCCAGCCTTCCAAGCCGCCGCTGGTGACGTCGCCTTCTCTGCGAGCTGCGGGGACTACGGGGCACAAAAGCTCTCCCGCCGTCATTCGTCAGCTTGATTGCGTCTCGTAGGGCCCTGCGAGCGTGGTCGACGTTGAAAGCGTTGAGCGAAAGTACTGTTTGTCGTAGAGATCTCAAGACTCTGGAGCCGGCCGTATACGCAGAACGGGTGTCGTCAGGCATGCTCAGGAGCTCCACCATGCGGCAGTGCAGTTCTTCGGTGACCTCTTCGCTTTTGAGCCGCGCAAAGCCGCCTGCAATTACGGTCCTCGTGAAGTCCGATCCTTTATCTTCGGGCGCACATGCATAAAGAGCGGAGTATGGCGCTCCCCTGCGGAAGAGGGCGAAGGCATAGTCGCTCAGGCTTGCACATTGCCGCGTCTCCCCTGCGCCTCGCGTGACCGTCAGACCAGTCTCGTTCATAGGCTTCCAGAGCGCG
Organism: Tilletiopsis washingtonensis; assembly: GCF_003144115.1. Classification (NCBI taxonomy): domain Eukaryota; kingdom Fungi; phylum Basidiomycota; class Exobasidiomycetes; order Entylomatales; genus Tilletiopsis; species Tilletiopsis washingtonensis. The sequence continues at coordinate 278,320 of NW_020312011.1, forward strand.
CGGAGCTTGTCCACTTCGGCTTTACGAGGCGACTCAGAAGGATGAGCGACCTGCGAAGCTGTTCCTGTGCAAGCCGCCTCAGCGCACGGCACGGTCGGATGGGCAGACGGCGGACGTACCTGGCGACGCCAAGTCTGTGGCGACTGGCTGCTCAGCGTCGGGAACGGCTTCCGACTTCTGCGCAGCTTTGTGCGCAGAGTTCGAGGTCTTGGCGGTACGGACGGCAGAAGTTCTGACGGTCGGGCGAGCAGACGCGCGACCCCTGGTCGTTCTCCCGGCGCCTGGCGTCCCGGTAGTGCTGCGTGCCTGGGCAGCAACGTTGCTAATTTCGTGTCGACGTGCCGCAGCTTCCATATCGTCGCACAGCTTGTCGCTCATTCGCGCTGCATCGAGCAACGCGGCTTCGTCGTTCATCGTCCGCTGCAACGCGGCAGCAGCCGCCGCAGCCGCCGATGCAGCAGCTGCAGCAGCTGATGCCGCAGCGGCGGCCGCTGCCGCCAGTGCTGCCGCCGTCGTCGAGTCGAGTGCGGTGCTGGTGCGAGCTGCGCTGCCGAAGGATGAAGCTCGCTCGACGTCGCGAAGCGCTTGCTGGCTCTGCGCCTGTCTCTCGATGAGACCGCGCGTCGTGGGAGGCTGAATCGGTGGTTGCCCGACTGCCGGTCCGACGTGGGTGAGCTGCGCCTGCAGAAGCGCCCTAACGTCGTCAGACATGTGCAGCGAAGGGTCTGCAGCGGGAGGCGCGACGATCTGAGCCTTGACGTCGCTTGAAGGTGGCGCCGCCCGGAACCAGCCCGCTGCCGTGCTCGCAGCGGTCGCTTCCTCGTGGCGCTTCTTCAGCAATGCGTCGAGACGAGGCACGAGCTCTCGCATGATCGCAGTCCCAGCAACGACGTCGCACGCAGCGTACTCGACCTGTCGATCTTCGAGATGCATCAGCGACCAGTTGCTGGATCGCACGCTGTCCTCCTTGATCAGGCGGCGCTGTACGTAGATGCGCGTCAGATCGCGCAGGGCGATCATCCAATGCCGACCGGCCCATCGCTCCGGATCGGCCAGCTTGGCGACGGTGGAGAGCTCGAGCAGCGAGCGCGACGGCACGCCCCAGTCTTTGTAGAGCTTGTGTGCGTCTCCAGAGATGGCAACGCCGTACTGAAGCGGACATGAAGTGTCAGCATCTCGCGAGCGCCTGCACCAGAGACACACGCACCTTCCAGCTCGACTCGTCGGCCATGAGCTCGCGCAGCCCGTCAGGAACGCAGCCCATCCGACCGATCTGCAGCAGCAGCACCATGCCTGGACTCGCAATTTGCAGCAGCGAGAGCTTGCCGGTCTTGTACGTGCGCTGATCGAAGGGCCACTCGGCGTCGACGGACAGCGGCACGCCGCGCGGGACGCACGCCAACAGCTCGGCCGCTTCGATGGGACACGCCGTCACCGCCACTGCCGGCTTGCGACCGCCCATGTATGGCGCACACGTCTCCATCGTGAAGGTCTTGAGTCCTGTCTCGAGCCGAGTGCGCTCCACCTCGTGGAAGCGCGCGCGCTGTGCCGCCGAGGTGCCCACGCTCCTTGAGCTCTGTTGCCGGCCTCCTCTTTTGGCTGCGCCATCGGCTCGCGGTCGTGCAGGAGCCTTCAAGCTGCTGCTGCTGCTTCGCGACAGTCAGCATGCATACACACCAAACAGCGTGGAGCGGTACTCACCTCGCTTCCTTGCGGGTGCGCGCCGAGGCAGTACGAGGCGCCGGCTGCGCGCGAGCCTTGCCCTTCCCTTTGGCCGCGCGGTGCGCTGCCGCAACATCGTCCTCATCGCTGTGGACTCGGGGTCGCGACGTGCTCGCCGTAAGTTGCACCCAGGCCAACCGCTCGCGCTCGAGCCTGTCACTGTGAGCCTGCGCCGCCTCGGCGCTGACGCTGGCCTTGAGGCCCTCGAAGCGCGCACGCCGCTTCGCAGGCGGCCGCGGCGCGCAGGCGGGCGACAGACGTGGTGAGGAGGCGCCGCAAGAGGAGGAGGAAGATGAGGCGCTGCTGGAGAGAAGCTCGATGGGATCCTCGGCCGCATGGCCGCGAGCGGCGCGTGGCAACGGCATGAGCGTGGCGGGACAGATGCGCGCCAGCGGCGTCGAGAGCACACGCAGCAGCGGCGCCGGCATGGATGTTGCCAAGGTAGCTGCTCCGAAGCCAAGTCTCGACGAGCCAGAGTGACTCGCCGGCCGTCGAGGAAGTGCGCCGAGCGGTGGCGGAGAGGGCAAGAGGTGGAAGAGGTGGAAGTGGAGCGGAACGAGCACAAAGGACGCGTACAGTGGCGCGCCACGCGCGCCGCGCGAGAACAACAACAGCAGCAGCAGCACAGCCGCGAGGCATCGAGTCGCTCCCAACACTCCAGGCTGACAGACACACGGGCCCAGTCACACAGGGTAAATACAGGTCATTGCATGCATTCAGCTCGCGAGCGATCAGCTCGACATGGTACCTGGACGAGCGGCGACAGAGGCGGGGGGTGTCAGCGGCAGGTCGCGTGTGCTGGAACAAGGGTCGTGTGATGCGCTGGGATCCTATGATTCAGGTAATACTGCCTCGCAAAAAGCAGCTGGCTCATTTTGGTTGATGGTCGCCTCATGTAGTATGTTTCGTCCTCTCCTAGCTCACACAGCACGGCGCACGACTCACCTGAGGATGCAGAGGCACGGAGCGAGCCATCGCAAGGCGGCGCAGGCGAGGTCTGGCACTGAGCGGTGCGGCGTGTCAGCGGCTGGCCGACACGGGACACAAGCACGGCGCAGGCGAAGTAGAGTCATGAGGAGTGCCCGAGAAATGGTTTAGTGCGGGCGCTTTCAGCATCGGGATGATGGGCCCTCAGCAGACCGTCGTGATTGTGTATAATCATCCTCCGTCTTCGCCGGGCCGTGCGGAGCAGGAGCGGGACAGGTGCTCACCTGGTGCGTGAACTGACGGGCTCGACGATGCAGCGAGTGGCGAAAGCACGGCAGATGCCTGGATAGGAACGAGTGTCAGCCGATACTGCCTGGCAAGCGCACGGGTCGCAGCTCCTTCTTCCAGCACGATGCTCAGCAGTATAATCAGCCATGATTGTCCGCATTTGCACACAGACGTCCGCGCAAACGGCCGCCTGTGCACCTTCAGGCGGTAATTCGAGCCCAAAGGCCCATCATCGCAACGTCGCAGGATGGTCACACGTCAGGCATGCTCACCGGTGCAAGGGCCGACGTGGGCACAAGGCTGCGCGCGTCAGCCGGGCGACATCGTGGATGATCTGTGTGCGAGACGTGTCAGCATACTGCAGCACTCAGCAGTGGCACCACGGCGCAGCGCTGCAAGGTCAGTGTGTGCATTTCTCTGCGACTTTCGGAGCAGCGACTCTAGTTTGTATGTGATGCTTTCGTGTCGTCCTTCCCTGGCGCTGCACTCCGCGTCGGCGCGCTACTCACGTGGCGAAGAGGTTCATGAAGAGCGGCGCAGAGGCCGGCGCAGTAGCGCGCTCAAGGCGGACGGTGAGACGACATGGTCGGAGCTTGTGGTGGGCGAGAAGGAATGGGCAGCGCGGCTGGTGCACGGTGAAGAGGCTGCCGCGCGGCGGACGATCTCGGCCGAGGCTCGCTCTGCGCGATCTCTGGCGCGTGCGACTCTGGCACTGGCGGTGCCGTGCGGTGCAACTTTCTGGGAGCGGCTCTCCAGAATCTCTCGCAGCCCTTCCTTCTCACCGCCCAGCCCGCTCCCTCGCCTCCACCACACATCACTTTCGCTCCTGCGCTGTCGCCCCATCACAGAACCGCAACTGCACCCGCCGCATCACACACACTAGCGCCATGGGCAAGGACGAGAGCAAGAAGGCCGAGAAGAAGGCCAAGCGCGCCGCCGAGGCCGCCGCTGCCGCACTCGCTGCGCCGGCCGACGGTGCCGCTGCCGCTGTGGCTGCGCCGGAGGAGGTGAAGGAGAAGAAGAAGAAGGAGAAGAAGGAGAAGAAGGCAGACGCCGCCGGCGACGTCACCATGGACGCCGCCGAGGATGCGGAGGACGCCGTGGAGAAGGGCGAGGTGCCGCCGGAGGCCATCAGTGCCATCGCTCGTGAGTACTTCAGCGGGAGCGGGCAACGGCTGGCGGGAATCTGGAGCGAGGAACATCGCTGCGTGTAGACACGCCTCGTGCTCAGTCCAGCCTGGCATCTGCATTGAGTCTAGCGTCGCTGCGAACCCCGCCGCTCCTGGGATGAGCGCGTGCTGCGAGCCACAGCTACCCGTGTGCAGATCGTCGCGAGCCAGCCATGCGACGCCCTCATGCATGAGTGCTCGCCGTCCGGCAGCTGACACGCGCCGAGCAGACCCGCTGGCGACTAAGAAGCTGTCGAAGAAGGTGCTCAAGACCATCAAGAAGGCGTCCAAGTCGCGGGGCCACGTGAAGCGCGGCGTGAAGGAGGTCGTCAAGGGCCTGCGCAAGGGCGAGAAGGGGTGAGCACGACTGCCATACGTCTGCTGTGACCATCTGCTCACACAGCTACACAGCCTGGTCATCCTGGCCGGCGACATCTCGCCGATGGATATTCTTTCGCACATCCCGATCCTCTGCGAGGAGACGGACAACCCGTACGTCTTTGTCACCTCCAAGGACGCTCTCGGCGCCGCGAGCAGCACGAAGCGGCCGACGTCGTGCGTTATGATCTGCCCGACGGGCACGGGCGCCAAGAAGGCGGCGGCGAAGGGCGCAGAAGAGAAGGGCAAGGAGGACTACGCTGAGGACTACGCGGCGCTGCACGCCGAGATCCGTGTGCTGGTGAGTGGCCTGTTCGCCTGTCTGGAGCAGAGCTCACCTCTTCGCTGCAGGACGAGAAGATCGTGATGGGCACGCAATGAGCTGCTGCCGCTGCGTCCGCCTTGCCCCTCCCATCTCTCACCAGCTCCGTTCCTGCATCATTTCTGCCCTGTACACTAGCCCAATGCACGCTCTCTCGATACGCTATGCTCGTGGCATGACGAGCACAGATGATCTGGGGCATAAGGTCATTGCATTCGCTCGCTGAGCGAGGGGCAGGGAGAGGAAGCGGCCAAGAGTGGGAAACGTGACGTCGCAAAGAACAGGGCAGACCGCACGGGCATCGCCGCGCCAGCATCGCGGCGCTTAGACGCCGTTCGACTGCTGTGCCTGCTGCTGCGCCTGCTGCCGCGAGCTGGACTCCTTGAGCGCCAGCAGCTCTGCAAGGGCGGGTGTGAGTACGGCAGCGCGGGACAAGCAGCGGCGGCCGACTCACGCTTCGAGCGGAACTGCTCGTAGTGGATGTGCGCCGTCGTCTCAATGAGGTCCTGCAGGTGCGTCCTGCGAGCGCGCGCAGTGTCAGCACCAGCCCACGCTCAGAGCACCGCGGGCGCACGCACCTTGTGAGGAAGTTCCGCAGGTAGACAAACTCGCAGTGGTTCTCGTTCTCGACGTTGATGACGCCGTAGCGGTTCTTGCGGCCGCGCACGGACTTGCCGTCGATGACGACCTGCTTCTCCGAGCCGACGACGGCGAAGGGAATGAGAGCCTGCGGGCGTGGGCGGGCGCGTCAGCGTCAGTGGTCAACGGACACGCCACACGCTACTCACGCGGATGCGCTCGTTGAGCTCGCGCTCCTCGTCCTCGTACTCCTCGTTGTCGAAGGGGTACACGCGGATGTTGTTGTACTGCATCTCGGCGCGGATCTGGTCGTGGAGGCTGCTCAGCGACAGACAAGCAGCTGTAGCGCGGCACCGGCACTCACGCGCTCCTTGAACAGGTCGCGCTCGTCGAGCGTCAGGCTGTCCGACTTGGCAATGACGGGCACGACGTTCACGACGTCCGAGAGCTTCTTCATCACGGCCACGTCAATCGGCCGCAGGCCGTGGCCGGTGCTGTGGGCGGGGAGGCATGAGCATCGCTGCAACGGCGTACACTCCTCCACGCAGTGCGCCAGCACTGCATCATTCGGGCCCCTTCGCTGTTGCAACCCTGTGCAGACCGCCAATCGGACACAACCGCCGCCTGCGCTGTCGCTCGCATCCTGATCGCGCAGCACTCTCCGGGCACTCACGGGTTGATGAAGAAGAGGCAGACGTGGATGCGCGTGTCGGCAATGTAGCGGTCACGCATGGCGGTGAGCTCCTTGCGCAGGTAGGCGCTGTGCTGGTCCTTGATGTACTTGACAATCGGGTCCCAGCAGTTGTCGTTGTTCACCTGGTCGCCGTAGCCGGGCGTGTCGACGATGTTCAGCCGCAGCTTGACGCCGTTCTCAATCACGACTGTGCGGCGGTGTCAGCATTTCGCGCCTGTATATGCTACGTGGACGAGACGTCGCTTGCGGGCATGCGATCTGGGCTCGCAGGCAGAATGATCCGAGCATGTGGCCCATGCGCCCGGTGCGAGCGGGCAGCCGCGATGCATCTGCCGCTCTAGCGATGGCACAAAGGCCCTGCTCTGAGTCTCTGCCCGGCACACGGCAAGCCGGCGCGCGCGCCCGCCGAGCTCTGCGGGACGAGCTGCCAACCTGGCCCTGCCCCTTTCGGCGCCTCTCTGCCGCTCAGAGTGCGTGTGCAGCCCGCCCAGCATCCGCAGACAGCCTCGCAGCCAGACTCACGGTGCGAGACGGGGTGGATCTCCGTCGTCTTGCGCACCGCCTCGTGCGACTCCAGGCGGCCCTTGGACTCGATGAGGTGGCTGCTGAAGAGGGTGTTGACAAGCGTCGACTTGCCGAGGCCCGTCTGGCCGACGACCATGATGTTGAGCGCAAAACCGCGCTTCAGCAGCTTGGCCTCAATCTGCGAGGTGATCGAGTCGAAGCCCTGGGGAAGAAGCGGACATCAGCATCGCATGCGTCGGCAGATCTCAGCCATTGTGCGAGGTGTCGACCAAGAGACTGCTCTGGCAGGGCTGGCGCCTGCGCATCCACCGGCACAGAGTACCGCAAGGCATCCAGCATGCGCACGCAACTCTCCATACATCCTCGCGCACGCAGCGCAGGCCGACAGCAGTGCTGGTGATCCGCCGAGGTGCTGCATACTCACGACATAGCCCTCGAGCGGCGTGTGGGGCGTCTGAGCGACGGCGGCCATGCTGGGCAGACGTGGGACGGGCGGCGGGGCAGGGTGCAGCAGCGGCGCGGCGTGGCGTGTGGGTATCGGATGCGGCGGCGCGCAAGCAGGAAGGGAGAGGAGAGACGGAGGGTCGTGAGGTGAGGATGGGAGCCAGGAAGGAGCGGGAGTAAGAGTCTGAGCGTCGAGTCGCTGCTGGCCGACGCAACAGCTCCCGCACCGCGACGCTCGCACGGTCGGACAGCGACGACGCTGGCGCGTGCTACCGTCAGCGGAGTCGCACGCGGCCCAGCACCGCGCGCTCCCAGGACAAGGGCTGCCTCCCTCTCGCCCTCCGCAACCGCTCATCAAGCAGCCAGCAGGCTCGTCAACGGGCAGTGAAGACGACTCGTCGAGAAGGCACAGGCACAGCAACGGGTGTCATTCCTGCGCCGGGCAGGCCTCGGCCATGACCCACGCCGTGCCGCGCGTCGGCGTCGGCGTGCTCGTGCTGCACCGTGCGCCGTCGGGCAGCGTCGAGGTGCTCGTCGGCCAGCGCAGCGGCTCGTCGCACGGCCACGGCACGCTGCAGCTGCCCGGCGGCCACCTCGAGCTGCACGAGGAGTGGGCCGAGTGTGCGGTGCGCGAGCTCGCCGAGGAGACGGGCATCGAAGCGGGCCAGCTCGCCGAGGCGCCGCGCTTCCTCACGGCCACCAACTCGCCGCATCTCGAGGGCAAGCACTACATCACCGTCTTCATGGGCGCAGACGTCGCTGGGCCGCGGCCAGAGGCGCAGCTGCTGGAGCCGGAGAAGTGCGCTGGCTGGGCCTGGGTGCCGCTGGGTGCGTGACAGCCGCTGCCTTGGCAGCACGGATGCTCACCCTTTCACCGCAGAATGGCTTGTGGCGCGCGCATCGCCGTCGGCAGCGCCGGGGCGCACAGACGCCGAAGCATGGAGCGCTGCGTCGGCGTGGGCCGGCTCAGCAGCGCTCTTCGAGCCGCTCTCTCGGCTGCTGCGCGAGCGGCGCGACGTTGTCGACACTCTGCTGCAGTCGGCGCCAGGGCAATAACAACATCAGCTCTATTTGCGTCGCGTGCGGCTGGGTGCGGAAGGTGGGGCGGAATACACGGGAAAGAGCGCAGGTGGGGCAGTGTTCGCGGGGCCAGGATGGAGAGAGTCAGACGGAACGCGTGTGGTTAAAGGCAGTAGGTGTCGTGAAGGAGCCTAGTAAAAGAGTGTGGGCGGATGCGAGAAGGAGGTGCTGGCAGCCGTCAGCTGCCGCGGGCTCGCCGAGTGTGGACCGCGCGAGCAGCGGTATGGTGACGATGAGACGAGAGAAGGGTGCCAGGCCGGGCCCAGCGCACAAGTGTGCATCGGACGTGCTCCGGCTGCCTCTTGGGGACCGGATGGGGGGGCGAGGGCAAGCCAGCTTAGCCCTTGTGCGTCTTGAAGGCGACGAGGCCGCCGAGGGCGATGGCGTAGCCGAACACCTGCAGGCGCGTAATCGACGAGCCGAGGAAGAAGATGCTCGCAAAGATGAGCATGATGTCCTTGACCACGCCGGCGAGCGTGAGCGTCAGGCTGCTTGCGGCGCCGATGAGGAAGACGGCGGCAATGTTCAGGCAGAACGCGACACCGGCGTTGGTGATGAGCACGAAGGGCCCGAGGCGCGAGATGTCGAGCAGCGGCGCCAGGCCCTCGGTGAAGATGAGCAGCGCCGTGTTGATGGCGGCGCACACGGGCGCAAAGTAGTAGAGCGAGACGAGCGGGTCCATCTTGAGGCCCTGCAGCAGCACCTGGATCATGACGAGGCGGCTCGACTCGAACGCCACAGCGAAGACCTGGTAGATGAAGCCGTCCATGGCAAACTCGATCTCGCCGTACGAGGCAATGGCCACGCCAAACGAGATGCTGCCGACAATGACGCAGAGCATGCCCGAGAGCTGCTTGAGGCCGAAGGCGAACGAGATGAGCAGCACTGCCACGGGCGTGAAGGCCTGCGCGCGAAGAGAGTCAGCACATGGCGCGCACCGGCCGCGCGCGCGCGCGAGACGCACCTTGAGCATCTGGATGAAGCTGACGCTGAGCGTCAGGTACGCCATGTTGCTGGTCACAAGCGACGCAGAGAAGAGGGCGCCGATCGGCAGGATGTTCCGGTACCACCGCTCGCGCGTCATCTCGACGTGCGCCAGGCCGTCAAGCAGCGTCGAGTAGCGCGCAAGCAGGCGCGTGCCGACCGTGGCAAACGCCATGTGGAACGTCGTGAGGAAGACCGGGTACGGGAAGTTGAGGCCCGCCTTGGTGTCCAGCACGTACTGCAGACAAGAATGAATGTCAGCAAGTGCGCTTTGGCGAGAGCCAGGCCGGGAGAGCTTCGGGGATCGGGTGGATGCGCGCGTTCTGCGTCGCCCCCCTCAGAACGAGTCTGGCGCAGGCCCGGCGCGCGCGCATTTCGCAGTCACCGCGAGAGCCACTCGCTCCTCTGCGTGCGTTCGCAGGCGGCGTGCCACCAGCGCATTCTCGCCGGGACTGGCAAACAGACGCTCTGCGCGCAGCACGACAGGCGCGTGCTCGAAGTGCGTGCTCGCCAAAGCGCCGACTCCGCGCGCGCGTCGCCCGTGAGCGCCCCAAGGGCGACGCTGAGCGTCGAGCAGGACGTGTGCGCAGAGCTATGCTGCTGCAGCGCAAGAACGTCCGATGCGCGCAGGAGTTGCCGGCGCGCAGGGCTGCAGATGCGCGACCGCCGAGCGCCAGCGCAGCCACTCTGCGAGCCCGCGAAGGCCCGCGACGCGCGCAGGATCTGCCGAACACCAGCGCCCGAGCCTGACAGCACAGCACCGGCGCGGCCCGCCCATCCTCGCCGCAGATTCACCAGCAGCTGCACCGAGCGCGTAGCGCCCGGGCAGCTGGGCCGATTCCGGCCCGTCGCGCAGGTGAGCGCGCATTCACCATCCCGGCTTCTCGTAAGCGCGCGCGAAGCTCGCTACAAGCCGCACTCGTGCAGATGCCAGGAAGGGCAAGCAGCTGCGCTGAACGCGCGCAGCTTCCAGGGCATACACAGAACCAGGCCTTCTGCTGCGGACTCAAGCTCACCTTGTTGTAGACTGGAGTAGCGCGCGCGCAAAGGGGAGGCATGTGTCAGCGCGGTGCGGCAGCGCGACACCTCTCGCGCGCGCTCACCAATGACGCTGGAGCTGAGCGAGATCCAGAGCGCAATGATGACGGCGGGGTGCATCTTCTTGTCGGGCTTGGCCGCGGCGCCGCCGGGCAGACCGCCGCTGGGCAGCGAGTGGCTGGGCGCCGCGAAGCCCTGGGCGCCGTTGCCGCCGGCGCTCGTTGGCCGGAAGCCGGCGTGGCCGGAGATGGGGTCGTGCTTCTCGTCGCCGGACATGGCGAGGCTCGTGTGCTCCTTGGACATGATGGACGACGGGACGGGTGGTCGGGTTGAGGAGGGGTCGGTGAGGGTGGTGATGCGGAGGAAGGACGCAGGGCCGGGCTGTATGTGTGTTTCTGGTGCGAGATGCGTGCGCGCCACCGTCGTTTGGAAGCACAGGCGGCGGCGGCGCGCGCGCGCGTTGCGGTGCTCGCGGCGTGCGTGCCGAGCGCCTGCAGCCGCCGCGCCCACGGGCACGGAGCATCACGGGGTGCCGCGGCGGCGGCCTTGCTCCTCATCAGCGCCCCTGCCCCATCAACACCCGGCTCCTCTGCTGCGCTGCGAGCTGCAGCAGGCAGCCCTCCTGCGCTGCGTTCTGACGATGCCGGCGGCTGCCGAAGAGCGAAGCGCCGGCTGCGCGCTGCACAGCATGCTTCGAGCGCCGGTGCGGCAGAGCTGACCTTCTGGCGCGCGGCAGCAGCTGGCGGCTGGCTCGGGCCCCGGCGGCACCTTCATCGCGCGCGCAGCACGCAGACGCAGCGCAGGCGGCGGAGCTGTCTCGTGCTGCGAGAAGGCGCCGGCCACGGAGGTGCGGCGGATGCACCTCGGCGAGGCGCGCAAGCGCGCAGCGCCTCCATCGCGCCTGAATGCTGCACCTCGCGCGCCAAACGGCGGCAGCTGCACGGCGCTCGGCGCTCCAACGCAACGGCGGCATCCGAAAGAGGAACAGAGAGGAGCGAGCCGCGAGGGGCGAGCAAAGCACGGCAGCGGCGAGGCACGCGCCCACGCATCTCGCAGCATGCAGCGCAGGCCGACGCCGCAAGGCAGAGTTTCGCTGTGCCGGCGTCGAGAGAGGGGCACGACGCCAGTCTCGACACAGCGCCTCAGCCGCTCAGCGCGTCCAAATTCGCCGCTCTCTCCTCACTCGCGTCAGCGTCGTTTCGCGTTTGCAGCCGCCGCTCCGCCCTTCTCTCGCGAAGCGCTGTGCATGCGGGCATGACACCGAGCTGTGCGCCAGGCGCTGGCGCTCTGAACCCTGCAGCAGCTGTCGCAGATCGGCAGCTCGGTGCGCACGGGCGCGCCTCGCCAGAAGGATCCTGCGAGCTCGCGCCGGCAGAGGTCTCGTCCTATGTGGCCGAGAGCGTCGTCAATGGCTGCCGCTCTGTACCTGGCTCTGGGCCCAGAAGGCAATCAGCCTGCAGATTGATCAGCAGAGGCATCAGGAGCGAGGCAGCATGCCGATGATGGCCGCACTCGGTGCGTGCGCTGCGGGCGAGCCCCCTGTGCAGCTGCATGCGAGCGCCACACCTTGCCCAGACCCCCTGGCGGCGGCACGCGGAGCGCAGCCGATGCATGCCTCACGCGCGCGTCGCCGCTCCGCTCGCCGGCGGTACGACGTCCGCCTCGCTCCTCTGTGCTTCCTGCTCCCACGTGCGCTCTCCTCCCTGGGGCATGCTGCCCGGCACGGCACCTACCACAATCGCCGGGTCGGACATCTCACACGGTCATTCATGCGTAATGCGCAGCAGAGCATAGAGGTAAAGTGAGTTGACATTGCTGTCATGGGGGTCCGAACAGCGCCGCCAGGGCAAGTCTAGGACGACGAGCAGTCGCGCAGGAATAATGAGCAGAGTGGAGCAGCGTGTGGACCGGGCGAAGCACAGCCGGCTCAGTTGTGCTTGGGCGCGACCCAGGAGAGCGTGTAGGCGCCGACGCCGAGGCCCTTGAGCACGGCGACGGTGTTGCGGAAGTTGATGTGCACCTCCATGTCCTCGTAGTTGCCCGTGAGGAAGTGGTCGTTGCGCTGCAGGATGACGAGGGAGCTGCGAAGAGGCGTCAGGCGAGCACGTTCCGCAGGCGACACGCTGCACTCACAAGAGCGAGTTGCCCGCAGCATCGTGATTGTCGCGGCGGAACGCCTGGACGAGCAGGCGCGCGTTGCCCAGCAGCGAGTCCTCCGTCGTGTTCACGCCGATGCGCCGGCCCCAGTCCTCAGAGGATCCCGAGGGCTGTATGGCAGCGCCGAGATGGCCCTGCGGTGGCACGAGATCAGCGACGCCCGAGTCACGACCGCCCACGCTTCACTCACCAGCGTGGCGAAGTCGCTCGTGCGCTTGTAGTACGGCGCATAGATCTCTGTCGACGCCGGTGTCGTCGTGTCTTGACGCGGCAGAAGCTCCTGCTTGGCCTCGTCGACCGGCATGCGCGAGCCAAGAGGCACGGCACGCTTGTGCTTCTTGCTCGGCGGCTTGCTCTCCTCGTTCTGGCTGTCGAGCGTCTGCGTCTCCGTCACGTTGTCGTAGACGAGGAACGGCGCCCTGTTGCCGAAGCGTCAGATCAAGTGTGGAACGGCAGTCTTGCAGCAGCGCAACTCACAAGCAGTTGGTGCAGACTGGCAAGACAACGGCTGTCAGAACTTCATCGTCTCGCCCGCAACGCCACACTCACCGCGGTCCAGATGAGGCGTGGTGAAGCCGTCCGAATCCGACTTGAGAATTGCGTTCCAGCTGTGTCGCGTCAGAGCGTGATGATGTCAGAATGGCAGAGCACTCACACGAGGATGGCTGAGGAACCGTACTGCGTCGAGAGGATGGCGAGATCCTTGACGTTCTGCCGCAGGTTCTCCCACGGCTCTGCGCCGAACTGGGTAACGCTGAAGGATCGAAGAGTCAGAACGGCTCGAGCTGGCCTGCCAGACAGCAACTGACCGGGTGCACTCGTCCATCACGACCTCACGGCCAGGGTATGCTGGCGAAGAAAATGAGCACTGCACGCACAATGGCCGGACGGAGCTGGCTCACCATCATTGAAGAACTCCTGATTGCCGGGCTCTCCGCCGTCTGCACGGGATCGAATCAGCCGCGCGTCAATGGTCGCTCACGCTTTGACGACTCACAGCAGTGCCAGGCAACGCCATCGAAGGACTCGTTGTCGAGATCGAAGACCTCGATGGGCTGCGGGATCAAGCTGCTCAACAAAGTGCGAGAGAGGCCATCAGAAGGCCGCTTACGTTCTTGTACAGGTCCCAGTTGTGGTCGAGCACCAGGATCCGAGTGTCCTGCAGGCCGGCGGCGTCCAGCTTGGAGCGGAGCGCGGCGCCCATGCGCGCCTGCTGCTCATTGCTGATGCCGGTTCCGGGGTAATTGTTCGGCTCGTAGAAGGGCTGCCGACGCAGATAAGTGGGGCGGTCAGCCAAGGTGCCTCGCATGATCGCGACACGCCGCTCCTCACCTCATTGCCGAGTGACAGACGCGTGATCGGGATGCCCTTCTTGCTGATGTCCTGCATTGACCGCACGAGGTAGGTCGTGTAGACGTCCTCGAACTGCGGCTGGATCTCGCCACCAAATGTGTTGCCATCCTTGCGGCCCCTGCGAGGCACTGTCAGCATCGTTCGTAGGCGACACGTCGACGGCGCACGCACTTCATCCAGGCCGGCGGGCTCCACGCAGCGTAGTACGTCTTGAGCTCCGGCTGTACGCTGATGATATCCTGCAACAGCTGCCAGATCTTGGGCGCACGGTCTACGTTGAAGAGCGTGAGGTTGAGGTCCGTCGAGCCGTCGAACGTGTCGTCGTAGGTGTATGGCTGGAAGCCGAAATCGCATGCGCCTAGAGGCACCTGTGAGAGGTCTTGTGTCAACAGCTCGCTCGCACGTCCAGCTGCTCATACGACTCACGCGAACACTGTTGAAGCCGGCGCCGCCCTTGGCCTTCCACTCGGCGCTTGGGTTGAAAGCGAGGTTGATCATCTCCCAGTACTGCCGCAGAGTCAGCGCTCAGCAGTCGTGCGAGCTCAATGGGTGCTCAGCCACGCACGGTGTCCGAGGCGTTGGCCTTGACGTCGGCCATGACGATCGATGCGGCATCGGTGCTGCGTCTCATGTGAGCAAGAGCTACGCTTCTGCTACCCAGACTGCTCACATGCCACCGCCCGTGCCAGACATCAGCTGAAACTCGCGGTGATCAAGCACCTGCACGCCGACCTGCAGCGGCGTGTTCTTTGTCGAGTTCGCCGTGCTGCTGAGCGCCGAGTGGTTGGCGTCGATCGGATAGAAGCCGATGCTGGGATTTGAGAACGCGAAGAACTGCGTCTGGTTCCACAGCGTCGTCCACAGGCTGCCACCTCGCTTCAGCGTCTGCTCTGCGGCTGCATGCCTCTGGCACGCCTCACCTGTCGATGGTGTAGTTCGCAGCCACGGCTGGGGCCGGCGTCGCTGTGGTCTGACGCCTCTGAAGCTCCGGCGAGCGCTCGTCGATGGCGCGCTCTGCGCTGGCCAGAGCGCTACCGAAGAGCCCGGCTGAGAGGAGCAGGCAAGAAACACGCATCGTGGCAGACGTGAGCTGGTGGGTGAGAGAAGCAGCACGTGGACGGCCAGTCGCTCGCCCTCTTTAAGTGAAGCGGCATCGCCAAGCATCGCGGACGGAGCGATCCGCGGCTCCCGCCGCGAAGGGCGTTGCTGAGGGGGGCGTGCGCTCCATCAGCGCCGATGGGCGTCGAAGGCGCCCGCCGGCACAGGCCCAGCTCATGCCCCTCAAGGCTCGACCCTCGCAATCTGTGGCGGCGGCGAGGACGTAGCTAGCAGGAGAGGAGGCAAGCTGCAGCGCTGCCTTAAGTGTTGCCGGTGCTCCACTTCAGGGCGACCATCTCGTCTTTTCGTCGCAGCTCGCGAGGGGCTCAGCCGGCGGTCAATCTGAGCTTCGGGCTCCCGTCATCCCACCCAGAGGAGACATCTGCGCAGCCTCGCGTCGCCGCCAGAGCGTCGAGCTCGCAAGAGAAGAGTTCCGCCGACGAGCGACCGTCAGAGAGCGGTAGCGAGGCGGAGAGCGAGTCTCGGCACGGATATTGCGGCGGGCCGGCGAAGCTCGAGCCGCTATTCATCGACCGGCGAAGGAGCAGGCGGAGCGCTTTGACCTCTCTCTACCTCTTCGACGACAGCACGCTGCGCAGAGCGACCAAAGCTGAGCGGCCCACAGCTAATGGAGATATAGTATGGCTCGCTGTGTTGCGCAACATCAGGCTCTTGTATGCGCTCAAGTCTGGTGGTGGTGGAGTGAGGGCAGCGGAGGGCAGCACCAGGTTGATGGTGTGGCGGCGGCCCGGCGTCGCTCTCTCGGCGGCCGGGCGCGAGATGCTACGTGGGCCGTGCGAGCGGCGAGGTGGAGAAGACTGCTCTCGTGCCCGGCCGCTCTGAAAGCGCGCTGGCGTGCTTGCCGGGCGCCGTTCGCCATCCTTCCGCCGCGCTTGCGGCCGGAGCGGGCGCAGCGGGCGGCCGGCGATGCGGCTGACGAGCCGGCCAGCTCCACACCGGCTGCTTGCTCTCCACCACCACCACCACACGCACCTGCATCACCATGTGTGCGTGCTCCTGCTGCTGCGTGCGATGCGGCCCGCGCTGACCCGCTGCTCCACCAGCCGACCACACGCTCCCGCAGCTGCCCTACGCCTACGGCGCCCTCGAGCCCGCCATCTCGGCGCAGATCATGGAGATCCACCACTCCAAGCACCACCAGACCTACGTCACCAACCTCAACGCCGCCGAGAAGGCCTACGCCAGCGCCGCACAGGCCAACGACGTGCGCAAGCAGATTGAGATCCAGAGCGCCATCAAGTTCAACGGCGGCGGTGAGTGCTCGCGACGGTGTGGAGAGGTGTGTGCGCTGGGTGATGGGCCGCGGTGCGTTTCGATGCGCCTGCACTGCTGCACCGGCTGCGACCGGCATCGGCGTCCGCATGCCTTTGCACGTCTGCTCGCGCAGCAGCACGCCTACGTGCCATCTGCCGCTCTCACTGTGCCCGACTGACACTCTCCACACAGGCCACCTGAACCACTCGCTCTTCTGGAAGAACCTGGCCCCGGCCAAGGAGGGCGGCGGCGAGCTCAAGGATGGTGAGTCGCGCTCATCACCGCGTTGCCCGTGCTCTGCTGACGTCGTATCTCAGGCCCGCTGAAGCAGGCCATCGAGCGTGACTTCGGCTCGCTCGACAAGCTGAAGGAGTCGTTCAACAAGCAGACGGCCGCCGTGCAGGGCTCCGGCTGGGGCTGGCTCGGCTACAGCGCCACGACGCAGAAGCTCGAGAGTGAGTGCATGTGCTGGCTTGCTGGCAGACGCAGGCTCACACTACCCCGCAGTCGTCACCACGAAGGACCAGGACCCGCTGATTACGCACACGCCGCTCATCGGCGTTGACGTGTGGGAGCACGCCTACTACCGTGAGCGCCCCACTCAGCCCCTTTCTGGTGCGGCTGCTGACGCGCGCCCACAGTGCAATACCAGAACCTGCGCCCCAAGTACCTCGAGGCCATCTGGTCGGTCATCAACTTCTCGGAGGCCGAGAAGCGCCTGACCGAGGCGCAGAAGAAGGCTCAGCTCTAAGCGTGTCCTCTGCATGTCGCTCGCGCCGCCCGCTGGGCCGGCATGATCGTCTGTCGAATGCATGAATGAAGCTTGCACGTCTCATTGCTCGTCCAGCTGGAAGTGCGCGAATGTGGCCCTCGTCTGCTCTGAGAGCGGGCCGCACGCCATGATGCCGACGTGCCAGGGCTCCTCGGCCGCAGAGAGCGCAAAGCCGCGCACCTCTCTGGCCTGCACGAGTTCGCTTTCCTTTGGCACACCAGCTGGCGGACCGTCAGCTGAGCCGCGTTGCAGAGCCCAGTGGCAGTGCACGTCTGGCCCGACGCGGGCCACTTGGGCGTAGAGCCAGTAGTGCTCGGCCATCGGGTGCGGCGAGGGCGACGTGGACCAGTCGGAGAAGGGATCGGTCACGACGCAGCTGGGGGTTCGGGGCATCAGAGTTGCGTGGCTGTCAGGCGCCCGTCTAGACGCTCACCCGATGTTCTCGCGGCCGCCCTCCTTCTCGATGCCGAGTTTGAGCCACGAGGCGCCCACCGTGCCAGGCTCGCCGGCGTGCACGAAGAGCGCTGCTTGCTTGAACCTGAGCATGCGAAGATGCGGTGCGCGTGAGCAGCCAGGCAGGCTTGGCGTGCCCTTGACGCTCACCGCTCGTCAAGCTCGACGTGCAACCACACGCCGGCCGTCCAGCGCTTGACCGTAACTGGTCTCGTCAGTGTCGGGCCAGTGCGTCTGCAGAAGATATGAGGTGAAAGTGGCAAGCGTCAGCGAAGCTAGCGCGACCGCGTCTCTGTCACATCAGCCGCACCGGTCGACGTCCGACTCGGGCTCAGAGTGCGGCGGCGTGCGCCACCAGTCCTGGCGGGCACGCGAATGCAGCGCAGCGCTCTCGCCGTCGGCACTGATCTGTAGCTCCATGTCGCCGCGCGACTGCCACTGGCTGTCGTTGAAGCTGATCGCGGGCATGTTGACGTCTTGCGTTGTGGATGGCGTGGAGGTGAGGTCGGAAGCGCGGCGTGCGGGGCGGCGCTTGACGTGCAGCCGCTCGCACGGCAAGACACCGCGCCGCGTCTGCTCGGCTGGAGCGGCCATGCGGGGCGCGCTTGAAGAGCTGCTCTCCACCACGATCAAGCATGGCAGTGCCGCAACAAGGCGAGCCCACAGAGGCAGAGGCCGCCGGCATCAGCAAGCGGCAGGCAAAGCGACTGGCAAAGGCGGCTGCAGCAGCTGGCTCAGGCGCCAGCAGCAGCAGCGCGGCCGGCGGGCCGAGCAGCGGCAGTGCAAGCACTAAGGTCAAGTCGACACCGACGCCGGCGCCGGCGCCCGATGCCGAGTGGGATGCTGCAGCATTTGAGGCGTCGTCGGTACATGCGTGCGTGCTGTCGTCGGTCGACTGCCAGCCGTAGGCTGAACTTTGCTTCGCAGCGTCTACGACGCCATCGCGCCGCACTTCAGCTCGACGCGGCATAGCCCATGGCCGCTGATTCCGCGCTTTCTCGCCGGCATGCCGCCCGGCGCGCTGGGTGCTGATGTCGGCTGCGGCAACGGCAAGTACATGCGCACACGTGGCGATGCAGCGCTGCTGGGCGTAGACCGTAGCGAGCCGCTCGTGCGCTTGGCGCGCGACAATCATGAACCGGCGGCGCCGCGCAACGGCGTGGCGGTCGGCGATGCTCTCGCCTCGGGCCTGAGGCATGGTGCCTTCGTGAGTGCTATTGGGGGTAGCGAAGCAAGCGCACGCTGACGAGCCCACGTCAGGACTACGCCATCAGCATCGCGACGATCCATCATCTGAGCACGCCTGCGCGGCGAGCCGAGTCGGTTAGGGTGAGTGTCTCTGCTCTGTGACTCGCGCGCCCGCACTCACGCCTTGCGCGACAGGAGCTCGTCCGGCTGGTGCGACCGCTGCCACAGGGACATGTAGCTAGTGACGCAGAAGCACTGGGTGCGCCGGGCCGCTTCCTGATCTTCGTGTGGGCGCTCGAGCAGCGGGGCCAAGAGCGGCGGCGCTTCGACGAGCAAGGGCGCGAAGAGGCTTCCACGGCGTCCAAAGCCGCAGATTCGGCGCCTGCAGAAGACGACATGCAGTGGCGCAAGGATCAAGACTTGCTCGTGCCGTGGGTCATGCAGCAGCCGTCGCAGCCGCCAGCTGCAACAGACGAAGGCAAAGGGCGCAATCCGCCGGACCGCACCGACGATGCGCCGGTCTATCAGCGCTGTGAGTCCGCCGCTTTCCTGGTCCTCCACCTTACGCTCACCCTTCGTTCAGATTACCACGTGTTCCGGGAAGGGTGAGCGCCTCGGCTGACTGGCATCATGGCTCTCCGCTGACCAGCCTCTTGCGCAGCGAGCTCGAGGCGCTCGTCGACGACGCCGCTCAGACCATGCCTGCCGTCGAGGTGCAACGCCACGCCTCAGGCTGGGAGCGCGGCAACTGGTGGGGCGTGTGGGACGTGCGTGAAGCAGCACGGTGAATGATGGTATTGGTGTCAGAAGGGAGAGTGGCGGGCGGCGTGTGCCCTGCAATAGTGTGGGGGTATAGAGTCGGTCGAAACAGGGTCAGGTCAGCACCCAGAGCACGTCCTGCGGGCGCAGGAACAGGCCGCGCGTCGGTGCCTCGGGCTCGACGCCCTGGCCCGCGGCGTCCTTGCGGCGCTTGGCGCTCGGCAGCGCCTCTTCACGCGGGCCGATCATCTGTGCGATGCGGCGGCGGCGAGCCTCGCGCTCGGGCATGGGCGCCGCTGGCTCGTCGCTAGTTTCGGCAGGCGTGCCCAACTCGAAGTAGCGCTGGCCACGCAGCGAGCCGTCGTGCAGCCGCGCAGAGAGCGCCTCGAGGCCTGCGGGAAGCGGCAGCTCGACCTCGACGCCCACCCAGGCGCCCTCCTCGCCGCCGAGCGGGCCGATGTACTTGACGAGGGCACGGAAGCGCGCACGAGAGGCGACCAGCGCGCCGCTCGACTGTGGTGAGACGATGCAGGCGATGCCGTGCGCCAGCGATGTGCCGCTGGCCAGAGGGCCCACGTCGACGTCCATGGGCCCTGACGCAGGAGCAGGAATCGGTGCGAGCGGCGTGCGTGCCTCAGTCGCCTCGACCTGTCGCGCAGGCAGCCCTTTGGCGCCCGGCAACGGCGACGGCGGCGCCTTTCTGAGCGCCGCCTTTGCAGAGGACAGGCGCCGCACGCTGCCCGTCGATGCTGAGCTGGCGCCAGAGTCGGCACGGCGAGGCAACGAGGCAGTGGACGCCGTGCTGTCGAGGCGTGACCGCGTCGTCGCTGTTGCAGGAGCGCCACCGGGCCTCGGCGTAGCCTTGAGGAAGGTGTGGCGCTTCGCATTGCTGAGGCTCGTCTGCGACGTCTGTGGGCGAAGAGCACGTCCGGCAGATGCACTTGCAGACGCACGAGGCGTGACATTCGCAGCCGTGGAGCGCATACTCGAGTTGCTCGGCGTGGCACGCAGAGTGCCACTCGCCGGCACGGCACTCTTGCTGCCGAGCGTGCGTGCGGCGGTGGGCGTGCGGACGCTCTCGTCTTGCTTCGGTGCGGGCGAAGCGGGCGGCGTGCGAGCCACAGGAGCGAGGTTGGAGCGGACAGAGCGCAGGCTTGCAGTCGGCGTGCGAGCGCCTGTCGAGGCTGCGCGGCTGTCGGATGCCCCGGAGCTGGAAGCGATGCGGCGGACTCGCGCATCGGCACTCATTTTTGCGGCTGATGGCGCAGCGCTGCTCGCAGTCCTGGAAGTGGTGCGCATCGCAGGAGTGGGCGCGGTCGCAGTAGGCTGACTTGAGGCACTGGTTTCACGAGAGCGCGACACGCCGCTTGTGGTGCTCTCTCGCGTGGAGACAGACGAGGTGGTGCTCGAGCTCGGCGTACGCACTACGGGCGCACCACGGCTGCGCGACATGACCGAGACCGAGGGCTGGGGCGGCGAGTAGGTGGCCTGCGTGCCGGAGCGGAAGCCGTGCGTGACCGCGGCACGCGCCGCAGCGCGGTTGACGACTGCGGCGCGCAGATTGATCGGCCCGACATTGTCCTCGTCATCGACCTTGCGCTTCGGCATGACGGGCTTGAGGCCGGTGCGCGTGCGCAGCGCCTCCGGGAGCGGCTCGACCTCAGGGAGCAGCAGATCGGCAGCCGGCACGTCGAGCTCGTGGCTGAGCTCCTTGAGTGCCCACTTCTCGAGTGCGTTGAAGCCCGAGAGAGCACGCACGTTGACCCATCGCTTGCGCAGGTAGCGCAGCGTGGCGTCGCGCGCCTCTTCGACCAGGCGACGCGGCAGACCCTCGGGCGGCGGTCCTTCGTCGCGCAGCAGCACTTGGCCCACGAGCGTCTGGTAGGTGAGCGCTGCGCGTCGCTCATTGAGCGAGTCGACCAGCAGGGCGAGGACCTTCTCGAGCACGTCGTGCGCAAAGCCGACGCCGTCGAGCAGCTCAAGCCACTCGGTGCCGGCGACGATGGTGGCGAAGTGCGGCTCGAGCACGCCGCGGATGTGCGCCTCGACGCTCTCGCACATCCAGCGCAGTGCATCGACCCAGGCGCTGGAGCGCTCGCGGTCGATGCGCGAGCCGACGGCGGACAGCTGGCCCAGCACGTTGATGCACTGCGCCGGCTGTGCATCGATGCGTGCGCATACGTCGGCGACGAGAGCGCCGCGTGCGGCGTAGTCGAGCGAACCCACGTCGCGCGCCCAGTACACGCCAAAGTGACGCCCGCTGACGGCGTGCCGCGCGCAGTCGCGCAGATGCGCATCGCCGACGTCCGGTGCAGATGCGAAGGCGAGGGTCCGCGGCACGCGCTTGACGCACGTCTTGCAGGGTGGAGAGCATGCGAAGCCGTGGCAAAAGTCGGCGGCAATGAGTGAGCTGACGAGCGCCTGCAGCGTGTCGATCTGGAGGTAGGCGCCTGCACGCCAGAGCTGGAATGCAGTGGCGAGGTCGAAGGTGCGGTTCGAGAAGAAGAGGGTGCCCGTGTAGATGAAGCCAAGCGTGAAGTGCAGCGAGGCGGGCGTGAATGGCGGCGAGGGCAGGCGGATCTCGTCGGTGTCTGAATCGGCGTACGGGCCAAGGAGCTGTGCGGCGAAGTAAGGGCTACGAGAGGCGAGGACCATACGATGGCTGCTGAACACGGCCGCAGCGCCGTCCTCGCCTTGCGCCTCCTCGTCGCCATGGCCGCCGTCTGTCATCGTCACGGCCATAGAGAGGACCGAGGCGTTGTCCGGAATCGTCCGCGGGCGCATCGGCTCCTCGCCCAGCGCCGCGCCGTCGAGCACGATGCGCACGTCGGCGTACAGCCGGCTGCGCCACATGAAGACAAAGTCCTGCCGCAGCTTCTCGAGGCGCTCCTCGGGCTGCCCTGCCAGCGCTACGCGGTCCTCGTACAGGAACTCGAACGCATCGACCATGCTCTCCTCGGCCGTGTAGAGATACTCCAGCGTCGCCTCGAAGAACTCTGGCGAAATCTCGCCCAGCGGCAGTGGCGCACGCAGCGTGCTGGCATGACTGACGATGCTGTCGCCGCCCAGCGACTCGAGGTCAGAGTCGATGGCGCCGCGCGGCGTCGAGAACGACGAGCGCGCCGACGAAGCCACGCTGTCGCGCGACTGAGGCCGCGAGATGGAGCGGCCCGCCGCCAGGGCTGCAGAGGCGGGTGTGAGGGCGCTGCGCTTACGCCGCACCGAGTGTCCGCCGGCCGTCGAGTCGCTCTCATCGCCGCTGCCCGCTGCGCTGCTGGCGCTGCTGCGGCTGCTAGAGCCGGCGCCGCGGCTGCCGAGGCGTGCCATGCTGAAGCTGCTCGGCGGCGCCGCGCCCCGCAGGCGGCTGCCGCGCCGGGTGCTGCCGCTGGCGCTGCGCACCGAGCCCGTCTCGCTGCCGCTCAGCACCTCGACGCTGTGCTGCGACGCGCCGCCGGGCGAGGTGGCGCGCAGCGACGGCAGCGAAACGCTGCTAGCGCTCGCTGCTGCCTCGCCGAGGTTGGCGAGCGGCGAGCGCAGGTGCAGGTAGCGCGCCTGGAAGGTGTTGGGCGCGCGGGCATAGAGCACAGCTGGAGGCGCAAGGCGAGGTCAGCGAGCCGGGATGAGACGCACACATAAGCCAGCTGCTCCTCATTGCAGGCGCTGCCGTGCGTTGCAACGAAGAGAGGAACAGCGGCATGGCCCTCGCCCGCTTCATCACGCCTCTTCCTTCGCAGCTCTCACCACTGCTCCTCTGCTCGCAGCCGCGACACTCACCCTTGTGCGCCCAGATCTCGCCATGCTCCTCTCCCGGCCGCGCCCAGCAGACGTCCGCAAAGCGGCTCTGCGCATGCGTGTGCAGGTCGCGCAGGTCGGCGCGCCACTGGCGTGTGGCAGCGACCTGGGCGGCGAGCGTCGAGTGCGGCGCGGGCGCCGGCAGCACGCCGCTGCCGCTGCCGATGGGCGGCGAGGCGGCGCCGGCGCTGGAGGCCGGAGCGGGAGGGACAGGCATGCTGGGATGAGAGCGGGCGCCGAGGCGCGGATGAGGAGGCGAAGGAAGAACGTGAAGCGCGGCGGGCGGGGCAGCAAGCGCTGAAGCACGGCCGCATCATCAGCCGCAGGCGACTCGCCTCGCGCGCCCTGCTTGCCCCTCTCACGCTGCAGGCCGCGCGGGGCCAACACACCGCCGCGTGATGCTCTCCGCGCCCCACAGCTGCACGCACCGCACACAGCACGTCCACATCGCAGGCTCGCGCCTTGCTCCGTCAATGTTGCAGCAGCACGACTCAAGCAGTCTCCAGCAGTCCAGGCCGTCTCTCGCACGGCGCATCTGTATGGCCCCTATCTGCGAGAGAGTCTCGGCTGCGGGCGACACTAATTAGCGCCGCCGCTGCTCCCACGCCTGTGGACGCTCTCGGTGTCCGGCACCTCCGTCGCAGAGTGAGCTGTGCCTTGGCCCTTCGGCCGATGTGTTGCCGCTGTGCAGCATTTGACGCTGGCTGGTCGCTGCTGGACGCTCGCGGCGGAGCTGTAGACTTGCGCTCGGAGCCTTTGGTGCAGCGAGGGCGCGCGCGTTCTTCCCGCCGCCATGCCGAGGCACGGTGAGCTGCCTCTTTCGCCTCGCCCGAAGAAACGTCACTCAGACTCTCAGACTCACCCTCTCCTGGGCTTAGCATGCTGACGGCTCGAGACTTCCGCTCACTTCAGCATCAGCCTCACCTTGCTGCCGTCCGGACAGCGGAAATGCTCCGGCGCCGGAGGGGGAGCGGCGGGCGCAGCGCCATGTGGTGCGCTAGCGCCCGCCGCGGGCCAACACGCGGGGCGCTGCGCCGAGGGCAGGCGCGAGAGGCGCCGCGCCGCGCCGCCACCCAACCGCCGCCATCGCGAAGCATGCGCTGCCTCACCATGGTGGAGCTGCCGGCATCGGCAGCGGCACATGGCGAGCTCGCCTCTTTCCATACGACCACCACCAGCCAGTCCACCACACACCCATACCCAGCACTCACATCGCTCTCCGCACCTCGCTCGCACACTGCGCTGGCCGCAGTCCTCCGCACCCCACACGCACCCCCCCACGCCGCCAGCGCCATGCTGCACCCGCTCGCCGCTGTCGTCGCGGCGGTGCTGGCGGGCCTGCTGCTCTCGCCCGGCGCAGCAGCCATGCATGTGGCGCCGGCGTGGCAGCGCAGCGTCGCCTCGTGGCCGCCGGGCAGCGGGCAGCGCTTTGCCTACACGCGCTCCGGCATGCCGCTGCAGCGCCGCCACAGCGAGCACGACGAGCAGATGGAGAGACAGGCAGCAGCGCTGAGCCAGTGTCTTGACCAGAAGGCGCTCGTCTTCATGACGGCGGCACGCAACAGCAGCGAGGCGTACTGGGACGCGGCGCAGAGCGACAACATGCGCTTCCACTTCCACCCCGCCGCCATCGTGTACGCGCAGAGCGCTGGCGACGTCCAGGCAGCTGTTGCCTGTGGCGCCCAGTACGGCGTCGCTGTTGCTGCACGCAGCGGCGGGCACAGCTTCGTGGGGCACGGCAGCGGGGGACAGGACGGCAGCCTGGTCGTCGATGTCGGGCAGCTGGCCGACGTGCGTCTCGAGGGCGACGTGGCGCACGTCGAGCCAGGCGCACGTCTCGGCGACGTCGTCAAGGCGCTCTGGGCACAGGGCCGCCGCGCCATGCCGCACGGCACATGTCCGCCCGTCGGCGTCGGCGGCCACGCCCTCTGCGGCGGCTTCGGCCCCACGTCGCGCCGCTGGGGCATGACGGCCGACAACATCGTCGCCGCCGACGTCGTGCTGGCCAACAGCACCCTCGTGCGCGCCTCGGCCACCGAGAATGCCGAGCTGTGGTGGGCGCTGCGCGGCGCAGGCGCCTACTTTGGCATCGTCACGCGCTTCGAGTTCTCTACGTACGACGCCAGTCCGCCCGGCGTGTTCATCGAGTACCGTTGGTCGCCGTCGCTACGCTCGCCGGCGGACCTGACGCGCCTCGTCGAGGCCGTGCAGGACTTTGCTCTCGATGCACGTCTGCCGCCCGAGCTCGGCTTCCACCTGCAGTTCCAGGCGCCGACGCCCAACGACCCGCGCGGCGGCGTCGTCTCGGTGCACCTGCGCGGCATCTACGGCGGTGCGCTGGGCGCCTACACGCCGCAGTGGGAGCGTCTGCTGGCGGCGCTGCGCTCGCGCAACGCCCCGCCGCCCGACGTGCGCACCGAGCGCGAGATGTCCTTCCTCGCGCTGATGGAGGAGTGGGACGACTTCGGACAGGCCGGCAACAAGCTCGACACGCAGGCCGAGCGGCTGGCGCACAACAACTTCGTCTCGCGCACGTCGCTCTCGCTGGGCCAGCAGGCACTCTCGCGCAACGCGCTCAACCCCGTCTTTGAGACGATCTGGCGGCGCGCCTCGCAGCATCGCGAGCAGCTGGGCCAGGGCTGGATGTGGAACGTCTACATGGAGATGTTCGGCGGCGGCGCCGGCAATGCACGGCACGCGGCGCCCGACATGGTGGCGCAGAGCGCCCTGCCGCACCGCGACGGCACCTGGCTGGTGCAGAGCACCGTCGGCACGGCGGGCACGCAGCACCTGGGCGGCGCGGCGCGCGAGACGCTTGACGAGCTCGATGCCGTCTTCCAGCAGGCGCTGCGCTCCGACGGCATCGGGCGCGCCGGCTTTGCCTGCTACGCCGAGGCGACGCTGCCGGCGGACCAGTGGCGCTCGCTCTACTACGGCGACAATGCGCCACGCCTCGAACGCCTCAAGCGCCAGCTGGACGCCGGCAATGTCTTCCGCAACCCGCAGAGCATGCTCGTCGATGGCGCGCAGCCCGCCAAGGCTGCGGACATCTACATAGCGCATCCACTGCCATGACGCCCGCACTCCCTGCTCTTCCTTCGCATCTTGGTCTGCTCGCACGTCACCCCTCAGCTGTATCATTAGTTCATCACATGCTCTCTATGTCCCTGCGCTGCCCCGCTCTCGCATGTGTGCAGCCCCTCGCGGCCAGATCAGTAGCTCCTGCGAGTGGGAAAAACGTGAGCACGACAGCAGACGCGAAGGAGGCGGGCACTGCACGCACCGGCCGAACATGGTCCACCGCTTGGCGTCGACGCCGCACTGCGGGCACTTGCGGCCCTCGATGCTCGGGAACTGCGCCTGGTCGAAGGGAATGCAGAGCGACTTTGCGCCCATCGACGGCGCGCGCTCGTCCACCTCCTCGCCCTCCTCGGCGCTGCAGGAGCGTGTGTCAGCCTGGTGTGTGGCACGTGCGCAGGATCGACTCACACGCGTGCACTGCGGTCCTTGATGGCGTCCTCGCACGCCTCCACCTCGCACCACGGGATCACCACGTGGCACTTCTGGTTCAGGTTCTTCGTGAAGTCGGCCCACTCCGTCACAACGCGCCGGCGCGAGCGGTACTCGTCGTCGGCGCGGCGGTACATGTCGTCGTGGATGGAGTCGAGGATCTTCGGCACGCGCTCGAGCAGCTCAGCGCTCGGGATGGCAGCGCGCGCGCCGTCGTCACGGCGGCAGGAGAAGACCTGCGACTTCTCCAGGTCCTTGGGGCCCACCTCGAGACGCAGCGGCACACCGCGCATCTCCCAGTCGGCAAACTTGAAGCCCGGGTTGTAGCCCTCGCGCAGGTCGGCCTTGGCGCGGATGCCGGCGCCCTTGAGCGTCTTCTCCAGGTTGGCGCAGGCGTCAAGGATTACGTCCCGCTCCTTGGGCGTCATCTTGGCGTTGAGGCCGCACGGAATGACCACGACCTGGATCGACGAGACGCGCGGCGGCATCACGAGGCCCTTGTCGTCGCCGTGCACCATGACCATGACGCCGATGGTGCGCGTGCTCAGGCCCCACGAGTTCTGCCAGACGTGCAGCTTGCCCTCGGGCTTGCCGCGGTGCTCCGGCGGCGCGGCCGGGTCCTCGACGGCAATGTTGAACATCTTGGAGAAGTTCTGGCCGAGGCAGTGCGACGTGCCGCCCTGGATGCCGCGGCCCGTCGTGGGGATGAAGCCCTCGACCGTCGTCGTGTAGTAGCCGCCGGCGAACTTCTCCTTCTCCGACTTGACACCGGGCACGACGGGCACGGCCAGCAGCTCCTCGTATACGCGCCGGTAGTACTCGAGGATCTGCCGCACCTCGGTGTCGGCGTCCTTGAGCGTCAGGTGCGCCGTGTGGCCCTCCTGCCAGAGGAACTCGCGCGTGCGCAGGAACGGCTGCGGGTGCTTGAACTCCCAGCGCACGACGCTGTTCCACTGGTTGAGCTTCAGCGGCAGGTCGCGGTGGCTGCGGATCCACTTGGCGTAGTAGGGGTACATGACCGTCTCCGACGTCGGGCGGATCGCCACGGGCTTCTCGAGCTCCGACGAGCCGGCGCGCGTGACCCAGGCGACCTCGGGCGCGAAGCCCTCGATGTGGTCCTTCTCGCGCTCGAGCACGTCGGAGCTGACGAACATGGGGAAGTAGCAGTTCTCAACGCCCAGCTCCTTGATCTTGGCGTCGAACCATGTCTGGATGCTCTGCCACACAAAGTAGCTCCACGGCTTGAGAATGTAGCAGCCGCTGACGTCGTAGTAGTCGAGCATGTCGCCCTTGCGCAGCACCTGCTGGTACCAGTCGCTGAAGTCGCCCGCCTTGAGCGTCGTGATGCCGATGAGCTCGGCGTCGGGGTTGCGCGTCTCCTCGCGGAGCGCTGCAGCCGAGGCCTTGGGCGCCTTGGGCGCAGCAGCCGCCTTGGGCGCAGCGGCCGGCGGGGCAGCGCTACGCCAGAAAGAGGTGAGACGCCGAGCCTGCCTATCCAGCTGCTGCACTCACCTCGCCAGCGCCTCAAAGTCCACCACCTTGCTCTCGACGCCCGCCGCTTGCGCGAACTCCAGCACCTGCGCGCCGCCAATCAGCACGCTCGAGGCCGTCGAGCGCGCGTGGGCCGCGGCATCGCTCGTCGCCTGCAGGCGCGAGTCGAGCACGAGCAGCACGGGCTGTGCGCCGCCGGGCGCATTGGCAGACGTGAGCGAGATCGGCGAGACTGCGGGCAGGGACACGAGTGAGCAGCTGCGGAGCTAGCGCATGGTGCGGCTCGGCGTGTCGCCATTGTTCTCGACTGCTGATCGCTGTCCCTCTGGTCACCTCGTCTCTATCCCTCTCTTCTCCTCGCTGCCATTCTCCACCGTGCTCACGACGCCATCTCTCTTATCCGCCACGCCCTCGCACATCACGCACTGTCATCCTTGCCGGCATTGAGCGCGGCGCGCATGGCGTCTTCGGCGGCGAGACGCATCTCCTTGAAGCCGAGGTGCTTGGCGAGCGCGCCGCTGGGCGTCTGCGTGTCGGCGTGGGCGAAGAGCAGCACGAGCGGCGGCGCATCGGCCGTCTTGCCGGCCGCCTTGGGCTTGAAGAGCAGCGTCTTTGTCGGCGTGTGCGGCGCGCCGAGCGACTCGAGCGCCGCGGCCCACTCGGCCGGCGAGGCGGCGGCGGCGTGCTCGCGCGGCGCGAGGCTCAGCGGGGCGAGGAGCGCGGCGAGGTCGGCCATGGTGGGTGGTGGTGGTAGGGCGGAAGGAGGGCGGTGCGCCTTGAGAAGCGCACTCTGCAGTCGCGCACGCTCCAGCGCGGCCAGAGCAGGGCGCATGTCTCACGACTCGCGCGCCGCTTACGTAACGCGCGCCCGTCGCCAGCCGCTAGAAGCCTCACACGCCGCCGCCGCCTGCGCCGCCTCCATCTCGACTCTCACACCCCGCATCCACCTCACCCTCTCTCGTCCATCCTCGCTTCTCTCGCCCAGCATGGGGTCCCGCCAGCAGCGCGTGATGGTGCAGCCCATCAACGTCATCTTCAAGTACCTGCAGCAGAAGACGCGCGTCAGCCTCTGGCTCTACGACAACACCGACATGCGCATCGAGGGCTGCATCATTGTGAGCCGCATGTCGGAAGCAGTACGATGGGAGGAGCACAGGGGATGCTGCGCAGCACATCTGCGGTGCTGTCGCGCTAGGGCGGCAGGGCACTGCTCGGCAGCGGTCGCGTGCGCAGATCAAGCATCGCGGCCAGCGAGCAGCCGAGGTGTCTAGACCTCGCGAGGCCAGACACGGCGTGCCTTGCGCCCAGCGCAGCGGGTCTCGAAGCCTGGTCTCCAGCGAACCTCTGTCCGCTGCAGGGCGACGAGAGCCGGGCACTCCCTCGCTGCGCTCCTTGCAGCGTGAAGAAGCAGCGGCGCGCAACTGCTGCGCGTCGCTCATGCTGCCTGCCGCCGGACGCTGTTGGCAAGCACAGCGCCTCTTGTCAGGAAGGGTTCAAAGCGGCGTGTCAGCAAGCACGCGCTGTATGCTTCTGCTGGTCTTCGTCCGCCGGACGGCACAGCAGCTTGCCTTCTGTCGCCTGCCCGCCAGAGACTTGTGCCAGATGGAGATCGCTGTCTGCCCGACGGGTGGCCAGGCATTCGCCCAGCTCTCGAGCATGCGCAGCGCCTCTCCTCAGCGAGGGCCCTAGCTGACACCTCTGCGCCTCCCCTCAGGGCTTCGACGAGTTCATGAACGTGACCATGGCAGAGGCGGAGGAGGTCTACATCCGGAAGGAGAAGGCGGGCACGCGCAACCCACTCGGTGAGTCGGCGCGCGAAGCGGACGCGGCTCAGCGCAAGGAGCGCATTCCGGCGGCGAGGGGTGGCGCACTTCAGGAGCTGCGCGGGCAGGCAGACCTGCCGTGCTTCCGAATGTGCTCAGGTTGCGTGCCTGAGCGTGCTGGTGCCACAAGGCCGCCTGCGCCTCGGCGTCGGAGCAGCGGGCAGTTGTCGCGGTAGAGCCGCCAGCCGAAAGCAGATCTGGCGTGAGCTTCGCCGCTGGGGATACTTGGCGAGTGGCTGCTTTAGACTGCTGCAGCGTTGATGGGTGACAGCCTCTGCGTTCGTTCCGCCAGCAAGCGCAGCATCAACCGCTGCGCTGCTTTGCAGCCTTTCCCTAGTCTGCTAGCCTGCAGCCTGCTGACTCCGCTTCCCAGGCCGGATCCTGCTGAAAGGCGATGCCATAACGTGCATCCAACCTGCCGCCACATCGTGAAGGCCCTCACGCCGCTCTCCGTCGCCGCGTGCGAGGCACGCTCGTCCTCAAAAGCTGGCTGCGCAGGCGCACATCCCGTCCGCTCGACTGCGCACGGCGCCTCCTGCCGTCCCGCCCGCTTCCGCTGTACACTAATCACACTTTGCTCGCCACAAGCACCGTTTCGCTCGATCACCAATCGCATCACTCTCGACCAGCAGGTGCGCGCTAGTATGTGTATTGCGTGCGGGCCATGGAAGGCGTACGTGTAGGTGGTATGGATACAGGATGAGGAGGAGACGGTCGCGAGGCAGCGAGAAGAGGACCGGCAGACGGGCGCGGGAGCTCAGCGGTAGTCGACGAGGCCGGCGGTGAGAGTCCAGCTGTCGAGCCAGTCGGTGCCCATGCGCTTGCCGTACAGCACACTCACGCCCTCGAGGATGGCGTCGAAGTACTGGCCGGAGATCTCGTCTGCGACCTGGTCGTAGCCGCCGGGCCCGCTCGATGCGGGGCCGGCGACCCAGGAGCCGAGGCCGGTGAGCGGCGTGCGCGAGAGACCCGTGCCAACAAGCGCCGCGTCCGTGGCGGCCTTGTTGCCGCTCTTCGTCGCGGCGAGGATGCCGTCCCAGTAGTACGGGTCGTTGCTCGACGTGCGCGCCAGGTTGCTCTGGATCCAGCTGGCGAGGTGGATGTTGAGCCAGGGACGGAAGAGGTCCTCCTCCTGCAGTGTGCCGAGGCGCATCTGCTTGCCCGTCGGCCAGTCGTAGAGGATGCCGTTGTCGCCGCCGGCGGCGGGGAAGGCCCAGCTCCAGGTGTTATTGGAGACGCGCGCGTGCTGCTGCCACAGCGGCAGCTCGTCGGTGCCGAGCGAGATCTGCATGAGGCCCAGGGCATCGCCGGAGTCGAGACGGCCGGGCGAGCGCTGGCGCGGGTTGAAGTCGCTCTCGGCCTTGATGTCGGCCATGATGATGCGGCACATGGCGCGCGTGGGCACGTCGGGATAGTAGCGCTGGGCGGCGCTCATGATGGCCGCCGTCGTCTCGTCCATCTCGTCGGGCGTGAGGTTGCCGTCGTCGTACGCCCACTTCATGATCTTGACGAGGTCGGCGCGCACCTCGCCCGGCCCGTACGAGGGATTGTTGGACTTGAGGATGAGGCCCGGCGGACCGGTGTTGAGCTTGTAGGCCGCCTTGCCGCCGCTCTTGGAGACGAGCTGCCAGCCGGCAGGACCGGTCTGCTGCGCCTTGAACGTGTGCGCCGACGCGGGTGTCGGGCTCTCGGCGGTGCCCGTGGGGGCTGGGTAGGCGACCGGGCCGCCCTCGGACTGCCATGGACGAGCCTGCGGCACGACATTGACCGCCGGGCCAGGCACCTTGGTGGGCACGTCGAGCACCGCACTCGTCGTCGTCGTCGGGTAGATGGGCGCCAGGCGCATCGGAGGCAGTTGGGCGGCGGCAGCAGCCTGTGCCTCAGCGGCGGCAGTGGCACGGCGGCGCGGCGAGTCGCGGTCGGCGGCCAGCACGACCTTGGCACCGGCAGCACCGTCGGCATAAGAGGCACGCAGGGGGGCGCTGTCGCTGACTGGCAGTGAGGCACCGGCGGCAGCGTGGGCGCCGAGCAGCGCGCCGACAAGGAGTGCGCGGAGGTAGACCATGTTGGTTGGTCGGTGAAAGAAGAGTAGGGGCCTGACGAGGCGGTAGTGGGCGCTTGGAGCGCGGGCCGGAGAGGGACCGAGGAGCAGCGAGCGAGTTGGAGGCGATGAAGTGACGGGTCGAAGATGGGCGTACACGAGCCAGCGTGCAGCGGAGTGAAGTCGCGAGCGGGAGAGAGAAGACCGGGCCGAAGATTGGGAGAGAGATGGGCGGCAAGAGGCGGCTCGCCGGTGCCACGCTCCCTCTTGTACCCTGTGAGCGCTCTCCCACCTCCGAACGGCCCGCCGCAACGAGCGCATGTGCCCGGTTCACGCTCAGCAGCAGCCGTGCTTCCGGCGCAGGGCAGCCGCTGTCAGCCGCAGCGGAACAGGCATCAGGGCAAGACGGTGCTGACGCCGCTTCTGGCGCCGCTCGCCGGAGGCTTCCCTTGGCCGTGCGCATCGGGCGCAAGCGCCGAGCCCTCTGCGCCCGCCGCCCGCCTCCGGCTCTGGCGCCCTGGCACGGCCCGCAGCTGTGATGCATGCGCTGCAGCTGTACCTGGCGCTGGTGCCGACGCAGGCGTAGCGCAAGTGTCAACGCAGGCACACGGGCTTCCGAGAAGGGCAGGTGAGGCTACATGGCGTATGCACGCCGAGGCGAGAGCCGTGCGGCGGTGGATGTTCAACGGGCGCGCGGCGGAGGCACCTCCAACGCGGCGCATGCTCCGACGGGCACAGGCGCTGCACAGCCGCACTCGCCGTCGGGAGAAGCATGTGGCGCAACGGACAGGCTGCGGACCTGCCTGAAGCAGTCATGCTGTCTGCCCTCTCGGCGTTCTGCAGCGCTTGTCCGTGCCTTTGAGCGGCGCAGAGGCGCGACCGTTGACGAGCCCCGTCGGACGCGCGCGTTGAGCGTGCGCCGCCGCACGCGCCGCCGCCGCGTCAAGCACCGCCGGCCGCCTGCCGAAGCTGCTTCCGACGCCGCACTCGACGCTGTTGCCGTCGTCTAGCGCTGTCAGCTGGCAGAGCATGAAAGCTACATAGGTGAGCTCGGACTGGTGAGCTAGGCAAGCTGCAAAAGTAGCACAGCCTCAAAGGCCAGGGACAATCAGCGGCATCAGGGACTGGCGGCTCTGCGCGCGAGGAGACGCGTGCCGGCGGCTGAGATGCACTCTCGCGAACGCTCATCAAGCTCGACAGCGCCTGGGCTTGGCGTCTGCTTGCAGAGAAGCAGAGAACGCCCAGCCAGTTTCTTTCTGACGGCAAACCACACCCTCTCTGACTGCGACACATCATCTG
Source organism: Tilletiopsis washingtonensis (assembly GCF_003144115.1). Taxonomy (NCBI): domain Eukaryota; kingdom Fungi; phylum Basidiomycota; class Exobasidiomycetes; order Entylomatales; genus Tilletiopsis; species Tilletiopsis washingtonensis. The sequence goes on from NW_020312011.1 coordinate 311,481, forward strand.
AGGCGCTGGGCCTGGTGCGAGGGCGGTGCGTTTCCAGCGGACCCTGCTGCGCCGCGGTGGTGGGCGTGGGAACAGGCGCCGGATGACGCAGAAAGGCGCAGCTGCGCCGCGCCGCCGCGCCGCGTCCCGAGGTGGAGCTGCTGACTTGCGCCTTCTCTTTCCTCATCCACGCCCTCATCGTCCCGCTGCGCCCTCCTCACGCCGCCAACGCCCGCACGCTGCTTCGGTCCTCGGCTCTCGGGCGTGACTGCCACACCTGACTTGGTCCTGCGTCGGCGCTGGACGAGCATCACTCGCGTCCCCACAATGTCGCTTGCCGGACCGAGTCTGCGGGCCGTGCGGCATGCTGCAGCGCGCCTGACGGCGACTGCACCACCAGGAGCAGCTGCGCTCTCGACGCCACGGCGATCACGCTCGGATGCCAAGCCTGAGCACTCAGCGGCGCTCTTAGCCCTCAAAGCTGGTCCGTCAGCGTCGCGAGCGCGCACGGTCGTTGCTGATGCGGGACTAGTGGCGCCGAACACGCCTCGCACACAGCCGGGATCTTCCAGGCGCTCTGGCACTGCGTCATCCACTGGCCAGCTCGCCTCGCTGCGCAGCGTACCGCGGCCTCTGCGGCTCTCGCTGGTGGCCCGGCCGCTGCACACCGCCTCGCTCGCCACGCCTTCGCTGCCACCGCCGCTGCCGCTGCGCTGCACCGTGCTCGACGCCAGCGGCAGTGTCAAGGTCATCTCCGGCACCTTCTCGCGCGCCGCGCTCTGCGCAGAGCATCATCTCGAGCCGCGAGACTTGCGCAAGGTCGACTCGCGCGTGCCGAACGTGGTGCCGACGATCTTGGTGCGGGATGAGGCGTTCCTGGTCAATGTGCTGCATGTGCGGGCACTCGTGAAGAAGGATCAGGTGCTGCTGTTTGACTCGTGAGTTGCCGCAGGAGGAGCAACACATGGTGGATGTGGCGCGCGGGATGCGTTGATAGAGCATGGCGAGAGCTTAGCATCCGCCAGCAGGGTTCAGCAGTGGAGGCCGCTGTGCTAGAGAGCGACGCTGTCTCCTCAGCGTCGAGCTGCGTCGCGCTGCTGCGCCTGGCAGGGCGTCCAGCTGCTGACATCGCATGTCCGCTACCAGCTTCGGCTCGACAGACACAGCGCTGCACTCGGCCTTCATCTACGCCCTCACACACAACCTCTCGCTCTCGGCGCCCACCACGCTGCCGTACGAGTTCCGGGCGCTCGAGTCCATCCTGTCCTCCGTGCTTTCGGCGCTGAGCTCAGAGGTAGCGATGCTGCGCGGGCTCATCAGCTCGCTTCTGAATGCGCTCGAAGCAAACATCGACCGCGACCGCCTGCTGGCGCTGCTGCTCTATACGCGCAAGCTGCGTGCCTTCGATGCGCGCTGCCGCGGCACGGCCAGGTGCGTGCGCGACCTGCTCGAGGACGACTTGGACATGGAGCAGATGTACCTCACCGAGCGCCGTACGGGCACCGGGCGGCATCAGGAGCTCGAGCTGCTGCTCGAGAGCTTCGACAATCAGGTCGAGGAGCTCATCGCGGAAGGCGATGCAATGTCGTCCAATATCAACAATGTGCGTCGGCCGCTGCCGCCGCGCCCGCTGCCTGCTCACCTCGCGCACCCTCTGGCAGACCCGCGAGATCATCGACCTGATCCTCGACTCGAACCGCAACAACCTGCTCGCCCTCGACCTGCGCACGTCGATCACCACCCTCGGCGTCAGCGCCGGAACGCTTTGGGCTGGCCTGTGAGTCTTGCCACAAGAGTGTAGCAGCCCGGCCTCGGCTCACACAGCGTGGCACAGCTTCGGCATGAACTTGATCTCTGGCTTTGAGCAGGGCCCGATTGCGTTCTACGGCGCCACCGGCGCGGCCTTCGCCTCGGTCTTCATCGTTGCGACGATCGGGCACCGCAAGCTCGAGCGCGCCCGGCGCGTGGGCCTCATGACGGGCGGCCGCGGACGCCAGAACGTCGTGCCCTCGTGGTGGGGCGCGCGCATGCGCAAGCGCGACCGCTCGTCGGTGCAGGAACCGTGGCTTGATGCCGAGGGCATGGGCATCGGCGGCGGCATGTCGAGCTCGGATGCTCTCAACGCACATGGAGCCGCCTACGCCTGGAACTCGTCCTCGCTGGGCCGCGGCCGCGGCTTGTCAGTCGCTGACGACGAAGCGGCGCGCCACGCGTCGAGCTCGCAGCAGGAGAATGGCCTCTACGCGCCGGCAGCAGCAGCCATCTCGCGAGGACAGATGCACTCTCGACGAGGCCCGCTGTACATGCACGCTGCAGGCTTCGAGCCTTCGGAGGAGGATGAGGACGGTGAAAGCTCTCCGGTGCCGGCAGCTGCCCGACAGAAGGCGGCGCAGACCGCGCTTGTCAAGCGCGCTGAATCAGAGGGCAGCGATGGCGGAGCACAGGCAGACCGGCCACGATAGAGGCCTGTGGACGCGCACAGCACATGCAAATACATGCTTTACCCGGGCGATCGCAGCGAGACGGACGATCTAGATGCTTGCCATACCGCAGCTGCTGGGAGCCGTCCGCCACGAGCAGCAGCGCGGCGTATAGCAGTCCTTTGCCGATCGATGGATCCGTCGGCTGGCCGCAGGCACACATGCTGCATGGAGTCCAGCAGAACGGCTGCGACAGGCACACGGCAGCCCTGGGCCAACGCGAGCGCCTGCATTTGCGGCAGGCGCGCGCGGCGTCAGCGGTTATCAGCGAGGACCTCACCGGTGCTGCGGCGCGTCGTGTCCGTGCCGGTGCCTTGGGCAGCGCCGAGACCATGTGCTCCTCTCGGCAGTCAGGGGTGGCTTCCACCCGGAGCGAACTAATCACAGGTACCTCACAGGTGCTCATCGCGTGACCACACAAATGCAAGCTGTGCGATTGGCCGGCCTGGCGGGACGGCTGCCGCTCAGCTGCACCTCCCGATGCCGGCTCCAGCATCACCGCGCAGGTCCTCAGTGCCGCGACGCCTCTGAAGGAGAGCTTTGCTCGATGCTTCAGAGGAGGAGGTGTGTCGAGGCGTGCAGGCGAGTCGAGTCTCTGCCCCGACTCTCATCAGACTCCTGCGGCTCAGCGACTTCGCCTGCTGGCGGGACCGTGACCAGGGCGAACCTTCCTGCTGTGTGCACGCCTTGCTTCACGATCACACGCTGCCTCACCTTCTCGCATCTTGACATTCGCTATGGCACCCTCAGTTGACATCCGCCCGGCACCCTCGCCTCCGGCCAGCAAGGGCTCGCGAGTGGGCAAGCTGCCCGTCACGCTGCTCTCTGGCTTCCTCGGTGGGTCCGCAACGCGAGGCAGTCGACAGCGCGGCAGCTGATGTTCGTCCATGCAGGCGCCGGCAAGACGACGCTGCTCCGCCACATCCTCACGGCCAACCACGGTCTCGGCCGCATCGCGGTCATCGTGAACGACATGGGCGCCCTGAACATCGACGCGTCGATCTTGCGCAATGCAAACCTGACGCAAAAGCAGGAGCGGGTGTAAGTGCGCTACATGTCGGAGGCAGCGTCTGCAGCTTTGTGCTTGTGCTGCAGGGCTGACGGTAGCCGATCGCAGCGTCCAGATGCAGAACGGCTGCATCTGCTGCACTCTTCGTGGCGATTTGGTGAGCTCGCCGTTCAAAAGGCAGCGCTGCTGCGCTGACACGATGTGGCGACGCAGCTGGAGGAGGTCGCGCAGCTGGCGCAAAAGTGAGCGAGCTGCTAGCGAGCATGTGGCAGAGCACTGGCTCACATCTCGCCGCTACAGCGACAACATTGACTACCTTGTGATCGGTGCGCAGCCTGTCTGAGCTAAGTGAACGTCCGTTGATGCCTTTCGCATACTCAGAGTCGACCGGTATCTCGGAGCCGCAGCAAGTGGCCGAGGCCTTCAGCCCCGAATTCGCAGCCATGCATGCCCAAGCAGCAGACGACCTGGAGGAGGAGATGCGCAACGACCCCGAGTCGGCGAAGCTGAACGCCAAGGTGGCCCAGATTCTCGCAGACGGCGGCCTGAGCACCGTCAGCCGTCTCGACTGCGCGGTGTCGCTTGTCGATGCGGTCAATGTCTTCGCGGACTTCGAGACTGCCGACTTCGTGAGCTGCACCAGGAGATCGTCTGGTGTCCTCTTGCTGAAACAGGCCTCAGCTGATCGACCGCAACGTCGACGGCACCGTGCCCGAAGAAGGTGAGTCCCGCTGCGTGTCAGTGCAGTCCGCCTGCTGACCTCCTCGCTCCAGACGACAGATGCATCAGGTCCGTGGTATTGAGCGGCTGGCCTTTGGCTCGCCTGTTTCTAACGCTTGCCCTCTGCAGTGACCTGATGGTCGACCAGATCGAATTCGCAAACGTCGTCATTATCAGCAAGGTGGACCTCGTCTCGGAGGCTGAAGTCGAGCGGATCAGAGGCCTGGTTGCCAAGCTCAACCCCGAGGCCATCTGCCTCACGGCCAAGGTAAGCCGAGGTGGCGCCGGTGCTAAGCTCGGAGGCTGATGCTGCGCTCTGCCGCAGCACGGCGATGTCGACCTCAAGCAGATCCTCAACACCGGCCGCTTCGACTACGCCAAGGCCGCGATGGGGTGAGCGCCTTGCCTGCAAACATTAGGCCGTCTCTGACGCCTCGTGACCAGCGCCGGCTGGCTTCGGTCTCTCAACGAGGAAGTCCTGCCCGAGACTGAAGAGTACGGCATCGGCTCGTTCGTGTACCGCGCTCGCCGACCATTTGCGCCGCTGCGGCTCTGGCAGCTCATCCGCAAGGATTTTGTCGTGGTCCAGGCCGAGTATGTGGACGATGGCGAGGATGTTAATGACAAGGAGGTGAGTGCAGCGCTTGCTGACCTTGCCATGGTACGCTGACACTTTTCTCAGGACGACGAGAGCGATGACGAGCAGATGAAGGACGCCGAGGCCGAGGACGACGAGGCGGCGGACAGCGACGAGAAGGAGGAAGCACAGCCGCAGCTCAACCCTGCCGCACGCCTGGCCTCGAAGAAGGTGTCGCCGATCTTCGGCGGCCTCCTCCGCTCCAAGGGCTTTGTCTGGCTCGCCACGCGGCCGGTGATGTACGGCGAATGGTCGCAAGGTGAGCAGAGCCCAGCCGTCGCCCTCGTCTAGCTGCTGACGGCCGACACGCTCCAGCCGGCGTCATGCTCACGCTCACCGGTGGCGGCCGATGGCACTGCGAGGTGCCGTACGAGGACTGGCCCGAGGACGAGGAGATCATCGCCGCCATCAAGCGCGACTTCTCCGGCCCATGGAAGGACCGCCGGCAAGAGGTGAGCCAGACCGCAGCGAGACCGTTCTTCTCACCGCATGCTCATACGCCCTTCGCAGCTCGTCTTTATCGGCTCGGGCATGGGCGGCGGCTATGAGAAGGCCATCAGGAAGGCGCTCGACGAGTGTCTGCTCACCGACGCCGAGTGGGCGCAGTGGGAGAAGGTCATGAACAGCAAGAAGCTCAAGACCATGGAGAAGAAGGTGAGGAGCCAGCCAGCCGTCGACTGCCCCCCCCCCTTCGCTACGCCGACTCACGCTCGTGTGCGCAGCAAAAGGCGCTCGAAGCTCTGTTCGACGACGGCTTCGAGGAGTGGGTGGTGAGTGAAGCGCGGCTTGGCAGCACGCGACGCGGAGCTGACGATGCCATGCGCTGCGGCAGGACGACAACGACCACGAGGGCCACAACCACGACTGAGCCCGTTCTCCGCTTTGCCCCTCCCCTGTCGATCTACCAAAACGTGCCACGCACGAGCTGCAGCTCATCTATATATCATTATCCGTGTAGACGAGGGAGCATGCGTGGCAGATGCATCTAAGCGAAGGCGTCGCCGCCGACGCCCTTCTCCGAGGCAGCAGCGTGCAGCGCCGCCTTGACGCCGTCGGCAGAGCCAGCCTTCTCGGCGGCGTGGCGCAGCGCCGCGACCTTCTCCGGCTCCTCGGCCATGGCGGCGGTGATGGCGTCGAGGGCATTGAGCTGCGCCTCGATGACGGACGCCGAGGCCGCCGTGCCGGCCGGCTGGAAGTAGTTGTGCGTCGTGATGAGGTCGCGGATCGTCTTCTTGTGCTTCTTGAGGTTCTTCTTGGCCGCCTCGCGCGCCTTCTTGGCGTCGGCGCGAGCAGCCTGCGGAGCGCAAGACGTGTCAGCACATGCGCATTGCCCTGCACACTCTGCAGACGCACCTTGTCGTCCTCCTCCTGCTTGGCCGCGTCGGCCTTGGCCTTGGCCTCCGCCTCCGCCTTGGCCTTCTTCTCCGCCTCGGACGGGCCCGCAGCGGCGCCGTTGGGCTTGCCCTTGTTCTTCTTGGCGTCGCGCGCCGCCTTCTCCTGCTGCTTGAACATCTTGATGCGCGGGTCGAGGCTCAGGGCCTTGTCGACGAGCTGGCGCAGGCGGGCGTTGTCCTCCTTCTTCCTGCGGGCACGCTCCGTCTTGTTCTTCTTCTCAATGTAGCGCTTGTGGTCGCGGCTACAGCAGGAGTCAGCCCATGTCTCTCACCAGTCATCGCAGCGCCACACTTACTTCTCGTCGCCCTCGCTCGTGTCCTTGTCGAGGTACTCGAAGCTGCGCCACGAGTCGAAGCCGTAGAAGAAGTCGTAGAAGCGGTCGACGTGCTCGCGCGGGCTGTTGACGTCGCCGAGCTCGGGCACGGGCCCGTTCTTGGGCTCGCTGAAGCGTGCCTCGCGCGCAAAGACGGGCGCCCAGAGGTCGAAGAACTTGCTCTCGGGCTCCTTGCCGCTCGGCACCTTCTCGTCGTCGATGGCCTCGTCGACGGAGTCGAACTGGCGGCGGCGCTCCGGGTTGCTCAGCACGTCGTGCGCCTTGGCCACACACTTGAAGAAGCTGTCGTCGTTGGCGAGGCCCGAGGAGCCGGCCTTCTTGTCGGGGTGGTGCTTGAGCACCTTCTTGCGGTGCGCCAGCTTGATCTGCGCCGGCGTCGCCTTCCAGCGCAGCGCCGAGAGGCCGAGCACGGCGTAGTGGTCCTGCGACTGCAGACGCGGGCGTTGCGCGTCAGCACGGCGGCATGCAGGTATCAGAGAAGTGCCACACAAGCAGTCCTACGGCAGTGTGCGAGGTGTTGCGCAGTGCTAGGCGACACCATTGGCAGCGCGGCCAGGCTGTGCTACGAGCTTGCAGCATGGGCTCGCTGGCTGGCACATGACTACGCTGCTCGCAATACGGCCTCTCTGGCTGCAATCTATCTCTTTCCCCCACACACAGCTGCTTCTGCGCCTTGCCTTCCAGACACTTCTTCTCCGTCCGTGGCCGCACTTCGCTCTCTGCTCTCCGTTGGCGCCACGCACCTTCCACTCCTTGGGGTCGCTCTTGAGCAGCTGCGCGCTCTCCTGCTCGTCGCCAATGTCGTCGACGATCTCCTCGTCGTCGCCGAGCGCGGCCTCGGCGTCGAGGCGCGCATGCTCGGCCTCGTCGTCGGCGGCGAAGCTGAGCTGGTTGAGGCTGCGGCGCAGGTGGGCGGCGTACGCGGCGCCGGCGGGCAGCAGCGTCGACGAGCCGGGCGCCGAGAGAGCGCTGGGCGCGGCGGCCTTGAAGCCGGACGGCGCGGCGCCGAGGGCGAAGGGCAGCTGTTGCGGTGCGGACATGGTGTGTGGTGATGGTGAGGTGAAGGAAGCGCGAGAAGCGGCGCCGCAGACGTCGAGCCGCACGGCCAAATCTTCCTACCAGCCGCGTGGCGTGGGAGCGGCACGTGATGCGCGCTCCGCTGCGAGTCAGAAGGAGCTCGCCCGAGCTGCGCCCATGCACATGGCACGCCAGCGCTGCTCTCCCCTCCACCACACCCCACCACGGCCGTCGCTCCCAGCCACGCCCTCTTCACTGCCGCTGCTGCGCCAGTTGATGCTCCGAAGCTGCGCCGCCGCTGTCCGCCTGCCCCGCCCCGCCTGCCCGCGTCTCTCGCCGCCGCACGCCCGCTGCCTCACCCGCGCCGCCGACCGCGCCCGCTCCACGCCGCTGCACGCCATGACGAGCGCCGCCCTTGCTGCTCCGGCGCCCGTCGACGCCAAGAAGGCGTCGGCCTTCCTCAACATGCCCGCCGTGCAGCGCGACGCCCACGCCTTCCAGCGCGCCCAGCTCGAGGGCCTGGCGACGAAGCGCTTCTTCTACACGCAGGCGTTTGAGATCTACGGCGGCGTCGCCGGCCTCTTCGACTACGGCCCCACGGGCGCGGCGCTGCAGAGCAACATCATCAGCGTCTGGCGCAACCACTTCATCCTCGAGGAGGAGATGCTCGAGCTCGACACGACGATCATGACGCCCGCCGAGGTGCTCAAGACCAGCGGCCACGTCGACAAGTTTGCCGACTGGATGTGCAAGGACATGAAGAACGGCGAGATCTACCGCGCCGACCACCTCGTCGAGGGCGTGCTCGAGGCGCGCCTCGCCGGCGACAAGGAGGCGCGTGCCGGCGCTGCAGGTGCGCCCGCCGCGGCGGCCAGTGCGCCCGCCGAGGGCGGCGAGGAGCCGGCCAAGAGCAAGAAGAAGAAGATCAAGAGCGTCGCACAGCGCCTCGACGATGCCGTCGTGGCCGAGTACGAGAGCACGCTGGCGCAGGTGAGTCGCAGCGCTGCACGCCCTGCGAGGCGCACGCGCTGACGCGCCGCAGATCGACAACTACACCGGCCCCGAGCTCGGCGGCCTGATCAAGAAGTTCGGCATCAAGGCGCCCGAGAGCGGCAACGACGTCTCGGACCCCGTCGAGTTCAACCTCATGTTCGACACGCAGATCGGCCCCACCGGCCAGATCAAGGGGTGAGCCGCAGCGCACCGCTGTGGCCCCCACGCACGCCGCTGACCGCGCCTCTCAGCTACCTGCGGCCCGAGACGGCGCAGGGCCACTTTGTCAACTTCTCGCGCCTGCTCGAGTTCAACAATGGCCGCGTGCCGTTTGCCAGTGCGCACATCGGCAAGAGCTTCCGCAACGAGATCAGCCCGCGGGCGGGTCTGCTGCGCGTGCGGTGAGTCCGTGCTGGCCCGAGCGCCGATAAGCACCCGCTGACGCCAGCGCTGCAGGGAATTCACGATGGCCGAGATTGAGCACTACGTCGACCCGCTCGAGAAGACGCACGAGCGCTTCGAGGAGGTGGCGCACCTCGAGCTGCCGTTCCTGCCCAAGGACGTGCAGCAGGCGGGCAAGTCGGACATCAAGACGCTCTCGATTGGCGAGGCCGTCAAGAGCGGCATGGTGGACAACGAGACGCTCGGCTACTTCCTCGGCCGCATCCACCTCTTCCTGCTCAAGATCGGCATCAACCCGGCGCGCCTGCGCTTCCGCCAGCACATGGGCAACGAGATGGCACACTACGCCTCGGACTGCTGGGACGCCGAGATCCACACCAGCTACGGCTGGATCGAGTGTGTCGGCTGCGCAGACCGCAGCGCCTACGACCTGACGGTGCACAGCAAGAAGACGGGCCGCGCCCTCGTCGTGCAGAAGGCGCTCAAGGAGGCAAAGGTGTACGACAAGCTCGTGCCGTCGATCAACCGCAAGGCGCTCGGCCCCAAGTTCAAGAAGGAGGCCAAGCAGGCCGAGGAGGCCATCCTTGCGCTCGATGCCGCGGGCCTCGAGAAGCTGCAGAGCGAGCTCAAGAACGGCCCGGCCAAGGTCGGCCCGTACGAGCTGACGCCGGACCTCGTGAGCGTCGAGCTCAAGACGATCCGCGAGTCGGTGCGCGAGTTCACGCCCAACGTGATTGAGCCGTCGTTTGGCATCGGCCGCATCTTCTACGCGCTGCTCGAGCACTCGTTCTGGTCGCGGCCCGACGACAAGGACCGCGGCGTGCTGAGCCTTGCGCCGCTCGTGGCGCCGATCAAGTGTCTCGTCGTGCCGATCAGCTCGAACAAGGAGCTGGCGCCGCTCGTCAAGAGCGTCGGACGGCGCCTGCGTGCCGCGGGCGTCTCGAGCCGCGTCGACGACTCGAGCGCCACGATTGGCCGGCGCTATGCGCGCAACGACGAGCTGGGCACGCCCTTCGCCTGCACGCTCGACTTTGCCAGTCTCAGCAAGGGCACCATGACGATCCGCGAGCGCGACTCGACGGCGCAGCGCATCGGCAGCATCGACGATGTCATTGCGGTGATGAAGGAGCTCTGCGACGGCAGCCTCGAGTGGGCCGGCGCCTGCGAGCGGTTGCAGGAGTACAGCGGCGAGCAGGCCGTCTAGACGTTGCGCGGCGCGGTCACCCACACTAGAATGAAGCCATGAGCCGATGACTAGGATTGCATGATGTGATGTATGGTCTGTCTAAGCGCAGTTGGAGCAGTCTAATGCTTGCATGAGGGACTGCCTTGCCTCATGCGGCGCGGCCGGCGGCACGCCCGCGTGCCTCTTCCTCCTCGAGCACGGCAACGCCGTACGCGGGTGGCGCGCCAGAGAGGTCCTCGCCGCCGGGCACCTCCTGGGCGCGCGAGCCGCGCGACATGGTGCGAATGACGCCCTCGCTCGTCGGCTCGCGCACCACACTGGGGCTGCGCGCAAAGCCGGCGCCCGTCGCTGCGCGGCTGAGGCTGCGCGAGACGGAGCGGCGCGTCGTGCTGACCGAGCGTGCCGAGCGCGTGCTGCTGCGGCTCGTCGTGCGTGCCAGCCCGTTGCCCACCGGCTCGTACTCGCCAATCTTGCCGTGGTTGCGCAGGCCGTCGAGCGGCGCATCGTGCCGCGCATACGGAATCATGGCCTGCTCGCGCTCCTGCAGGTCCTGCATGCTCTCGCCGCACACGCAGCCCTCCTGCGTGGCGCCGTGCACGGCGGTGCCGGTATTGATCCAGCCTGGAAGCGAAGGCACGCCGGGCGTGGAAGAGGAGACGTCGTATGGCATCGAGGCGGAGCGGCCAGTGTCCTCGGGTCTGCAGGAGAGAGCGCGTGAGCCCGACGGCCACATCGCGATGCGGCAAGGGGCCCACTGACGTGTACACTGGCAGCGTGACCGCATCAAAGGCGACACAGCAGCTGGGGCTGCGAGGTCAAAGCTGCAGGTCAGCATTGCGCTCTGCGCCGCAAGAGCCGGGACACTCCACTCACATCAGCACGGGCTGCCTGAGCGCAAACACCTTGAGCTTGCGCTCCGTCTCGCCCGCCTCGGGCGCGCGCGAGTGCACGATCTCGATGAGCAGCTGGTGCGAGAAGCGCATGGCCGACTTGCTTCCGCTGCAGAAGACGTGAGCCTGAGAAGGAATAGGGCAGGAAGAGCACTCGTGACTCACGCAACTGTCGAGGCACGCGTCTGGTTGTCGTGCGGCATGCGCGCGATGCCCTGCACACTCCAGGCATCTTCGGCGCTGGCACCGGGCTAGCGACACGGCATGATGAGCACAAGGCGTCCGCCGCGTCGGTCCTCTAAGCGTCGCACTCACCCGGCTGGGATCGCGCACCGCACCCTCGCTCTTCTTGCCATCACCGGGGCCGTGCGGGTCCTTTGGCCTGGGGGGGACCCATCCCTTTTCCCACATCTTGATCTTTTGCACCGGCACCTGCTGCTTGCCCTTGCGGCGCGAGCGCAGCTCAATCTGCGTCTCGAGGCTCACGCGCACCAGACACACGACGAGATCGGCAGGCGGCGTGGGCGAGTGGATGTCGATGTTGAAGACGCCGCCGATGGAGATGTTGTTGGAGGTGCATGCGATCGAGACGAGGCCGAGCGTGGGGTGAATGTCGTTGTACAGCACCGTGAGCGGCGTGGGCCCGCCGTCTGGCGAGGGGTTGACTGTAGGCGCGCAGCTCAGCGGGTGCCGGACAGCGCAGACATGCGACACACTCACCGACGGGGAACACATCGCGCCACGCCTCAACGTTGCTGCGCGCTCGCCCGGCGCCGTACGCTGTGGCCTTGATGACGTAGCGCACGCGCCCGTACGGGCTGCGCTCGTACGACGGCGAGTCGGCTGGCAGGATGAATGCGAACTCAAAGCTGCGACAGGAGCGTACCAAGGGTCAGCGTTGCTTACCGCCAAGGAGTGTGCCCCTTGTCAGCACCTGCAACTCACCCATGCACGCCCTTGGCCAGCTCAATGCCCTCGCCCTGCTCGTCCTCGTCCTCCGGCAGCGCGGCAATGTCGACGCTCGGCGCTCTCCGCCCGCCTGCCGACGGGCCCGGCGTGCCGCTGCGGCCATTGCGCGCGGCCGCACCTCGACTGGCACTGCGTGCGCCGCGCGAGAAGGGCCAGCCGACGCTGACGCTGCGTGGTGCCGCAGCTGCGACACCGCCGCGCCCGCCCGAGCCGCGTGGCCCACGCTCCTCGAGCGGCACCGGCGGCTGCGAGGCGACGCGGCCGGGCGACGCGGTGCGCACGCTCGAGCCGAGCATGGCGCGGCCGCGTGCGTGCGTCTCGCCGCTCGACGCATTGCTCGTGTGCCGGTCGAGACTGAGTCGTGCCGTGCGTGCGCTGAGCGTCGAGGCGCCCGCCGCCGCCGGCGCCGCGCCCTCCTCCTCCTCGTACGCCGGCGACGGCAGCGGCGGCGGGCGCGAGGCGGTGCGGTGCGACGCCAGGCGCGCGTCGGGCTGAACGGGCGACTCGCCCGGACTGGGCAGCGGCGACACGGAGAAGGCCGAGGCGGCCGAGTTCTCGCGCGCCGGCGGCGCCGGGTGCGCCGAGGAGCCGCGCGTCGGCGAGCTGGTGCGCGACTGCGAGCGCGAGCTGGGCGCCGACGGCGGCCGGCTGCCGGGCCGGCTGCGCGACACGGCGCGCGCAAAGGCGGCGCTGAAGGCTGCAATGCCGCTGGGCCCGTGGTGGGCGTCGCCGTTGGCCGTGCCCGGCGGCGTGCTCTGCCCGCCCGGCGCCGGGCTGCTGCGGCGCGAGGCGACGGGGCTGGTGCGGCGCGAGCGGGCTCGGCCGCGCTCCTCTCGTGCACCGCTGCCGCTGCCCGAGCCCGACGCCGCCGCCGGCGCGCTGAAGCCAATGTCGACGACCTTCTCCATGAACACCGTGTCCTCCCACGCAATGGGCTGGAAGCCGATGAGCGGGTTGCCGGCGTCACGCGCGTCGGGCAGCAGGCCGATGGTCTGCACGCCGCGCAGGCGCACGCGGATGCCGGCAATGTGGCGTGCGTGCGGCACGCTCAGCTCGACGAGGCCACGCACGACTTCGTCGACGCTCGTCGGCGGCGCATCCTCGGCGTGTGCCGTGGCCGGCGGCGGGCGCAGGATGGGCACGTTGGCCAGCAAGTGCAGCTGCGGGAGCGTCAGAGGCAGAGATTGGCAGCACCCGCGCCGCCGCGCTCACCTTGACCTCGCACGGCGAGATGAGGCTGGAGAACATCGCAGCAGCAGCGGCGCAGCGGCGCGGCGCAGTGCGGGCGATGCGGGCAGGAGGAGACGAGGGATGGTGGTGGTGCGGAGCAGCGAGGCGATCTTGCGGCGGGAGTCATGCCCCGACTCACTCGCGCCGCGCGGCGCCATGGCCGAGTCGAGTCGAGCCGCGCCGCGCCGAGCTCGGAAGATGCCGAGGCCGAAGGCGAGCCGCGGCACGCGAGTCACCCGGGCGCGGCCCACCTCGGCCCCAGGCACACAGCCAGGCACAGCCGCGGCACCGCACACACTCCGAGCCGGAGCACCGGCTCGCTCCAGCATCACACGCCGGCACAGAGGGAGAATGCTCATCGTTTATCGTACACTACGCTGAGGGAAGTGGGCCAGACAGGGCGCATGAGTCGAGAGATTCAGGGTAGAGGGGCATGTGTGGGAGTCTCGTGGGAGAAGCGCCGCTTGCATGGAGTGGAGACGGGAGAAGAAGCGCAGCAAGCAGCGGGCATGGGCAGAGAGAGCAGCAGCACCACGTCGAGCCGCTTAGCTCTGGCTCTGCGGGCACTGGGCGCTGATGTGGCCGTTCTCTGCGCCAGACGTCGTCAGTCGCTGCTCACACCGTGCTCGCCCGCTCGACTCACCGCCGCACGTGTAGCAGGCGCGCTGCTGGGGCGTGGGGCACTCGCGGCTGATGTGGCCCTGCTCGCCGCAGTTGTAGCACTTCTGCCCGCCGGCGCCGCCGCCGTAGCCGCCCTGGCCGCCGTAGCCGCCGCCGCCGCCGCCCTGCGGGCACTCGCGGCTGATGTGGCCGACGCCGCCGCAGCCGTAGCACGTCTTCTGCGCGCCGCCGCCAAAGGCGCCGTAGCCGCCCTGGCCGCCCTGGCCGCCCTGCTGCGGGCACATGCGGCTGATGTGGCCTGCGAGTCAAGCGTGAGCATGGTGGGTGTAGGCGCGCGAGGGCGAGAGACGCACCGGGCTGGCCGCAGGCTGGAGAGAGGAGAGAGGGAGAGGGAGCGCATGTCAGCGCCGCCGTCCTTCTCGTGCCACGACACTGCAGCTCACTGTAGCAGGCACCGCCGCCGCCGCCGCCGCCCGAGGAGAAGGCGCCGTTGCCGAACTGCTGGCTAGGGCACTCGCGGCTCTGCGCTGGGCGTCAGTCATGCGCTCAGTCGCAAGGTCCGTGTCGTCTGTCTCACGATGTGCTGTCCACGGAAAGCGCAGGTCAGCAACGGCGCTTACTTGACATGTACGAGCGCAGACTCACGCCGGGCTGGTTGCACTTGTAGCACACCTTGGGCGCGGCAGCCTGCGTGCACTGCGAGCTGATGTGGCCCTGGCCGCCGCAGTTGTAGCTGCGCGCACATGTCGAGGCATCAGCCACGAGCGCCACGCGGCTCGTCCAGCAGCAGCAGCACTGACCAGGCGGGTCCGGCACCGGCCGTGGGGCAGGCCGAGGCGATGTGGCCCCTGTTGACGCGGGAAGCACAGGCAGGCAAGAGGGAGAGGCGACAGAGGAGAGGCAGGGTGAAGGGAGTGGAAGGGACAGACAGGTGGTCAGCTGACCATCTCTCTCTGTCATTCTTCAGATGTAGCAGCAGCGCTTAGACGGCGAGTAAGGCCGGCATGGTGAAGTGAAGAGCGCAGAAGTCACCCGACAGAGCGTGACGTCCACGGAGAGAACACACGGACAGGCGTTCGCGCCAAGCCAGACTGAGCAGCAGCAACACAGCGCCCTGCGTACAGCAGCGCGCGAGCCAATGACGCAGGACGGTGGACGACTGCCTGCAGCCGGGCTTCACAAGGGGAGCATGCCCGCCACGCCACGCCACCTGCGGCAGCACCTCGAGCACGGTGCCCTGCACATCTCGCACCATCCGCCACGCATCGCCACGGCACACACCGTCACCTCATACGCACTGAGCTCCGCAGTTGTAGCATCCGCGTCCGCCGCCGCCGTACGACTGCTGTGCGCCGCCCTGGTACTGCGCGACATCATGCTACATCAGCCACGCCGCTCTCTCTCTTGTGCATCGTGCATGTATGCAGTGCAAGGTGTGCATTCGTCTCAGCGCCTCACAGCCATGATGATCGACTTGAGGTGGGTTGGGTGGGAAGGTGGGAAAGAGGTTGTGGTTGAGAGGCAGGAGCGGCGGTGGCGCGGCGCGGGGCAAGAAGATGCGCCAGCGCCGCTCGCTTCGGCGCTGCGCTGCAGCCGAGGCGGGCCTCTTCGCTGTCGTGTGCTGCCGGCCTGCTGCGCGGCACACGACATCTTCGGCTGCACGCCGCTGCAGGGGCTTCGTCTGCGCTCTGCACACCGCCCGCCTGCCTCCGCCTCTTTCTGCGCGTGGGCTGAGCAAATCGTCTATTTCTGCCCTCTGCCGTCGCCCGAATCTCGCTTCATTGCACACTGCCGCGGCAGGCGCTGAGGGGCTGATACGGATGCCGCTGCGCTGGCTCGTCGGCTCCGTCAAGATCAGCTGATGGTGCTCTGCCAGCGGAGCGGATGCGCAGGCAGGCAGAGAGGAGGAAATACGAAGGCGGCGCCGCGCGCGCGTTCTTCGCGCTGCCATGCCGCCGGCGTGATTGTGATGCCCGGCGTGGGAGCGCGCACGTGCTGCGTCGCGCCGGCGCGGCTGTGTTGTTTGGCCAGCGACGCGCCGCCAAAGTCCAACACCAGCTGGCCCCGTCCTCACCCTCCACACCACACCCTACTGACCCCGGCTCGCCATGTCCGCGCCGCTCTCCGCCAGCATGCAGGCCGCGCACGCCGTGCTGCTGGGCCATGCCAACGAGGTGCGCGCCCTCGCCCACGTCGCCAACTTCGAGACGCGCATCGACGACGTCGGCTTCGAGTGGATCGAGACGATGCTGCTGCATGCGCGCAGCACGTTCGAGAAGTACTGGTGAGTGGTGAGATGCCTGGCAGGGGGATGGGCGGTGGCTACACGATGTAGACGGTGGCTGTTGGTGAGGCAGCGTGAGCGGCTGCGACTGGCAGCACAGTCCTTGCTCTTTGCAGCGAGCTGCTTGGTGCTGCAGCTCCACTCCGGAGCGCTGCTTACTCACGCCTCGTGCCCAGCCTCACCGAAAGCAACCCGCCGTCCGACGACATCACGCTCGGCACGCAGGCCGCCGCCATCACCCTGGCGTCCGAGATGCTCAAGACGCCCTCGCGCCGCCGCGCCAACGCCGCCCTCTTCCCTGGTGGTGCCGCGGCCGCGAGCCGCCGGCGTGCCGCGCCGGCTGCGTCGTCGGACAGTGCCGACAAGGAGAATGCGCCCGTGGTGCTCGCTGCCGTCGAGTCGGCGTCGAGCAGCAGCGGCAGCACTGGCCTCGGCATCGGCGCGCGCAGCACGCGCAGCCGCGCCGACAAGAGCGAGATGGTCAAGATGCCCAATCCCTTTGCGGCCAAGAAGAGCGCGCCCGAGAAGAGCTCGAGCGATAAGGACGTGCCTCTGTCGGACAAGCCCGCCAAGGCTCCGAAGAAGGCGCTGAAAGACGCAGCAGTGCCTCAGCCCGTTGCCAGCAGCAGCTCGAGCGCAGACGCCGGCCCCTCATCGGCGGAGGAGCCGCCGGCGCCGGCGAAGAAGACGAAGAAGGGCACCAAGGCCAGCGCGGCAGCGGCAGCAAAGGCAGCCGCCAAGGCTGCACGCGCAGAAGAGGCTGCTGCAGAGCCGAAGCCGACGAAGCGCAAGACGGCCAAGGGCAAGGCCGCTGCCGCGAGCGATGTCGAGAGTACGAAGCCAGCGCCCGCTGCCGCCAGCAGCAAAGCGCCCACACCGCCAGCTGCGTCTGCCGCTTCGATGCCGCGCGCCGCCAGTCAGTTCTTCGACGTCGACGACGACAACAGCCACGACCTCGACGCGACGATGGCGCACGAGTCCGAGGCCGTGCGTGCCTCGACGCCCCTGCCGGCCGGCGCCAAAAAGGTTGTGCCGACTACCCGCTCGCGCGAGGAGAGCCTTGAGCTCATCGCGCCGAGCCACGTCTCTGACTCAGACGACGATGACGATGCGCAGGAGCTCGTTTCGGCGCGCGAGAAGCTCAGCGAGACGTCTGGCTCGCCGGTGCTGGCGGCTGAAGAGCCTGCCGCCGCCAAACTGCCAGTTGCTGAGAAGCCGGCAGCCAAGCCCACACCCGCAGAGCCGCTCGTTGCGGCGCCGAAGCGGACACTCGGCGACTACGGCACCAGTAAGAAGAACGCACCTGCTGCCGCCGCTGCCGCAGCCAGTGCTGCAACGGCGGCCTCTTCCTCCTCTACGTCCAGTAGCTCAACCCACAACTCTTCGACACCCGCGGCGCCCGCATTCCGCAGTAGCTTCCTCAACAAGTCGCTGCGCAAGGCCGTGACGTCGGCGCAGGAGGCCGACGAAGAGGCAGACTCGGAGTCGGACGAGTCAGACAAGCCGCCGCTGCGTGCGGGCAAGCGCGCTGCCAAGGCAGCCACGAGCGCGAACACGCGCGCCAACGCTACGGCCGCCAGCTCTCGCACGCGCGCTGCCGCGAAGCGCAAGAGCGACGAGATGGAGGCTCCGTCTGAGGTCGAAGAGGCGGCAGCTCCGATCGCACGGCCGCAGAAGAGCGCCAAGCTGGCTGCATCGATGCAGTCCTCCGACCCGCCGCGCACTCTCGGCACGGCTGCTGCACCAAGCACCGCGGCAGCACCGCCAACGACTACACAGAGCGGCTTTGATGCGATCCGCAGTCGCCTCGAGAACGTGCGCCGCATCAGCGGCGCTCATCGTGGCAATGCCGCTGCCGCCCTGCCCAGCAGCTCCAGCGCCGCTGGCAGCACCCACGTGGGCCTCGGCGCCTCGCTGGCCTCTTCGATCTTCGCTGCCCGCGCTCCAGGCGCTGTCACTGCGGCGGCTCCTGCTCCTGCATTGACTGCCGCTGCAGCTGCACCGACCGCAGTCGTCGCCGCAGGCATACGTGTGCGCGACAGCGACGAGGCTGCTGAGTGGCAGGACTCGACTGGCGAGCCGTCGCTCGAGTCGGCCAACGACGACTTCGTCGCGGCAATCAAGGCCAAGGCCGAGCAGTTCCAGGCTGAAGTCGCGGCGAGCAAGGCAGCACCGGCGCTGCCTGCGAAGGACGACGTCAAAGCCGCTGCATCTGCGCCGGCCGCTGCAACCAGCACCAAGGCCGCACCTGCGCCCGCGCCGACAGGCTCAACGACGCCGGTCCACTCGCCGACTGCTGCAGCGCCCGCCGCGCTCCCGCCTATGAGCGCTCTGCTCAACGCTGCCAACGACGAGTGTGCGGTGGCAACAGACAGCGAGTCGGAGGGCGAGGCCGGCACAGACGAGGTGGTGCTGCAGCCGCGGGCCGCTCCCGCCGCACGGCGCGCCGACGACGAGATGACGCTGGATGAGCTGGTCGCCGGCTCTGCCAAGGCAGCTCCGGCAGCCAGCGACAAGGGCAAGGCCGCTGCTGCTGCGCGACCTGCGCCCGCAGCCTCGGTCAGCGCCAGTGTCGGCCCGTCGTCGGCCTACGCGGCGCAGCAGGCGCGCAACAACCTCGGCGCCACGAGCGGCAGCACGGCTGCACGGCCGCTGGCGTCGATGCCAAAGGTCAGCGTCAACCTGACTGGCAAGTCGGCGGCGGTGAACAAGTCGCTGCATCGCTCTCAGCAGGCGCCTTCGGCTGCACAGGCGCAGCAGCAGCAGCAGCGCCGCGACGAGGCAGCACGCGAGAAGCAGCGCGAGGAGACGGCACACGCGGCGGTGCAGGCGACTGACAGCGCTGCGGCACACGCCGCTGCGCCTGCGCCGGGACGCGGCGGCTGGGGCATTCTCGACAAGGCCAAGGGCTTCCTCGGTTTCAACGGCGGCATGCCGTCCAGCGCCTCGGGCTTCATGCCCACACGTCCGGGCGCCGCTGCCTCGGGCAGCAAGGTGCCCGTTGCGCCCTCATCGCCCGGCAAGAGCCCACGCAAGAACTCCACCGCCGGCCCCGGAGGCAACTTAGCCGCATCGACGGCGAGCCAGGGCAAGCCTGCCAGTCTGGCGCGTGCCGAGGCAGCGCGCCGGCGCGAGGCCGAGGAGGCAGAGCGGCGCCGGCGCGAGAAGGACGAGCGGCGCACCGCTGCGCAGGCCGAGAAGGACGCCAAGAGCAAGGCCGACGCCGAGCGCGAGGCGGAGCGGCGCAAGCGTGCGCGCGAGCCCGAGGCCAACCGCCTGCCGCTGGCGCGTGTGCCCGAGATGGCGCAGAGCAAGAACAAAGCGCCCGTGTCGATTGCAGTGGGCAAGTCGCAGGTGCGCAAGGACGACAATGAGGCCGGCGGCAAGAAGCGCCGTGTCTCGGACGACGGCGCGTCGGTGCCCGGCGAGGGAGCATCGGCACTGGCGCGCTCCACAGCAGCAGCGCCTCCGCCTGCCGGCACCGCTGCGTTCAAGCCGGCGCGACCCGGAGCGCCGAGCACGACGACGACGAGCGCCACTGCACGACCGCCGCAGCAGCTGCAGGCCAGTGCCTCGGGCATCCCGCGCGGCGCCGGCTTTGCGTCGCAGCAGTACCAGCAGCAGCACGCGCAACAGCAGCAGCTGCAGCAGGCACAGGCTGCTCGTGCGGCGCAGCAGGCCTCTGCCGCCGCCGCTGCTGCTGCTGCCGCAAGCATCCAGCGGCCCGGAGCGCCACGCCCAATGCCGCCTGCCGCCAGCGCCGGCAGCAGCAGCAGCGCGGCCGCGCGTCCGGCGCCGCCCGTCGTGGCGCGCGAAGCGACGCCGGAGATTGTGCTGAGCGACCCGAACAGCGAGTACTCGGACTCGGACGCGTCGGACGTCGAGGAGCGGCGCGCCAAGGAGCGGCCGTGGGAGCGCGAGGAGCTGCAGGCGGCGCTGCTGGCGCAGGCCACGCGCGACCCGGACGCCATCTTTGGCATCCCGCACGGCAGCGTGCCGGCGCACGAATGGTTCGCCAACCACGGCTCGCGGCGCGAGATGGAGCAGACGCAGCAGCGCCTCAACCGCCCGCGCAGCAGCAGCGGCACCTGGACGCGCGGCGACGCCCTCGGCCAGGCCGAGATCGACCGCTACAACGTGCAGATGGGCATCGTGCCCGCGGGCATCCGCCTGCCGCGCTCCTCGGCGCGCCCCTCGCCGCGTGCCCCACCTCGTCCGAGCACGCTCGCCCTTGACGCTGCGGCACAGGCGCGCGCCTCGCAGCAGCAGGGCCCCTCGCGCGGCGCCGCAGCGCCCGGCAGCTCGCGCCCCTGATCTGTCTGTGCGCCACTCACGTCTTGCGTCCCGCCCATGTGCTTCCTTCCACCTGTACATCTCTCTGCATCCTCCTCGCCGCACCGCCTCGCTACCCAATCCAACATCTTGCCAGTGCCCCGGTTCGCGTGTTGCATTGTGTGTGTGTCTCTCTCTCATGCGCCCGCCTCTGCCGCTGCTGCCTCCTGCTCGCGTGCCTGCAGCGTGGTCTGCAGCTCGACGAGCTGTGCGCCAGCGAAAGGGGGAGCATCATTAGCGGGCTCGCACAGCACGCGCCAGCACGTGGCGCTGCGACGACGCACCTCGTTCTTCTGCTTCTCTCCCTTGTCCGCCAGCTCGCGTAACCGCGTCTCTGCGCGCTTGCTGCAGCAGAATGCCGCACCCCTGTATCAGCAAGCACGCAGCACACAGCGGCGCGCAGCACGCACATCTCCGCCTCGATGAACTCGATGCGCTTCTCGACGTTGGAGCGTGCCTCGGCCTGGTCCTGCTTCATGAGCCCGGGCCCCATCTGCTTGTACACGTGCGCGTCGGGCGCCAGTGCGGCGAACTCCTGGCGGGTGTGTGTGGGCGGTGAGCGGGCGGACGACGGCGGGCATGACAGAAAGAGCCGTGCTCGGGCGTCAGAGGCCGGCTGTGACCTGCCGAGGAGGGCCGCGCCCACGCAGCCACAGTCGTGCACACTGCACCACCGCGGTGCCCCTCTCTCTGCCCTGATGCGCGCGCCCAGCTCTCTCTCTCACACACAGTCGGGCCGCCCACGCAGCCACAGTCGTGCACACTCCACCACCGCGGTGGGACTTGGCCGCTCAGTGCTCGTCGCGTGCCGCGCATGTCCCACCTTCTCTGCCCTGATGCGCAGCGCCCGGCTCTCTCTCACAGTCGCCGTCTTGCCGTGCCCACCTGCTGGCGGGCGTGCACGGCACACGTCCGGCGCTGGATGCCTCGCTTCTGCCGTTTCTGCCGCTTCTTGCCGCTCTCTCTCTCGCGCCGCTCCTTGTCTCTCCCCTGCCACGCGCCCTCTCTGCCACACACGCACCTTGCGCACGGCGACATTTTCGCTCAGCTGGCTGGCGAGCGTCTGGCGCGAGTCGACGGCCTGCTGCATCTCTGGCGCGCATGAGGTGTGAGCACAGGGAGCGACGTCTACACCTCCGGGCGCACGCCGCACTGACCGGCCTGGATGCGCTGGAAGGCCTGGCTGGCGGCGCGCAGACGCGCCTCGAGCGCGGCGGGCGGCGCGGCGGCGGACATGGGCGAGCGTGGGTGGTGGTGGGTGGTGGTGGGGTGCGTCAGCGTGGAGTGGAGGAGGCGAGGCCGTGGCCAGGGCCTGCTTCGTGGCAGCACGTGATGCACGTGCCTGTCTCACTGCGCCCAGCACAGGGGGAAGGCCAGGCACGAGACGAGTGTCGCGCCTGCGTGCCTGGTGGGGGCGCGCGCCGCGCACGTCCGTCTCGCGCCAACGCAACGGCGCCTGCTCGCCCGGCCGGCGGCCTGCAGGAGCGTGTGGGAACAGCGGCGGCGGGCGCGCGAGGCACGCCAACACGCGTGCGCGGTGCGGTGCTGCTCCTCGGCCTCGCTGGCGCAGCAAATGAGGGCGAGAGGCATCGGCATGCGATGCTCCTTGTTGTCGCGCCGCCTTGCCTCCTCTCCACGACGCCCCCTCTTCGTCCCTCTCGCCGCTTCCCGTCCCCGCTCCGCCTAGCCCGGGTGGCTTCCTCTCGCTCCCTCTCTCTCCAGTGCTGCGCGCTCCTCACCCCCAGCCGGCTCCTGGGCGACGACTCTGGCTGTGCCTCCATACGTGCGTCGCCGCACGTGGCCACTCATCGCCGCGCCGCCGCTGACTCTTGCCCTGCAGCCTCACACTCCCTCGCACCGCGCCATGTCCGACTACTCGCTCCGCCCGCCGCACTCGCCCGGCGGCCACCGCTCCTCGTCGCCGCAGCCCGGCGGCGGGCAGGCGCGCTACTCGCTGGGCAAGGCGGCCGGCGCGGCCGCGCTGGCAAAGTCGCCCGGCATGGGCCAGCAGCAGAGCAGCAACCAGATGCCGGCCAGCGCGCGCCTGGGCATGGGCACGCCGCAGCAGCAGCAGCACAGCGTGCGCCCCAGCTCCGAGATGCTCGGCATGGCCGCGGCCATGCAGGGCGGCAGTGCCGAGTGTGAGTGGGCCAGTGAGGATGGATGGCGCAGAGATGCAGCGGCGGCGCGGCGCTGGAGTGCATGGGGCCACAGGGAGCCGCGTGGCGCGGAGCGGCGCGAGGATGCAGCAGCACAGGCGGCTATGAGCTGCACAGCACAGCACACGCATGGCGCGTCTGCACGGAGCACAAGGGCCGCACCAGTCCGCAGCCTTGTGCCGCCGCATCCATACTGACACGCGCGCCACAGCCGACGCCATCGACAAGTGGTTCGAGGATCTGCGCCACTACGAGGCCACTCTTGGTACGCATCGCCCGCGCGTGGGCCATGCCGCGGACGCGCTGCTCACCCAAGCCCCGCCTGTGCAGAGGAGATGGCCGCCGCGTCGCTGGACCAGAACTTCAAGGAGGAGCTCTCGGCCATCGAGCAGTGTGAGTGGGCCAGACGCGCAGCCGCTTCGCAAGTGCGGCCACTCACAACCCTCCCGTCCAGGGTTCCGCGTGCTCTCCGAGGCCGAGCGCACCGCCGCGCTCTACTCGCTGCTGCAGGAGTCGACGCAGGTGCAGATCCGCTTCTTCATCACCGTGCTGCAGCAGATGGCGCGCTCGGACCCGATGAGCGCGCTGCTGAGCCCGAGCCACTCGAGCAGTGAGTGTGGCCCCCCAGTCGGAGGAGTGCCGCACTGCCAGCTTGCTGATGCGCCGCGCCGAGCCGCAGACCCGATGGCCGACCAGATGGAGGCCAAGCTGGCGTCGCTCGGCCTCAAGTCGCCCAGCGCGATGAAGAGCCCGGCGTCGCCCGGCGGGCGCGGCGCGCGGCAGTCGTCGGACGCCGCCGGCTTCCTCTCGCCCAACCTGGCGAGCATGTACGGCGCGGGCGCCATGAGCGGCGATGCGGCCAGCATGCTGGCGGCGCAGCGTGCCAAGCTCAAGGCGAACCGCATCAGCGCGCCGGGCACGCTGGCAGGCGACAGCAGTGCGCGCAACTTCAACGGCGGCAGCCTCGACCAGGTCGCCGAGGGTGGTCGTAGCCCTGGCGCACAGCCGCACCGCAGCCTTGGAGGCATGGGCGCCGACGGCAGCGGCAACGGCGCCGCTCGCCCGAAGAGCACCGACGGCCTGAGCCAGGCGGCCAAGAGCCCGCGTGCCAGCGGGCCGCTCGACGACCAGCTGAGCCCGATCCAGTCGGGCAACTGGTCGTCGATGGTCAACACGCCGCTGCTGCCCATGTTCGACGAGAAGGCGCAGGGCGGCCACGGCGCCGCCAACGCCGACCTCGACGCCGCCTCGGCGCAGCTGGCGGCCGTCGGCAACGGCGCGGCCAACTCGCGCATCCTGCTCGAGCAGGACGTGGCCAAGTACCGCCGCAAGAGCCAGCAGGGCATGCCGGGCCAGGGCGGCCAGCAGCAGCAGACGAGCGGCGCGCCGGGCGTGCAGGGCGTGCTGAGCGGCATGTACGATGGCGCCACGAGTCCCGGCGCCAGTCCCAACATGGGCGGCTCTTCGCCCGGCCCGTGGAACGCCACGCAGCAGGACTTCCTGCGGCACGCCATGGCCAACGTCTCGTCGCCCGGCGGCGCCAGCAACGGCGGCTTCAACATGGCCATGTCGCCCAACGCGCTGGCCGGCCTGCAGAGCCCCTCGGGCGGCCTCGGCAACCCGGTCAACATGCAAATGATGAACGCCATGGCGGCCATGGGCGGCCTGGGCAACATGAGTGCCGCGCAGTTCCTCGCCATGCAGCAGCAGATTCTGCAGAGCCAGCAGCAGATTGCCGCCATGGCCGCGGCGGGCAACGCCGGCACGTATCGCAGCCAGCACCAGCTGCACCAGCAACAGCAGCAGCAGATGAACCAGCCGATGCCGATGCGGCAGAACTCGGGCGGCCTCGGCGGCTTTGGCGGCGGCCTCTCTCCCGGCGTCGGCCTCAACTCTTCGGGCCGTCGCTCGCCCGGCCTGCCGGCACGCACGCCGATGGCCTCGTCTCGCAGCGGCGCGCCGCCGAGCGCGGGCGCGCCGGGCGGCGGCAAGGAGGAGGAGGAGGTGCCGCCGCTCAACGTGCTCGAGGACACGGCGGCGTGGCTGCGCTACCTGCGCCTGCACAAGTACACGCCCAACTTTGAGGGCAGCAAGTGGCGCGACATGGTGCTCATGGACGACGCGGCCCTCGAGGCAAAGGGCGTGGCGGCGCTCGGTGCAAGACGCAAGCTGCTCAAGACGTTTGAACTGGTGCGCGCAAAGTACGGCATCAAGACGCCTGGCGACGACAAGGAGGCGCCCGAGGTGCCGTCGAAGGACGCCGAGGAGTGAAAGCATTCCTCGCGCTGCTCTGCCTTCGTCGCTGCCGGCCCCTTCGCCGTCCACCTTTCCACCTTCCTTTTCCACCCCGTCACCTCCCATGCCCATCCTGCTGCTCTTCCTCACATGCCCACTGCCCCCTCCAGAGGCACGATGCGCAGGCGCTCGCTCTTCTTCCCTAGACGACTAGGAGCGCGTGCGCTCGGCCTCTGTATACACATCCACCTTTGCGCGCCTTCTTCTCGCTCTTGCTTGAACTTCACCCCACGCCCCGCGTCCGCGCGTAGCAGAGAGGAGACGCGCAGCATACTCTGCGCTCTCTCTTCTCTCCCTCTCGCTCTCTCGGGCCCTGCCGCTGTTCCGTGTGCCGCTACGACCTGCTACGTCATGAGAAAAGTAACACTTGCTGCCTGCTCTCTACCGTCGCCCCTCCAGCTCGCGCAGCCGCGCCGAAGGCTCGTCGCCGTTCCACCGTTCGGCGGAGCCCGAGGAGAGCGAGGGCAGGCCGAGCTGCTCGAGCGCATAAGCTGCAAGGTGCGGGGGCTGCGTCAATGTGATTGTCCAGCAGCACGAGCCAAGAAGGCAGAGAGGGCAAACGTACAGGCCGAGACGGCAGCGCAGCTGAGTGCGTGCCGGATCGCGCCTTGTGGGAGATCGACGGGCAGCATGTCGGGTGCCGTCTCGGAGAGGGCGGCAGTGAGGCCTCCGAGGAAGGCGTTGCCTGAACGGAGCTCGCCAACGTTAGAGGGGGAACATGGAGCCAGTGACCCAGATAGAGTCAAGCTCACCTGCGCCCGTCACATCCACGACGCTCGCCGCCTGCTCCGGCCGGTGCCACGCCTGGACGGCCTGCACGCCCTGTGCGCCCAGCGCCACGGCGCCCAACGCGCCGCAGCGCACGCAGATCAGCGGCGCCTTTGCCTCGGGCGAGGCGTGTGCAAACGCGGCGCCCAGCCGTTCGACGAGCGCCGTGCAGGCCTCGCGCGACGTGAGCGTGTCGGGCGGGTGCGAGAGAAAGGCCGCGGCTTCGTCATGATTCGGACTGCGTGGCAGCCGCATGAGCATGACCATGAGTGCCGGCGAGAGGGTTGGGCACGTACCTGACGACGTGCACATGCCGCATTGCCTCGAGCAGCGCCGGCAGGTTCTGCGCCGTGGCGCTGTCGGGAATGGGCTCCCAGACGATGCGCTGCGCGTCCATGTCGTCGGACCGCAGCTGGCGCAGCTGCGCCACAATGGCCAGCAGGCGGTCTGGGGCACAGATGCAATGCAGCCAGCGCGGCAGCCTGCCGCACGGCGAGCAGGCGGCGATGTCGCTCGGCTCGAGACGCAGGCGCGGCGAGAGGTACTCGAAGCTGTCTCCTCGTCAGTGTCCCAAACAAGGAGCGTCAAGGGCCGATGAGGCCACGCACCCGCGGTGTTGGCCGCGATACACATTCACGGCGCGCGTCGTGCCGTCGGGGCGCGAGCGCCAGGCCCACATGCCTCCTCGGCTGGGCGACGATGCGCCGGCAGCGGCATTGAAGGCCTCGAGCGTGTTTCGCAGCGCGGCGGGAAAGTCGGGCCCGGCATCGATGACGCCCAGGATGCGCTCTGGGCGCAGCCTGCGTGCCGCAGCAGCACAGGCACGTCAGCGATGCGCACCGTGCGAGGTGTACGCCCAAGCGGCGCACCAGACTCGAGCGCCTGAGGGCGTGTGCCGAGCGTCAGCCGAGCGTCTGAGCAGGACTGAGCCATGCGCCGTGCTGGCCACGCACCGACGGCAAAGTACACGCCGCCGCCGCCGATCTGCTCGCCGCGCTGCAGCGGGTCGCGCATCTCCGCGCCGCTGGCCTCGTCGAGCACGCGGAAGCTGGCGGCGAGGCATGGCGATGAGTGGCGCGCTCCTGTCCAAGACTAGGGCCCGCCGTGGCCGGCTCACGTGTCGATGATGAACATGCCCAGCGTGCCCACCAGCGGATCAGCTGCCAGCGTGGCGCGCGGCGTATCGCTTGAGGACGACGCCATGCTGATCGCAGAGTCAGAGTGCCGCTTTGCTTGAGGAGTGGTGGCTGGAGGCAGGTCGAGGCGGCCATGGCACGCCAGGGAGCAGCAGCGCGGCGCGCGCACTCTACTGACTGACCTTTGACGCGTGCGCTGCACGTGGCGCCGCTTGCCTCTCCTCCACATCCGCCTCCACCGCACGCCATGTCCTCGCGCCTCGTCTTCAAGGGCGACAAGGCGCCCAAGAAGAAGAAGAAGCACTCGTCGCGCCGCCACCACGACGACGATGCGGGCGAGGGCAGCAGCAGCGGCGCCGCACGCAGCAGCAAGCGCAAGCACGCCGACGACGACGCCAGCGACGTCGACGACTACGGCGGCAACGAGCAGAGTGAGTGGCCGCGCGCACGCCGCCGCTGCCCACTCGCTGTGTGCTGACCACATCTCGACAGCCTGGGTGCCCGTGGCGCGCCCCACCGACCTGGCCGGCCCGACGTTCTTCTTCCAGCGCTTCGCCGCCTCGACGGCCGACGACGGCGCCCGGGCGCCCTACGTGCTCACGCTCAACGCGCCGCTGCAGCGCGTCGATGCGCAGGCCATGCGTGCCGAGGCATCGCTTGATCCTTCGCTCGACCTTGATGGCGCCAGCGTCGATGTCGCAAGCATCGACCCGGCGCCGTCGTCGGTGAACCAAGTGTGGGTGGCGAGCCGCATGCTCGACACGCCCGCCTCGGCGCCCGTGTATACGCTGCGCAGCGCCGACTCGCGCTTCGTCGGCGCAGCGCCCAGCGGCACCGTCACGGCCAGCGCCGAGGCGCGCGGCCCGCTCGAACAGTGGACCGTGCTGCCGGCGCCGTCGGGCACCGGCGTGCAGCTGCGCGCGCCCAGCGGCAACCTGCTCGGCCTCGACGAGGTAGCCGGCGGCAAGGTCGTGGTGCGCGCCGACAGCACCGATGGCGCTGGGTGAGTGTCTCTCGGCTGTTCGGCGCACAGAGGCAACGCGAGCTGACGGCAGCATGGTGCGGCAGCACCGAGTGGGAGGCGCGCGTGCAGTGGAAGTTCCGGCATGAGGCTCGCCTCAAGGAGATCAGTGCGCTGCCCATGACGGCGCGCGAACGCACGGGCAAGCGCTACGCCATGGCCGAGCCGGAGCTCGACGAGGCCAAGCTTGTGTGAGTGGAACTCGCGCGCTAGGTAGCTCTAGATTGCTCTGCTCCTGACGCTGACTCTTCTCTATAGGCACACGCGGCAAGGATGGGGTCCGGGCAAGGACAAGCTCTTCACGCTGGGCTCGAGCTCGGAGGACCGGAGGGCGCTGAAGAAGAGCAAGGAGGAGGGCCGTCTGGCCGAGGAGCTGCTCAATCGGCGCAGCAAGACCAAGAGCGACCGCTACTGCTGAATGCAAGCGCCTGGCTCAGCATGACACTAAGATGCATTGCGTCTCGCGCGGGCATAGCATCGCGCAGCAGGGCACAGGCAGGAGAGAGGGGCGGCTAGAAATACACAGGCACGCCGTACGCCACGAGACTGGCGCCGGTGAGGTAGGGCAGCTTGCAGGCGTCGCGCGACTCGTTGACGGCGCGCGTCAGCGACATGGGCCGGCTCGAGGGCGCCTTGGCCGCCGCAGCAGCAAATGCAGCTGCCGGCGCCGGCTCGGCGGCCTCGGCGGGCATGAGGCCGATCTTGGTGAACACGCTCTTGGCCACGCCGTCGAGCTCGCGGTCCGTCGCGTCCCAGAGGTTGCCCACGAGGGCCGGACAGCCGGCGATCATGTAGTTGTGCGGCGTGCCGGTGCGGTCAAAGTCGCCCTGCTCCTTGAGCACGCCCGACGAGCAGCCCCAGAGCATCGTGACGGCGCAGCGCTTGAGCGCGCGCAGCCGGTGCTGGCGCGCATACTGCTCGGCGCCGCTGTGGCCAAAGTAGAGCACCAGCTCGGCGCTCTCGAGCGCCGCAGGGAACTCGTCGGCGACGGGCGCCCGCCCGGCGATGCCGCGCCAGCCGCGCGCGCTGTCCGCCAGCCACGGCTCGAAGCGCGACTGCGTGGCGGTGAGGTCGCCGCTGGGATTGATGAGGAAGAAGGTGTTCGGCTTGGCGCCGAGGTGGAAGCTGCCGTCGTGCTGCGACACGGCGGGGCCCTTGCGCAGCGTGTGGCGCTGGGCCGCCGCCGCGTCGCGCTTGGCCGCCTGCTCGCTCGCCGCAAGGCGCGACAGCTCGATGCGGTCGCGCAGAAAGGCGAGCGAGGGGATGCGGCTCACGGCCGACTTGCGCAGCACGGGAATGGACTCCCACGGCAGCGCACACGTGTCCTTGTCCAGCACGAGGAAGAGGTGCGGGTCGCGCTCCGGCGGCGCCGGCGTGCCTTGCGCCGCATTCGCAGAGGCCTTGGAACGGAACGCCTCGAGCGCCGAGCGCAGCTCCACAACGCTCTGGTCGAAGTCCACCTCGTCGACGGCGACGGGCACGCCGTTGAACTGGAAGCTGTCCATGACGAAGTGCAGCAGGTCCTCCAGCTCCTCGTCGGTGCTCGACGGCGGCAGCGCCGCGAAGCACTCAAACACGGCGGCGTCGAGCTTGACGGGCGAGCTGCCCTTGGTGCCGCTGCCGAAGCAGGCTCGGCTGATGATCGTGTCGAATGCGGCGCGCAACGAGGCCAGCTCGCTCTCGGAGGCGGCGGGCGGCTCGAGAAATACGCTCTGCACGTGGAGTCAGCAATGGCACTCTCTCTTGGACTAGCACAACTCACCTTGAACGCGCCAAGCCATCGCTGCTCGATTGACTCGAGCAAGAGACGCAGCCGCTCGTCAAGCGACCGCCGGTGCGTCCACCACTCCTTGCGTGCGTCAAGGCCCTGCAGGTCCTTTGCGTTGTGCGTGGCCGTGTTGCTCGTCTCGACGATGTCACGCAGCTCGCCCAGCGCTGCGTCGATGTGCAGCTCCTCCTCCTCGCCTTCGCGGCGGCTCTGCCGGTCGATCGGCAGGCTGAAGAGCAAGTCGCCCTGGCCGGCCCGCGCGCCACTGCGCCGCGAGACGAGCAGACTGTTGCGCTCGCGCGAGAGAGCCAGCGTGACGACAGTCCAGTGCGGCGGCAGATCGAGTGCCTGTGCTTCTTCTGCTTGAAGCGCAGCGTGACTGGCGGTCTGGCGGTCTCGGACGCCGTGCCAGAAGCGCTCCACCGTGTTGACGGGCCCGCTGGTGAGCATTTCTTCGTCGCTCGAGGCGGCAGCCTCGTCCTCGTCTACCATCGCTTGCCCACGTGTGCGCCGGCGCGGCGATCGCGAGGTAATGGCCTTGCGTGCGGGCAAGACCTTGGCCGCTGGGGCAGCCGCAAACTGGAGCCAGGACGCGGTCGCGCCCGAAGCCGCCTCGTCCTTGCTGAGCTTCTGCTCGATGGCATCGAGCAGCTCGCGCTCAAGCGTGACAGCCGCGCTGGCATCAATCAGCGCCGCGCTGAACATCGACGGCGTGCCGTTTGTGGCGATCGTGAAACGAAGTGTTTGCGCGACCGCAAGACAGACCATGATGTCGCGGAGCTGTCGAGCATCTGCCTGAGCGCGATGCTCCGGCACCAGGGCGGTGCCCAATGCCTGCTCGGCGCTTGCAAGGCGCTTGAGCACCGACTTGGCAGTGGCGCCTCCGATGCCCTTGACGGTCGCGCGAGAGCTAGCGAGCGAGATCGAAAGCGCTGCCTCAGGCACGAGGCTGAGCACCGGGTCGGTCTGCAGCTGCTTGAGACAGCGGCGCAGACCGATGCGTCCACGAAGGAGCAGATTCTCGATGAAGCCGGTCGGGTCTTGATCCGACATCTCGTCGGCCTGCTCCAGCAGCTCCTTGCTCTCACTGCGGCGGTCCATGCGGTGCATCAGCCATGCTTGCCGCCGGATGAGGCGCGCAAGAATGCTCGGCAGCAGCGATGCCGGAGTCGCAGCGGCGGCAGACAGGCGCGACAGATGGCTGCTGCTGCTGCTCGCCGGCAGGCTCCGGCCCTTCGGCGGCGGTGAGGGCAGGAGCGCATCAAGCGTCGCGAAAGACTCGCTGAGCGCCTGCAGTGTTGCCTGGCCAGACTTGTAGCTCTCCAGCGCGCGGTTGAGCGACTCGGCATCGCAGCTTGAGCGGCTGATGGCATCGCCCTCGACGCATGAGATAGCGCATGCTTCGGGCACCCACTCTTGGCCCTGCAGACGCATGCCGTCCATGAGATCGGCGAGGCCCTTGTCGGTGGGGCCCAGCTGGTTGCGCAGCTCGGCGCGCACGATCAGCGCGCGTGACGCAGCCAGCGCGATCGGCAGCGGTGCGCTGAAGCTGACCGCCTCGGAGGCAAACGCCTCGGCATCACGCGCACTGCCACGAGCAGCATACATGCGGCTGGCTCTCAAATATCCCGAGAGGACAGCCTGTGGGGACCAGGTCAGCAAAGCGGCACGTAGGTGCGCCACCGCAACTTACGCGAGTGAGGCGCCAGTACATGACGGCGAGCCGGAGGCTGCCAAGTCGAGGCTGAGGCTTGAGCGCAGCCGCGGGCGTTGCAGCGCGAGCGACGTCGTCGGCGGATGGAGCGTGGGCAGGATCAGAGACAGCAGGGGCTTCCAACAGCCCTCCCGTTGCATCCTCAGCGCTGTCCTCCGACTTGGGCGGCGCCGAGAGGCGGCCGACGGTATTCGCGCCTCGCAAAGCGCACCGCACCGCCTCGACGGCGGCGTTGACGGCGCCAGCCAGGCCGCCCTGCGCGAATCGGATGCTGCCGTACGCTTCGGCAGCCAGTGCGAGCCGCTCGCTAGAAGCGGCACGCTCGAGCGCCTTGGACCAGCTGCTCGCCCGTGCTGCGGGCGGGTCGATGTCGCGCGCCGCCGCGATGGCGTCCTCGTAGCGCAGAACCGCAATGTCAAGCGCGCCAGCATGGCACCTCTCCTCGGCACGCGCGAGCAAGAGGCGAAAGCGTGCCTCGGGTCCCACCTCCGTCGAAGGCGCAGATGCAAGGACGCTGGCGGCACGGGCAGGGCGGCCGAGGGCGAGATATGCACGCGCAAGATCGGCGCAGATGCGAGCCTCGAGATCCTTGGAGGTGCCGGCATCGGACGTAGAGACGAGACGCCGCAGCACTTTGAGCAGCTCGATGGTCGCAAGCGAGTGCCCAAACGCGGCAGAGGCCTCGATGCCGACTGTCAACAGGAGCTGCACGCGCTCCAGATCGTCCCATTGCACGGCAGCCGACGAGCTCGCGGTCCTGCTAGCCGAAGAGCCGGCGGGTCCCACGCTGAGCTTCTTACGTGTCGGCGGCGTGCTAGGCGGCGCTCCCTGCCGCGGTGCCTTGGCGACTGGCTGCAACGCTCGTGCTGAGCTGTCGCTCGACGTCGAGGCTTTGTCGCCCGCCCCGGCGCGCGATAGCAGTGCTCGGAAGCGTGCTGCAGCCTCGGCGGCATGCTTCGCGACGTCTTGCCCGCTGCTGCCGTGTGGTCCTCGTTGCGCGAGGAGCAGCTGCAGAAGATGCAGCGATGCGCCGTACTGGCCGCGGAAACGCGCGAGGCCGGCGTCATCGTCCAGCGAGGACACCTGAAACAGAGACTCAGCTTCGCCAGCGATCTCCTGCAAAGCTGCGTGCTCATGCGAGCCAGCGAGCAGCTTGAGCTCCAGGTCTCGCAGCAAGACCCGCGCTCTTCGCAGCGGAAAGCGTGCGGAGGTATAGACGGTGAGACACGCCGCCGTCGTCTGTTGCACGGCCAGTGGCACCTCCTCGCGATGCGCGTTGGCCTCGAGCGCGGCAATGCAGTGCTCGAGCAGCGCACCCATCGCGCCAGCTGGCACCTTAGCCTCTGCGAGCATTGCATGCAGACTGCGCGGCTCGTCTTCGCTCTGCGCAATGAGCAGATGCGTGACTGCCACTTGATGCGCCGCCGCTGCCAGGTGGCCTAGCTTGTCGTGCGGCGAGTCGGCCTGGAAGAGGGTGGAGCAGCCCTTCGAGGCCGCGTCGCGGTCCAGCTCCGTCCATCTCTGCGCCCGCACCGACAGCAGAGCACGCCGGCAAGCATCAAGCGCCTCTTGATGTCGGCTCGCAAGGCGCAGACACGCGCCGAGCAGGTCGAGCCGCCGCGTCGAGGCATCCTGTCGCTTCTCTGCCGCTTCTGTCGTGTCGCGCTCGTCTGCTGCGAAAAGCGACTCTGCGAGCTCGGACGCTGAACAGCCGTGCTCCAGAAAGACAACGGCCTGCCCGGCGTTGCGCGCATGATACAGCCGCGTGGCCAGCGCTCCCCAGCTGCTGGCCAGGAAGTAGGCCTGCTGCGCCCTCTCGTAGGAGTCCAGCGACGCGATGGCGCAAAGCGCTTGCGCTTGGGACAGCAGCGCGCTGGCATCCGCGTGTGTGGGCGACGATGCGGCATCCATGATCGAAGAAGCGAGGACGCGCAGCACCTGCACCGCGTCGACGAGCACCTCTGCCGGCTTGACGGCGCCGGACGCGGGCGCGCCGCTCCACAGATGGGCGCAGAGCACCTTCGCGAGCGAGCGCAGCAAGGTGAGCAGACTCTCGTCGGTCGAGTGCTTCTCGAATGATGTGAGAGCGCGACGACGCAGGCTCTCAATGGCGCGCAAGAAGCGCTCGCGCCCAGCGTCAGAGGCTTGCGCGCCGAGATCGCCAAGCTGTGCCAGGCTGCCGCTCGCCGCATTGAGGGCGGCTGCGGGGGCGCGCTCACCGCCAGCAGCATCCAGCGCCACGATGGCTTGTGTGAGCGCCACGCCAGATTGTGCCAGCTGCAGATCTGCAGCCTCCTGGCCGACGGCATCCGTCTTGCTGCCTGGCCCTTCGGCGAGACTTGGCGAGATGAGCAGTGCCGCAATGCGTTCGACGGCCTCTGCGGCACCAGTGCGGCGCGCCAGCTGCATCCAGATCTCAGCAAAGCGCATCCAGCCTGCGCCGCGGCGCTTGAGCGGATCCGTCACTGCGAGCACCTGGCGCAGCGCGTTGTCGGCACGCTTGAAGGCCCCGTTGCGTTCGGCCTCTGGCGCGCCGCGGACATGCGCGGCGGCCACGCGTGCGGCACGGTCCCATGCCGCATCGACGTCGACGTCGGACACGCGCAGCAGCACCTCGAGCGAGATGGCACGGGCGTCTAGCGCCGTCGCGGTTGCCAGGAACGAGCTTGCTTCGCCCTCGCTGAGCCGCGCAAGTGCACGACTGATGGCGCGCTCGACTGCGTATGCCGTGCGGTCGACGCCGGAGCGCTCTGCGGCTTCAGAGACGGCGCGCAGCCAAGCAAGCGCACCCTCGGGCTCGCGCATCGCCGAGAGCACTGCTGGCAGACTAGCGCGCGACGCCAGCTGCAGCGCGCAAGTGGCGCCGAGCGCCAGTGCATCGAGGAGCATGGGCTGCAGTGTGCTCTGCACGTTGCCGGGCGAGGGAAAGAGCAGGATGCGCGTGCGTGCCGAACGCTCGGCGTGTGCGTCGACGGGCACTCGCTCGTACGCGGCGATGACGCCGGCGCGTAACTCGCACAGCTCTGGGATCGCCAGCTCCGGCTGTGAAGGACGCACACTGAATGAGCGCCTACTCACCCTCGTGCTGTTAGTGCACTCACCAGATCGATGCCGACGAGCCGCCGCGCCAGTGACACGCGCACACCCTCCACCTCGAGCGGCTTCGCCTTGCTCGCTGCGCCCGCCCGGCTCAGCACGCTGAGTGCCACGCGGCACACATCGACGAGGACGTGCACGTTGGGCAGTGACGCCACGGCGCTGCTCTCGGCTTCAGTGCCGCTCGATGGCGGCGTGCTCCGTGCGCTGGTGGAGGTGGTGGGCGCGGCGCTCTTGCTCGAAGAGCGCGACGTGCTGTCAGTGCGCGAGGCGGCACGAGCCCCGCTGGCAGAGCGGGCTGTGGCTGCCGTTGGACGTGCTGGAGGTGCGGCAGCAGCTGACGGCGCACGAGGCGCCTTCCAGCCTGCCACGAGCAGGTCGTTGAGCGAGATGAGCACCGCATTGACGAGGTGCTTTGCCGTGTGCACTTGCGACGCTGATGGGTCGGAGCTCGACGCGGCGGAGCTGCTCACGCCCGGCGTGAGGAGGTCGGTGTGTGCGCAGGACAGGTGTGCGAGCGCCTCGCGCAGCAGTGCGGCATCGCACGACGGAGCTTTCCGCAGTGCAGCGACGAGCTCTTCGCGCGTGAGCCGAGGCGCAGCTCGTGGCGCTGCCTCGGCAGACGTGGAGGATGCCTTCGTCGCCGGCTTGCGCGCCGGGGCAGACGTGGACGCCGCGGCGCTGGTGACTGGGGCCGCGCGAGCTCGAGGCCGCGCTGCAGTGCCCGAGCTCGCTGCAGCGTCGGCCGTCTTGGACGCGCTGGCTGTGCGGCGGACGCTGGCGGCAGCCGGCTTGGCTGCTGCTGCTGCCGCCGAGCGCGACGTCGCCGCTGGCTTGACGGCCGCAGTGGGTGCGGCCGGAGCGTCTGCGGCCTCGGCCGGCGGCGGCGCGCGAGAGCGAGTGGCGCGCGGGGCCGGCATGGCGGCACGGATGTGCTGCGACGAGGTGGCCGGCGCTGGAGGGATGTGATGGTGCAGTCGAGAGCGGGCGCAGCGAGTGTTGGTTGCCTGCCGCCGCGGCGTGACGCGACTTCCGCGGCATACGCGTAGGCGTCACGTGGCGCCGGCGGCGTGGAGATCGGCGGCCGCGACGGCGTCGCAGCGGCCTGGCTCTCCACACCCACCTCGCCCCCTCGCTCCGCCCGGCGTCGCCATGTCCATCGCGCCTCTCACGCCCGCCGAGCAGGATGCCGCGCTGCGTGCGCGCCTCGCCGTCAGCGAGCGCGCA
The DNA here is from genome assembly GCF_003144115.1 of Tilletiopsis washingtonensis. NCBI lineage: Eukaryota > Fungi > Basidiomycota > Exobasidiomycetes > Entylomatales > Tilletiopsis > Tilletiopsis washingtonensis. The sequence goes on from NW_020312011.1 coordinate 347,143, forward strand.
CTCAAGGCGCTGGCGCGGCGCGCCGCCACGCTCGCAGCGCCGCTGCCGGCGGCGGGCGACGAGCAGGCGCCGGCCGAGGACGCCGAGGAGCGCCGAGCGCTGCAGCGCACGCGCCTCGCCATCGATACGCAGCAGTTCCTCGGCACGCTGGCACGCGCCAGCCGCGTGGCCGAGAGCACGGCCGCGCAGGAGATGGCGGCGTACGAGGCCGAACTGCTCGCCATCGGTGCGTGTCCCCTTGCCCTTCTCTTTGCTGCGGCAGCGCTGACGCGCGCGTCCCCGTCGTGCAGAGGAGGAAGAGCGGGCCAACGAGGTGCGGATAGAGGAGCTCAAGCAGGAGCTGCAGGAGGCAAAGAAGGACCGCGAGAACAAGCTCGTGTACGATGCGGTGGTGAGCGAGATGGGCAGCATGGGCGCGCGCGACGAGACGCTTGCGTGAGTGGTGAGGTGCACAGCCGGAGTTGCGCTCTGTCTGTGCACAACTTGTTGCGCCGCAGTCCGTAAGACTGATTCTTCCCTCGCCATCCCACACAGACAACTAGACACGCTCCGTGCCCAGATTGCCGCGCTCGAAGCCCAAGTCGCAGCAACCTCCGAGCTCGGCACTTCCTCTCGCGTCGACTTCAGCGCCCTCATCTCCTCGCTCTCCACGATCTCCGATTCGCTCGGCGCCAACTGCGCAGCAGAGGCAGAGGAGGAAGAGTCCGAGCCCGACTCTGCGTCCGAAGCTGGCGAAGAGGAGGAGGAGGAACGGGAGAGTGCGTCGGGCAGCAACGCCAAGGGCGGGGCTTCCGCTGCGGCTTCTTCGTCTGGACGCAGAGCGGATCGAGAGCGGGAACGGGAACGGACGGAGAGACATCTGGACCCCAAGGCTCCTTCTTTCCGTCCAAGTCTCTCACGCACCGCCTCTACGCGTCTCGATGGCGCCGCCACGCCCACTGCCTCGTCTCAGGCAGCCGCAAGCGCAGCGACAGGCGCGACCTCGGCAGGCGAGAAGCGCAAGCGTGCAGGCCCGCCGGAACGCGCGGCGGGCGTGGCGGCGGCGATTGCGGCGGTGAGGGGACGCACTGCGCCTGGCGCTGCAAGAGAACGAGGCGCAAGGGGCAAGCGAGGGAGAGAGAGCTCGGCGGAGGAAGGCGAGGCGGCCGAGGAGGGGGAAATGTGATTTCTGTGCATGAGCTTCGCGCCGCTGCATCGAGCCTGGCTTCCGTCGTTCCCTGTCGCTCGAGGCGTCGTCGTGCTGGCAGGCGTGGCTCCAGGCAGCGCTCCACGCATGTCGCAAACGCAGAGAAGGCTCGGCTGCGCTGGGAGAAAGGAGCGGCTCTGCTTCAGGGGCAGCAGCCGACCACGCACATGGCCGGCGTACGCCGCACGCAGCAAGGTCCCGCTCTCGATGGCGCAGCGCTTCCCCCTCCTCCACGGCCCCCTCGAACATCGCTCTATGGCGCTGAGAGCGCTGGCAGGTCACGAGCGCCCGGCTGCTTGTTCATCGAGATGTTTGGCATTGCGAGAGGGCAGGCGAAGAGATGCACAAAGAAGCGAGAAGATGAAGGAGGAGGAAGGAGATGTAGGCAACACGAATGGCCCCGTGCGCCACGGAAGGAACGCAGTGCAGACACGGAGCAAAGTGAAGTGAGGTCTTCTAGACAGATGGATGTATGCCCGGCATGAAGCTGCTTCCGTGCTCGGTGGCGGGCGGAGCAGTGATTAATGGGCTGATTGGGGGGGGAGGGGGGGAGAAAGAGAGAGAGAGAAGGGGAGAGCAAGCGAGCAGAAGCACCGGAACGATCTCACCGCACGCCTCACACACCAGCTCGACGACATCGCATTCTACTTGGAGCTCTTGGCTCCTCTGCCCTCCTCGCATTCCTCCTCCCACGTCTTGCCGCCCTCATGTCGCAGTGCCTCCACCGCCTCGCCGAACGCCTCGAGCGTGCAGAACTCCGGCTTGCCGTCCAGGTGCTGGCCCTTGCCTGCGCACGCGGGCAGCCGGAGCGTCGAGTCGCCGTAGCGCATACGCACGTCTGGCACAAGTGATGGAGTGAGCAAGGCCCGAAGCAAGAAAGAGAGGGACCTGGAGACTTACAGTGCTGCGTCGTCGAGCGGCCAAGGCCGAGGAAGGAGAGCAGCGAGGGCTGCGCAGAGGCACGCGTGTCGCGCCACAGCTCGATGCCCACGCTGGCGGTGAAGCTGGGCCAGCGCTGCTCGAAGACATCGAGCGTGGAGAGGAGACCCGCTAGACTTGTGTCGTCTGGGGGAGCAGCGACACGTCAGTGCAGCCCGACGCTTGCAAGAGGGCAACGGGCGAACTCACGTGCAGAGTAAAGAGCCAGCTTGAGCTTCTCCTGCTCTCCCTTCTCCGCCTTGCTCTGCATGCGCCCCTGCAAGTCGCCAAGCAGTCTGCCCATGGCCAGGCGGCGATACTGTTTCCGCAGTGCCTCATCCTGCGCCTTGTATCCCGTGAACCACTCATCCACCACGGCCGTCTCGAACGCCTCGACCACATCCGGCCTCTCGAATACCTTCGGCACGGGCAACGCGTGTGCTTGAGCAGCGCGGATCGTGTCGACGATGCCGTTGAGACGCGGGTGGCCATCGACGCGAGGCAACGTGCCGTCGCAGTGCGGCGCCACTGCGGCGTCAAACGTGGCGAGATGAGAGGCGTGCTGGGAGGCGGCAAACGCGGCGAACTGCCCGTCGAGCACGCGCAGACGGGCACAGCCAAACGTGTTGGGCAGCAGGTTCTCGTCGGTGCCGTTGCTGTTGCGAGCATGGCGGCGTGAGAGGTGAAAGCAAACGCCAGGAGAGGAGCAGGGCAGACGCACCGGACGAGAATCGTCGGCGTAAAGGCATCCTCCTTTTCGCGCGTCTGCGGCAGCAGGCCGCGGATCAGGCTCTGGCATGACTCAATGGTGCGCGACATGTTGGTGCTGCGGAAGTAGACTGCCTCTGCATCTTGCGGCGACAGCCTGGAGGGCAAGAGCTGGAGCTGGTCAATGTAGAGTGCCCGCAAGGCGGCGCCGAGCTGAAAGGTTGAGGCTCGGCCGAGGTCGGTCAGCTCGCCGAGGAGACTGCAGAAAGAAGCAAGGTCAGTGCCAGGTCGTAGGCTCTTGGGACAGGGCAACACGCACCATTCGCCCTCCTCGCCCGGCACCGGCGTGTCCCGCTTCGTCGACTCCGTGCCCTTGGCCACGCGCATCGTGCCGCTCCACTGCTCTTCGCCCTTCTTCTGCCATGGGCCAGCCGGCAGTCGATGGGCGCCCTCGGTCGGAGTGAGGTCGGAGACGGCCGTGGCGAATTGCCGACCGGCGTGGCAGAAGTTCCAGCGCGCTGGGATCGCGGGGTTGGAGTTGGTGAGGCGCGTGCGCACGGGCGTGCGCTCGCCGTGCCGGACGAGGTAGTGCACTCTGCGGGCAAAGGCCGTCAGTAGGTGCAGCGAGCCAAGCAGGAAGCGGCAAAGACGTACTGAGCGAGTGCCAGATGCGCAGGCGGCGCCTCGAAGCCCAGCGACGCCGAGGCGCGGCCGCGCGCCGAGTCGAGCGGGCCTTGGGAGGAGGAGGCGAGCGGCGAGGCGCTCGAGGCGCTCGAGGAGGAGGTGGCCATGGCGTGTGTGTGTGTTGAGGGTATGTGGTGGTCGTGAGGGCGGGAGCTATGCCATAGGCGAGAAGGGAGAAGGGTGACTTGTGCGGCGTGAGGGGACGTGACGAAGCGAGAGACGAGAGAGAGAGAGAGATGGGCGAGGCGTGTGTATATGAGGACGAGAGGTGGAACGCCGAGGTGCGCGGGCCGAGCAGGAGGAGCGAGATGCGCCGCTGGAGGGTCGAGGCACGTCGAGGCAAGCCGCGGACGGCAAGAGGAAGGAAAGGAAGGAGCGCGCGCTGCATGCTGCTGACCGCCTTCGTCGCGGCTGCGCGGAGCCGAGCGCGAGCCGCGGCTGTGCTTTCCTGCGCCTGAGCTGCCGCTGCCCGCGCCGCTGCGCCGCCGCTGCGAGCGCTGTGCTGCGTCCTCGCTTCTCGCCGCAGCGTGCCGCGCCGTGCATGAACGCGAGGCTCGAGGCGCGCATCTCGGCGCTGAACGCCGCCGTCTCTCTCTCGCGCTCCGACGGCTCTGAGGCTGCTCCCATGCCGCGCGCCGGAAAAATCAGCGCAGCGCCGCGGCGACCGCGGCTCCCGCCGGAGGTGCGGCGTCCTGAGCTGGCCTCTCAGGGGCCTGGACCCTCGCGCGCTCGCCTTGGCTACGCGCGCCAGCGCGCCAACGCGCACCTTTCTGGCGTTCCCGCGTCGTTCACGGGCAAGCATGATGCCTAGCAAGGACCAACGTGCCCCGGATTAACAGATCGGCGAGCTCGGCGCCGAGCGGCGCCGACGAGGATGTGCTCGGACCGATGGGAGTTACTACTGGTGCGCGGGCGGTGCGGAGCCGAGAAGGCGAGAGAGGGGCGCAGAGGCAGCCGTCGCCGCCACGTTGGCAGCGGAGGGAGGACACGAGGGCCGTACCGCAAGCTTGGTGGCTTTCGGCGCACAATGTCTGTACAATCAGCGCCGAGTCCTCTTGCTCCAGAATGGTGGCTCATGTGGCTCAGAGTCGGGCGACGCCGAGACTCGAGATGGCACACGCCCGAGAGTCCGCCCACGACGCGCGCCTTCAGCGAGCTGCGCCCACGCCCGACTCGCCCATGCTTGCTCATACGCTCACAATCCTCTGCTGCGTGCGTATCTAGACGCCGACTGCTGCGTTTCAACAGTGGACAGCAGGTCGGCACTGCTCAGGGGCTGGAGCAAGCGAGAGGAGGAAGAAGCGAGCTGGCTGCCTAAGAGCGCCTCGGCTGCCGCGCGCGCGCGGTGCGTGGCGGTGCCACGCGTGCTCGAGGCGCTCGGCAGGCGTTTTGCTGCGCTGCAGCGCCGCATGCCGACGCCTCGGCTCGCTGAGAGGTGTGTTGCGAAGCCATGGCTCCGGCTGGCGCAGCGCAGTGTCCGGCGTGCGCGGCGCAGCAAGTAGGCGTGGACGGGTGCGGGGACGGCGGCGCTGGTGCTGGGGCCGCTCCCGCGCCGCTGCTCCCGTGAGACGCGCCACGCGGAGCGCGGAGCGAGGCGCCGCCTGTCGCGGGGCTGTGTGCGTGTGTCTCTCGCAGCGGCGCGTGCATCTCTCGCTCTCGCGCTCCGCATCTCCCTCGCGACTCCCATCTCCACATCCGCCGTGCACCTCCTCCTCTGCCTCCCTTTTTCTTCACACAGCGCGGCATCCTTTGCGCGCCTCCGACTCAGCGCGCTCTCTTGCGCGAGCCGCCGTGCTGCGCTCTCGGCTGCGCCGCCCTTGCGCTGCGAGAGAGCGGCGAGATAGCGCAGCTCGCGCTCCGCTCGTGCCTCGTCGCCGCACCGCAGCAGGCGCCGCATCCGCCGCCTGTGTGTGCCGCGCCTGGAGCAGCTCGCGCTCTGCCTGCCCTATCGCATACGCTGCCGCTCTTAGCTGCCTGGCCCAGCCATGCCCTCGCCTGGCTCCGCCGGCGCGGGGCCAGCAGACAGTGCGCGCGGCAGTCCACGCGGGCGGGAGGCCACCATCACAGCGGCATCTGGAGCCGCAGCAGCAGCAGAGGGCCTGGCGTCGCAGCCACACTCGCCGCGCTCCCTCTCAGCCGCCAGCTCCGCCACCGTCACGCCGCGCATCGCCGCGGGCGCGCGCATGGGCGCGCCGGAGGGGCATGATGAAGCAGCGCAGGGCGGTGCCTCGTCCGCTGCCACGCGGCCGCGCCCACAGGTCGCTACCGATCCCGTCACGCTGGGCCGCGGTCTGCCGCCCCGCGCCGCCGCCGGCTCAGGCTCCGGCTCGCCCACGTCGCTCGACACGCAGCGCGGCGGCGCGGCGGGCGCCCTGGCCTCGACGCCGCGCGTGGCGTCCAAGACGGGCGCCTTCTTCGAGCGCAACAGCGCCGGCGGCAGCTCGTCGTCGCCCATCGTCATGCCTGCGTCGAGCAGCAGCAGCAGTGGGCATGGCCACGCGCGCCAGTCGTCCGGCAGCTCCTCCTACGGCCGTTCGCCGGTGCACGTAGGCCTCGGGCATTCCAGCTCGACGCTCTCCATCGGCTCGATTGACTCTTCCTACGTCGGCGCCGGCTACCCGGAGCCGCGCCGCAGCGTCGAGGTGTCGCGGCAAGGCTCCATAGGTCGGACGTCCGGCTATGCTCGCTGGGCAGGCGGCTTTGGCTCCTCCTTGGCGCCGTGCGCGACGGGAGATCTCTCCTCTGCGTCGTCTACGCGCAGCCGGAGAAACTGGGATGAGTTCGAAGGCCTGCCGATCACGCCCTTGCCGAGTCCCTACACCGGGCGCGAAGGCGGCCTTGGGCCATTCGACGAGTCTTTTGCACAAGAGACAAAGTACCTCCTTCCCTCGCAGCAGCTCGCGGCGCGCGCTCGCGCCAGCAGTGGTGCGTCTACGAACTCGCTCAACCAACCACCCGCTGCCACCAAGGATGGCGAGCCGCAGAGCGCCAGCAAGACGAGTGCCTTCTTCGACAGCAATCCTCGTTCGCCCGTGCCGGCCAGTGCATCGCGCTCGTCGAGCGGCGCCTTCTTCTTCGGCGCCTCCAACCCCACGCCCGCACCTGCGCCAGCGCCAGCTCCGGCACCTGCGCCTGCTGCGGCAGGGCATGCGCGCCAGAGCAGCGGCAGCTGGCTCGCGTCCAGCACGGGCAATGCAGGCACAGGCGGCTGGTGGTCTCGCCGCACTCCTGCAGCGGACGGCAGCGGCAAGACTCCAAGCCCGGCCCCTGCGCCTGCTCCGCCGCCCGCACGCAATGGCCTGCCCAGTAGCAGCACCGGGTCGGTGCGCGAGGCACTCGACGCCGCTTCTTCCCTCGCTTCTACTCCTGCGCCCGCGCCATCCGCAGGCCGCTCGACGCGCAACTTCTTCTTTGGCTCGTCGCCCGCACCCGCGCCTGCACCTTCGGCCTCGGCGTCGGCGTCGCGCGCAAGCAGTCGGACGCGCGAGTTGTCGGTGGAACAGGTGCAAGCGCTCAGCTCTTTGCCCTCGGCTGGCGCAGATGGCGCATCGTTGGCGCTTCCGCTTCCCCGCAGCGACGATGGGGATAGACCGAGACTCGTCGTCCCGACGCCCACGCCGGCGCCGGCGCCGGCGCGACAACGCACTGCGACGGAGAGCACGGCGGGCACGACGAGCAGCAGCACGCCCAGTACCTCCGACAGTTTCCTTCTGCCTTCTTCGCCGCCGACGCGGCGCGGCACAGCCGGTGCAGGCGCGTCTCGACATGCGCAAGGCCCCTCGGAGAACGCCAGTGGCTCTTCCTTCTTACCTGCTGCCGTCTCGACGCGCGAACGCGAGCTGCAGCAGGAAGCCGAGGCGGAGCGGATAGCGAGCTCGGCGCGCAGAGACTCCAACGCCGTCGTCTTTGCGCCCTCTGTGCGCGCCGAGGCGGAGCGCGAGGAAGAGGAGGATCTGGCGCGCGGCGTGGTCGGCGCGTATGCGATTGAACGCACGCTGGGCGTCGGCGCGTTCAGCAAGGTGGTGCTGGCCAGGCGCAGGAGGAATGAAGGCGGACAGGAAGAGGAGGTGGCGCTCAAGATGCTCGAGAGAGAGCCGTGTGCGACGAATGAACGCATGCGAGTCAGCTGGGTGCGCGAAGTCGAGGTGCTCAAGGTGAGTGCTGTTGTTCCGCGAGGCAGGTGGCGGGGAGAGCTGATCGGCGTACGTGCCTCCCACCCAGCACATTTCGCATCCGAACATCGTCCGCTTTCTCGCCTCCTTCTCCACGGCAAAGCACCACAACCTCGTCCTCGAGCGCGTCGGCGGCGGCGAGCTCTTCGACCTGCTGGCACGCCACCACACGCGCCAGCTGGCCGAGCGCGAATGGCTTGTGCGCCGCTTGTTCGCTGAGCTGGCCGGCGCGGTGGGATGGATGCATAACATCAATCTGGTGCATCGAGACATCAAGCTGGAGAGTGAGTGGCTGACGAGGCGCGCGCCAGCCAGGATGTCGCTGACATGGCCCCGGCACAGACATCATCCTCACGCGCGACCTCTTCGCGAACGCCTCTCCACTGCGGCCCTCCATGCTGGGCGCGTCACCGCTGCTGAAGATCTCCGACTTTGGTCTTTCGCGCTTCATCGACCCCTCCTCGCCACAGCTCGAGACGCGCTGCGGCTCCGAGGAGTATGCGGCGCCGGAACTCATCATCGGCAAGCGCTACGACGGGCGCAAGACGGACGTGTGGGCTCTTGGCGTCGTGCTCTATGCACTCCTTACTGGCGCTCTGCCCTTCCTCGACGACGCGGCTGGCGGCGGCGTCGCTGGCGTGCAGGCGCGAGAAGGCGGCGAACGTGATGCACGCGCGAGGAAGGCGCATCTTCTGCGCATTGCAAAGGGCGACTTGCGCTGGCCCGTCAACGCCAACGACGCCTCTCTCGACGACTCCGAGCGTACCGGCGTGCCAGCCAGCCAGCGACTCATCACGCCGCGCGCCCGGCATATCGCCGCTCGTCTGCTGCGTCGCGATGCGGCGAAGCGCTCGGGCGCCTGGGAGGTCTGGGACGACGCCTGGCTCACGCACGGCAGCTTCGAAGCGGAAGCGTCCGCGGGAGGAGAAGCGGTGGACATGCCGCCGGATCCGACCAGCGAGGCGGGCAGAGAGTGGCTCAGACGCAACGCAAAGGTCATGGGCGCCGTGGCGCAGGTGGCGCGCGATGACTAGCCACTGCCCGGCACAATTTCTCCCCCGCCATCGCACGCAAGCTCTCGTGGTCCCGCCTCCGCTGCTCAATTTGCACTCCTCATCCCCCGGACCTCCCTCTTATTTATCGCAGCCCGGCGACGCACGCCTCAGGCCTAATGCCATGCACTTGCCCACTCTCGTTCGTCGTTCGCGCCCAGGAGATCAGGCACAGTTCATTGATAGGTGACGGCGTGGCACAGACGAAAGGTGTGAGGGGCAGCAGGCTTGGGTAGGTATGCGAAGGGCGTTAGGCGGGACCGGACATGAGAGGCGCATCGGACGGCGGCGGCGACTACATGCAGAAGAGCTTGGAGTTCTGAGACAGGAAGGCGTCAGCGAGGGAGCTCGCAGGGCAGAGCAGCGAGCAAGCGCACCTTCTTCTTCTGCACCTCCTCCAGGCGCGCCTCGAGGGCGCGGCGGGCCTTCTCCTTGGCCTCGCGCTCCGCCTGCAGGCGGCTCTCGTAGCTCTGCTTCTCGGCCAGCACGCTGTTGCGCGCCGAGTCGGCCTCCTGCTGCGCCGCGGAGACCTGCGCGCGCAGCTCGTCGGCCTGTGCCGAGTAGCGGTCGCGCTCGCGCGTCACCTCGGAGAGCTGCACGCGCGACTTGCGCAGCTGGGGACAGAGAGAGTCAGTTTCGGCTCGAGCCTGCCACCGCACGCTGGACTCACGTTGCGCTCGCTGTCGTTCAGCGCCGCCTCGAGCGTGGCGACGAGGTCGATGTTGGCCTGCAGGTCCTGCTCGCAGTGGTTGAGCTGCTTGGCGAGGCTCTTGATCTCCTCGGCCTGGTCGCTGAGCAGCTTGGCCGTCTTGATGTCGCTCTGCGCCAGGCCGCTGAGGCTTGGGTTCGAGGCCGTGATCGACGTGACGGACGAAGAGCGCGTCAGGCCCTCGGGCGAGTCGGGCCGCGAGAGGATCGACGACGTCGATGTGCGCGCGCCCGAGGTCTGCCGCTGCGTCGGTGTCGTGCCACCTGCGGCGACGGGCGTCGGCGGCGGCGGCATGTTCGGGGGCGGCGTGAGCGGCGGAGGCTTGTTGGTCGAGACGCTGAGGTTGCGCGAGCCGCTGCCGCGGTGGTCAGACGACGAGGCGACCTGGTCGTCGGAGCCTCGCCGCGGCATGGGCGAGCGCGAGCGGCCGTTGGCCGGCGTGAACTCGCCCGTGGCGCTGGCATAGCCCTCCGACGGCGGCGTGTTGTTGGTGCTGCCGCTGTCGCGCGAGCGATTGTTGCGCGTCTCGGCGATGGTCAGCTTGATCTGCGCCTCGCACAGCAGCGAGTCTTGGCGAGCGCGCTCCTCCAGCAGGCCCTGGATGTCGCTCTTCGTGCGCAGCAGGTCGGAGCGCGCATTAGCCAGGATCGCCTGCTGCTGGTCGAGATTCTTGCGCAGCGCCGCGAGTTCCTGGTGCACGTTGCCCTCGGCATCCGGGCCACGCAGCATCTCGAGCTCCTCGGCGAACCGGTCGCGCTCCTCCTGCGCCTCGGTCAGTGCAGCCTCGAGCGTGACGAGCGCATCACTCGTTTCGGCCAGCTCGGTGCGCAGCACCTCGACCTCGTGCGGGTTCTGCTCGAGCAGGTCGCGGTGGCGATCCTCGAGCTCGGCGTGCGCGTGCTGCAACTCGTCGTGCTGCTGGCGATGCGAGTCCTCGAGCTCCTTGAGCTTGCTGCTGTGCTCCTCGGTCAGGGCGTTCAGACGACGCGAGTGGGCCGTCATAAGCTCCTTGACCTGCTGCTGTGCACTGGCGTGCTCCTCCTGCAGCGCGGCGCGCTCGCGCATGTAGCTGTCCGACGCTGCTGCATGGTCGCTGCGCACCTGCGCAAGCTGTGCTGCGTGCTCGTCCTGCAGGCTGGCAAGGGCTTGCCGAGCCTCGCTTGCCTCCCGCTCAGCGCTTGCCAGCGCTTCGCCGTGCTGGGTCTGCAGGGCATCGAGGGCGGTGGCATGCTCGGCACGCAAACCGTCGAGCGCGGCAATGTGGTCGGCCTGAGCCGAGGCGGCCGCCGCAGACTGCGCTGCGACGAGAACCGTAGCGTGCTCCGACTTGAGCGACTCGATCGCCTGCTCGTGAGCGAGCCGTGCTTGTGAGAGCTGCTCCTCGGAGCTGCGCAGAGCTTCCGAGTGGCTGGCAAGGAGCGCGTTGCGGTCCGAGCGGTCCGAGAGCTTAGCGGCAGACGACGCCTCCAGCTGCTCGCGCAGGCCCGTCAGCGCGAGGCCGTGCACGTTCAGCAAAGACGCAGTCGCGGCGTCATTGTCGGCGTTGAGCTGAGCCACGTTGGCCTCATGCTCCGTGCGGAGAGCCTGGAGCTGTGCCTCGTGAGCAGCAATCTGCTCCTGAGCGGCACTCTCGTGACCCTCGCGGAGCGCGGCAACGATTTGCTCGTGCTCGCTGCGCAGCGATCGAAGGGCCGCGTCGTGTGCTTCGGCCTGGGCACCCAGCGCCTGCTCGTGCTGTGCCTGAAGGCCGAGGACGGCGAGCTCGTGCTCGCTGGCCAGCTTGCTGACGTCAGACTCGCGCTGAGCCACAGCTGCTGCAAGGTTAGCGGCGTGCTGCTCTTGCTGAGCGGCATGCGCTGCCTTGAGCTCGTCGAGGTGCGCCGAGATCGTGCCGTGCTCGCCTTGCAAGCTGCTGAGCTCAGCGTCGTGCGCCAGCTTGGCCGCAGCGAGGTCCTTCGCCAGACGCTCGTCGGCAGCAAGCTTGTGCTCCTCAAGCGCCTCGACGTGCCGTTGCCGCGTCTCCGCGTCAGACTCGTTGAGCGAACGCGCGTGCTCCTCGTGGACAGCCGCGACGGTCGCTGCAAGGGCTGCCGCGTGTGCGGAGGAGCTGGCCTCGGTTGCCGAGCGGTGCTCATCGCGCAGCGCGTCCAGACCGCGAGAATGATCGGACACCAGCTGCTGAGCCCCTTCTGCGGCTTGAGCTTGCACGCGCTGGAGCTCTTCGGCATGACTTCCTTGCAGCTGCTCGAGCGCAACGGCATGCTCGCGCTGCGCATCTTGCAGGGCAGCCTCACGCGCTGCGGCCACCGCAGCTGCCTCGCGTTCTTGTGCGGATGCAAGAGCCAGGGCATGTTCCTCTTGCAGCGACGCAATGGCCTGCTCGTGCTGAGCGATGGTCTGGCGTGCGAGCTCCTGATGCTCGGCGGCCTGACGCGCAACGGCTTCGGTGTGGGCGCGCGCAAGCTCTGCCTGAGCCTGCTCGTGCTCAGTGGCGCGGCCGGAGAGCATGCTGGCGTGGTCGTCTCGTGCTGCTTGCAATTGCTCCTCGAAGGCCTTCTCGCGTGCAGAAAGCTGCTCCTTGGCCTGCTCGAGGTCGGCAGCGAGCCGGCTCGCCTCTGCCTTGAACGCTTCGTCATTCGAAGGCGCCGCGCGGGTCGCCTCGGAGACTGGCTCATCGACCTCGTTGGGGACCTGCGGCTTGTCCTGCTGCAGAGCCATCGCGCCGGCGGCACCGACAGCAGCGCCGAGCCCGGCCGTGCCGAGCGCTACTCCTGCCGCTCTTGGCGTGCCCAGCAGACCGTCGCTCTCGCTCAGGCGCGCGCGCAGGTTCTCGATCTCCTGCGCCATGTTGGCGGCCTGGTCGCGCGAGAGCTGCTGCAGCGCCTCGTAGTCGCGCTTCTGCGTGCCCAGCTCTTGCGTCAGCTCCTCGATGCGCTCGCGATGCGTCGTCTCCTTGCGCGCCATCGAGCTGCGCGGCAGTGGTGAGTAGGTGCAGCAATGCAGACGCCAAGACCTCAACTCACCGCATCAGGTCGTCGAAGCGCGTGATGCCTTCGCTGCCGTCGGTCTGCTCCTCGCGCGTCTCGGCAATAAGCTGCTTGATGCTGGCGATCTCGCGCTCGGTGATGGGCGTGAGCGGTGCGCTGGCAGTCGACTGCTGCGACTCCTGCCGCGAAAGGGCCTGGACATAGAGCGCATCGGAGTCCGAGGCGCCATCCGTCCCTGTCCCGTCCGAGGCAAGCGTCGAGTGCGACTCGGAGGTGTGCATCGTGCGGATCTCCGGCACGGAGTTGTTGCGCGCCTTGCTTGCCGCCTCGAGCGCTGCGATCTCCTCGTCGCGCTCGCGCAGCACTTCTTGCAGGCGCATCGTCTCCTTCTCGAGGCTGGCAATCTGCCGCTCGTAGCCGCTCGATAGTGGCGAGGGAGAGGACAGGTCGCCATTGGCGCCGGCGATCTTGAGGCCGGAGGGCAGGATGGAGCTTGCCAGCGAGAGCGGCCGGCGCCCGCCCGTGAATGCGTCGTGCTGGGAGAGCGAGCGTGTGCGCACATGTCCGGAGGCGGGCGACGACTCTGCGGCCGCACTCACGGGCAACGCATCTGCCCCAGCGGGTGCATGCAGCGGCGAGAGCGCCGAGTTCTCTCGCGGCGTGCGGTCACGCGGGTTGTAGCCTACGAAGCTGCCCGACGAGCGCCGCGAGAGCGAGACGCGGTCCAGCAGCAAGCTCTCGGGCCGCTTGCTGCCGTTCATGCGTGCGGCGCGCGAGCTGCTCGGCGAGAACTGTGTCGACTCGCGGCGCGACATCGCAGACGGCACGTCATCGGCGCCCACGTCGCTGGAGCTCGCAAGCACCTCGAGGTCATCCTCGCCCACGCCGTTCGGCTTGGGAGTGCGCGGCGCACCGTTCGAGAGCTTGAGCTCGGTGACCTGCTGGTTGAGGTAGTGGATTTCCGCCAGCGACTCGCGGTACTTGGCATTGAGCGCCTCGCCCTCGGCACGCGCCTTGGTCTCAGCCTCGCGCAGTGCCTCGACGTCCTGCTGAAGCGCGACAAGCTTGGCCTCGCTGGCGTCTGCGCTTGCCTGTGCGACCGGGTCGACGTCGCGAGAAGCGGCGGGGTGGTCGTCGTCGAGCGCAACAGCAACAGCAGCGCCAGCGCCCGCGCCGAGTGCGAGCGCGCCTGCCGCAGCTGCGGCGGTCTGCAGCTCTCGGATGCGGTCCTCCAGCTCGCCACGCTCCAGCTCGTGCGCCGCCATCGACTCGTTGAGGCGGCCGCGCTCGCGCACGGCCTCGTCGCGCTCGTCGCGCAGCTCATCGAGGCGCTTTTCGAGGTCCAGCAGCTTGAGGTCACGCCCGTCGAGCTCCTCGAACAGCTCCTTCGTCTGCTTCGTCATGTCCGCCGTGTCCTGCCGCTGGCTCAGCTCGACAAAGGCCTCCTCCCGGCGAGTCAGGTCCGCCTCGAGCCGCTCGACCTGCGCCGAGAGCGAAGTCGCGCTCTCATCTGCCTTGGCCAGGCGCGCCTCGAGCTCCTTGACGTACTGCTCCGTCTGGCCCTCGCCCTGGCGCAGGCGCACGAGCTCCTTGCGCAGCTCGGCCAGCACCTGCGAGTCGCTGTCGCCCTGCGTCGTGATGGTCTGCAGCTGCGTCTCGAGCTCGCGCACGTAGCCGTCGTTGGACGACTCGCGGTCGTGCAGCTTGGCCAGGCGCGCCTGCAGCTCGAGCAGCGTGGCTTCGCGTGCCTCGAGCGCCTGCTCGGCAGCAGCAGCGCGTGCCTCTTGCTCAGCCAGGCTGGCCTCCTGCTCGGTGATCAGATCCTCCGAGTGCGCGAGCGCCGCCTTCATCAGGTTGATCTGGCCCTCGAGCGAGTCGACCGTCTTCTCGTACTCGACGATGATCGGCTCAGCGGCGGCGAGGAAGTCGTCGCTCATCTCGTTTGACGTCTGGCCCTTGGTCAGCTGCTGCAGCTTCGTGAGCTCGGCAGTGAGCTGCGAGTGCCTCTGCGAGAGCGTCGTGTACTTCTCGCGCCACTCAAGCTCGTCCTTCTGCTCGATGGCACGCAGCGCCGCGGCGCCGCCCGGCGCGCCCTTGCTCGCCGCCTTGAGCGCCGCGAGCTCCTTGCGCAGCTTGAGCACGACGGCCTGCAGGTGCTCCACGTCGTCCCAGCCCACCTCGACCTCGTTCAGCTCGGCCTTGTTCTTGATGTTGCGTGCGCGATTGGCGTACTGCAGCGTGTTGACCGTCTCGCTGACGTTGTACTCCGTCGGCGACACGCACGCAATCATGAGCGTGTGTGCATTGCCGCCCAGGCTGTCTTGCAGCAGGCGCGTGAGCTTCGAGTCGCGGTAAGGAATGTGCGTCGTGCGCTTGGCCTTGGCCGGGTCGCCGAGCGCCGAGATGACGTTGCCGAGCGCGTGCAGACCGGCGTTGATGGAGATGCCTTCCTTCGCACGGTCGCCCATCGCAGCTGTGCGCTTGAGCTGGAGGAGAGCTGCGTCAGCCCTGCCAGTCGTGCGCCGCTTTGCGAGCTACTCACTCTTTCAGAGCCAGCCAGGTCCACAAAGTGGAACTTGCTCGTGATTGTCACCCACTCGCCGTCCTTGCCAGCCTCGTCCGGCAGCGGACTTGCTACGCGCAGGTGGCCCGCGACCGAGGCCGGACGCAGGCCGCCCGAAGCATACATGCTCGGCGTACTGGCGCGCGAGCCAGGCGTCGGGCTTGCCATGCTCTGGCGGCCCGGCGTCGGGATGCCAGATGCAGGGCGCGGCAGGCCTGAGGACGAGGAGCGCCCGCTGGGCGTCGTGCGGCCCGTCGGCGTGGTGCGCCCGCCATAGACGGTGCTCATCGGCCGCATGGCGCTCGGCGGCGGCGGCGTGCTGCCGCCGACATACTTGCGCTGCGTAAGGGTTAGGGAGAAGATGGCGTGGGAGCGCGAGCTCTGCGCATTCATCTCCGTCTCGTGGGTGCGGCGCACGCTCGAGCCCTGCAGCAGGTGGTTCATCACGTCGGCCACCGTCTTGACGGGCACCTCGCGCAGGCCCGACCAGATGATGTGCCCCGCCTTGTCCTCGCGGATCTGCACGTGCGGCCGGCTGCCGTCGACTGTGTCGGCGAGCAGGTCGATCAGCTCTTCGTTGTAGATCTCGATGAAGCTGGCGCGCGCGCTGAACTGCACGGCGCCGCTGCGCGCCTGCGTCTGCTTGATGTGCGCAAAGATCTGCGCCACGGCGCGCGGGATGATGCCCATCTGCGGGTCCGGCGCCTGGCCGGCCACGAGCGACTCAAAGTCGACGTCGCCCGACGCCGTGCCCATCGTGTACGACTTGCCGCTCGACGTCTGGCCGTACGCGAGGATCGTGGCGTTGTAGCCCTCCAGAAAGCGCGGAATCAGCGTCTGCACAGTGGCATACACCTGCGCCTGGCCGTCCTCGGGCGAGAGGACGCGGTCGAAGCTGAATGCCTGGCGCTTCGAGGGCCCCGAGGCGGCCGTGGCGCCCTCGCCCGGCGGGCCTCCCGGCTCGACGGCGAGCGACGTGGCGGAGAGTGGGTTGAGGATGCTGCGGCGCCACCGCGAGGGAATGGACTGCAGGTCCTGCTCAGTCACTGGGCGAATGCGCACAGCTGCGAAGACTCGTGATGAGCACAAGTGTGGGGTGCCGCGCGTTGCGGCTGAGCGTCTCAAACCTGCGACACGACTCACCGACTTGCACGGACGTCTGCGTGGCGCCCGACGACGAGCTCTCGCCGCCGCCCAGAATGGCGCCGCCGACGGAGAGCCGGCTGCGCGGCGTCGATGACATAACGACGGCGATGTGCAGGCGTGTGCCCGGCGCTGTCTAGCAGAGAGAGCGGTGCGCGGCGCAGACACGAGCTAGACGCGCGAGATGAGGCGCGCGATGGAAGTGCAGTCGTGGCAGGGTCGTGAGGGTCGCGGAGACGAGAGCAGCGCGGTGTGGGACGTGCGATGGCAAAGCGGCGGCAGAGCCCGGCTGCTGCTGCTGCTGCTGCGCGTGCGCTAGGGCGAGAAGGAGAGGCCCGAGCGTAGGCTGCGTGGGTGCGCGGCGCGTGGGGCAGCTTCAAGCGGCACAAGCGCTGCGGAGGGTGTGTGTCGAGCCTGCTCGAGGGCGTAAGCGCAGCGAGATGAGACTCGGCACCGCTGCGCGAGAGGGTGGACCGAGAGCGGCAGCGAGAGATCCGAGGGATGGTGATGGGAGGAGAGATGCGCGGCGCTGAGGGCGCGTCGCGACCTCGAATGGCCGCGGCGGCGCGCGCCTTGCCTTGCCGCCGCCGCCTTGCGGGCACTTCGGCAGCGCACGCACGCCGCGCCTGCGCCTCCCACACATTCCGCGGCCGTGTGTCCTTTGTCCCCTCTCGCTATTCCTCTGAACGCCGCCTCGAACAAACCACCGCGCGCCTCATGCGCACTCTGCGCCCAAGCCTCTCGGAAGGGGCCTGCTGCATCGACTGCTGCGGCATGGAAGCCGGCAGATGCATCCTCTGGGCGAGCCGTTGAGAGGCCCCCTCTCGCGCACGCAAGGGATGGCAGCGGCCGCCGCGCGAGCAACACGCGTGCGGCGCGCCCTCTGTGCTGCGAGACGGCGCTAAGCTGATGGACCCGCCGGGGGCGCGCCGCTGCTCTCCTCACACGCTCGGCCTTTTCGCGCCTCCAGCAAGCAAGTCCGCCGCCGACGACGACGAGCGCAATCGCGAAGATCGGGCTGCCTGCGCTTCTCCGATGGGCTGGGCGGGCTTCGGGGTGCGGAGCCGTCTCGCCGCAGCCCTGGCAATCAACCCCAGTACAGTGCGGCGGCAGAGGAGGCTGGAGAGCTCCTCGACGCAGCCCCTGTGGCACGGGCAGCGCTGCGATCACGTGACGTGCCCTCGGCTGTGCCCCTCCGGACGAGGTCGCCGTCTTTCTGCGTTCTGACGATGCCAACTGCAGCTCGAGTAGCTGCTGGGGCCTTCACTGGAGAGGGTTCTCGTTCCCTAGCGAAACTCCCTCGACTCCAGCCGCCGTGAAGCACACCAATGCGGATGTCAGGCAAGTTGCGGACCCGGCTGCAGGCGCGCCACAGCGCGTGTCGCGCGCGCAGTCGCTCTTGGCCTCTTCTCTCTTCTCAGGCGTGCATCACCACACTTGAGGCCACCCCAGTCCGAACAGCCGTCAGTGTGACATTTTGGCGTCAAACGCTCGTGCACACGCTTTGGCTGCTTGGCTGCAGGCCTCTCCCAAGGCTGCGCGTGAGCCGGCCAAGCGCGCGACTGCGCGGCACGGCCAAGGGCGCGCCGCGGCAGCTGTCTCCACCCTCTCTCTGCAAGCTCGAGCTCGCGGCCGCGTTCTCGCCTCGCAGAATGGAGCTGCGGGCTTCGTCGATCATGCCGCTCATCAGGCGATCTTTGCGTGCCTTGCACCGACCTGCGACGTTCGGCGCTGCCCGCTCCGACGCCGAGCGCTTCCGGGACGAGCCGGCGGCTTGCCTTTGAAGGCGGCGATGTGGAGGTCGGGTGCGGCTAGAAGCGCGCATGGGGCGCTTCGAGAAGTCGGCTCCTCTGCGCAGCGGCGCTGGTACCGCTCCGAGGTCTTTGCCTCCCAGCCGCCCTGACAGACCAAGCAGCATCACGCATCGCGCTGCCGCAGCACATGTACCAGCCTTAGAGCTCGCTCCGAGAGGCGAGCTCGAGTTCGCCACTGCCAGTGCCGCGCCCTCCTCCCGCGGGCTGCACCCCGAAGCACATGGACGTGCAGCGATACGCCCACGATGCTCATGCATGTACCCCAGCATGCAGCCGGCCAGCCAGGACGCCGAGCCCCAGCTTGCAGCTGCTGCGGCCGCGTGGGTGTGTTCGCCGCTCCGAACGCTGACTGCCTTGGCCGCGTGTGCAGCGCGCCGAGGACGTGCGGCGCTGCGGATGTAGGATGTTCCCGCTGCTTTCGCCGCACGACAGCGACTCTGCCTCCTCCGCGCCGAAGCTGCTCGGCAGCGGCGCTCACCTGATGCGCGAGTGCGGTACAGATGGCGGCCAAGAGCCGGTCCGCCGTTCGGAGCTTCCACGGCACGGCGGGCGCGTGGTGCTGAGGCCCGGTGATGCGCGCGCCCTGCCCAGCCTTGGCGTTCGGCGACGACGCGGCGTGTGGCTTCGCGCCGCGACGCTAAGCTCGCTCTTCCTGCAGCGCCTGCCCACGGGGGCTCTCCTCTGCGGCTGCGACAGGAGAATGTGCCTTGCGCCGCTGCGAGACCGATGACGTGCGGCGAGGGTGCTGCAGCGCGGCCTTCGTGCCTTGCTCTTGCCGTTCGCACAGCGGAGTGCCGTCTCCTCGCTGCGAGTGTGCGAGATAGCCGGCCGATGAACGCCTGCGGCCCGCCTGCCCTCGCCCTTCTCCGTCCCTCTGGTGCTTGGACTCCGCACGACCGCATCGGATCTCGCTGCAGCGTGCGCGAGACGTGAGACCACGCCGATGCGCTGACTGTGAGATGCATCGATGCGCCGCGAGAGGCCTCCGAGGGACGGACGACGTCCGCACCATCGGGCGTCGGTCCGCGCTTGCACAACAGAGCCGCGAGGGCACGTCAACGTAAGCAGCTCGAGGAGCGGCAGCGGCAAAGGGAGCATTCCCAGCGAGGCAGGCGGGCCGGCACAAGCAGGCAGCACAGGGGCGAGGAGGAGGGTGAGGCACAGGAGGAGCGCAAGCGGCAGGCACGCGGATGCCAAGGCCGCAGCCGCCGGATGGATGCTCGGCCCTGTGGAGCAGGCACGGCGCCAGTGTGCGCGTCTTATCGAAGCGCACGACAGCGGCACGCGAGGAGAGGAGTGACGCGGGCGGCGCGCCGGCCTCTAAGCGTGGGCACAGCGGCGGCGGGGCACTGCAGCAGTGTGCGGGTGGCCCACCGGTGACGCGCTCCTGCCGCACGGCAGCCCTGGCGGGCGCGGCACATGAGCACACATCTCATCAGCCGCCGCCGAGGGTGCGCCTCCTCGTGCGCTCAGCGCCGTAGGGCGGAGTTCGGCCCGCGCGCCGTCAGCGTGCCGCCGCTGCGCTGCCTCTCGGGCACGCTCCCGGTGCCGGCGCCGTGGTGCGGCCGCCGTCCGCGGTTTCGGCTGCATGCCAAGAGCCGCACCCATCGTCGGCGCCGCGTCGTCCACGGCTGTGCTCCTGCCCCGTCCGGCCCGCCTCCGCCTCTCGTCGCCGTCGCCGCCGGCATCTTGCGGACACTCATAAGCCCTCGCCGCCGCCCCGGGCCCGTCCTCTCTCCCCACATCGACCTCGCAAGTCTCCCTGCTCTCCCCTCTCTCCCACCCGCGCTCCCTTGCGCGCGCTCTTCTCTCCACGCGCGAGCACCCCTCCGCGCTCACCACTACCACCCCTGCGAGTTCACTCGAGCCGCACGCGCGCACGCAGCGCCCACCACCACACCCCATGTCGGCGCTTCCTGAGCGATCCGAGACGATGACGCAGGCAACGACCGTCGACGGGCGCGGCAGCTCGCCGGAGCGCACGCCGTCGAACGAGAAGCCCTCGCCGTCCAGCGGCGGCGGCAACGCCGACGGCGACCCGAGCAAGGCGCCGCAGGGCCCCATCGAGAAGGAGGATGCGCTCGAGCGCGCCTACCAGTTCCCCTCTGCCGCCGTCGTCGAGGCGCTCGGCAGCGACGAGACGCAGGGCCTCAGCGACGCCGAGGCCAAGCGCCGCCCCGAGGAGTACGGCCCCAACCAGCTCGAGGGCGGCGACGAGATCAGCAAGATCCAGATTCTCATCCACCAGGTCGCAAACGCCATGACGCTCGTGAGTGTGCGGCGGCGAGTGAGGCCTCCGAAGCGGAGAAGCTGCCGAATTGCTTGGCGCCCGCGATCTCGCTGCGGCCCAACGTGCTTTGAGCATGAGCCGGACAGGGCCGGAGGCGCGCGCCAGGCCTGGCAGCGCAGCGGCGGCAGCGCAGCGCGCGGCGTTCAGCGGCGGCTGCAGCTGCGCGACGATCTCGCCGTGCAGCGGCGCGCGCAAGCCACGCGCACACGCGGCGGCTCCGCCACGCTACGGCTGCCGCGCACGCTCGCGATGACCTCATTCCACCGCCTGCGCTGACCGCTTCTCCCGCTCGCAGGTGCTCATCCTCGCCATGGCCGTCGCCTTCGGCATCCAGTCGTGGATCGAGGGCGGTGTGCTTGCCGGTGTCGTGGCCATGTGAGTTTGCCGCGCGCGAGCTGCTCCCACGCCTGTGGCACACCCTTTCTGACGCGCGCGCTGCCTGCAGCAACGTGCTTGTGGGCTACTTCCAGGAGCTCAGCGCCGAGAAGACGATGAACGCCCTCCGCTCGCTCGCCTCGCCCACTGCGCGCGTCATCCGCGACGGTCACTCTAGCCTGATTCCCGCCGGCGAGCTTGTGCCCGGCGACGTCATCGAGCTCAACGTCGGCGACACGATCCCCGCCGACGTGCGTCTCGTCGAGGCCATGAACTTCGAGTCTGACGAGGGTGAGCAGCGAAGACCACACATATGACGGAGCAGCTGCTGACTTCTGCACTCAGCCCTCCTGACCGGCGAGTCGATGCCCGTGGCCAAGGACGCCTCGCTGGCCTTCGGCCGCGCCGACGGCGGCGAGGTCGACGTGGGCGTCGGAGACCGCATCAACATGGCCTATTCGTCCGCCAACGTGACCAAGGGCCGCGCGACGGGTGTCGTCGTGGGCACGGGCATGAAGACGCAGATCGGCCTTATTGCTGAGGCGCTGCGTGGCGCCGACCGCGCGCAGAAGGTGCGCGACGTCAAGCGCAACGCGCACGGCAAGGCCGGCCCGCACCGCTACGTGCAGGCGGGCGCGCTCACCGCCTGGGACAAGATCGCCCGCTTCCTCGGCCTTACCAAGGGCACGCCGCTGCAGCGCAAGCTCTCGCTGCTCGCCGTGGCGCTCTTCTTCATCGCCGTCATCTTTGCCATCATCGTGTTCCTGGGAAACCTTGACGCCAACGCCTCGCCGTGGTCGTCGCAGGAGGTCGCTATCTACGCCGTCGCCACGGGCACTTCCATGATTCCCGCCTCTCTTACCGCCGTCCTGACGATCACGATGAGCATGGGCTCGCGCGCCATGGTGAAGCGCCACGTCATCGTGCGCAAGCTCGAGTCGCTCGAGGCCCTCGGCGGTGTGACGGACATTTGCTCGGACAAGACCGGCACGCTGACGCAGGGCAAGATGGTCGTGCGCAAGGCCTGGGTGCCCGCCACGGGCGTGTACACGGTCAGCGCCACGAACGAGCCCTTCAACCCGACCCTCGGCGAGATCACGCGCGGCAAGGCCGAGCCCCGCTCGCTCCCGAAGGGCAAGGACGGCCGCCCGATCGAGGACGAGGACGACAACGACGAGACGGTGACCGACGGCCAGGCCGGCCCGTCGAAGATTCGCGACAACAAGCACTTTGTCAACTTCCTCAACGTCTCGACGCTCTGCAACCTGGCCAAGGTCTTCCGCGAGAAGGAGTCGGGCGAGTGGACCGCGCACGGCGACCCGACGGAGTGTGCCATCCAGACCTGGGCCTGCCGCTTCGGCTGGGCGCGCTCGAACCTGACGCACATTGGCAACAAGGCCGCCGACGAGGACGCCGAGGTGCCCGACGACAAGGAGAAGGAGCTCGAGAAGGCCAAGGGCGACGCGCCGTGGCGCCAGATTGCCGAGTACCCGTTCGACAGCAGCATCAAGCGCATGGCCGTCACCTACCACCACAACGAGACGAACAGCGACTGGGCCATGATGAAGGGCGCCACCGAGCGCGTCATTGAGATGTGCCGCGTCTCGCAGCACGCCGACTCGCAGGAGGAGATGACCGAGGAGTACAAGGAGCGCATCATGGACAACGCCGAGGCGCTCGCCTCGACCGGCCTGCGCGTGCTGGCCCTCGCTCAGCGCGAGCTCTCCTCGTCCGAGGCCAGCCAGGGCACCGAGCTCAAGCGCGAGGACGTCGAGAAGGACATGATCTTCCTCGGCCTCGTCGGCATCTACGACCCGCCGCGCCCCGAGACCGCCGGTGCGGTTCAGATGTGCAAGACTGCTGGCATCAAGGTGAGCCTCTCCGCGCGCTGCCTGCCAGACACGGTCGCTGACTTCCTCACAGGTTCACATGGCCACTGGCGACCACATCTCGACTGCCCGCGCCATTGCTGTCGATGTCGGCATCGTGCCGCGCCACACCGCCCACCTGTCGAAGCGCGAGGCCGACGCTCTCGTCATGACGGCGTCGCAATTCGACAAGATGAGCGAGGAGGAGATCGACGACCTGCCGCAGCTGCCGCTCGTGATCGCCCGCTGCTCGCCGCAGACCAAGGTCCGTCTCATCGAAGCCCTCCACCGTCGCGGCCTCTACGCCGCCATGACCGGCGACGGAGTCAACGACTCGCCATCGCTCAAGCAGGCCGACGTCGGCATTGCCATGGGCCAGGCCGGCTCGGACGTCGCCAAGGACGCCTCGGACATTGTGCTCACCGACGACAACTTCGCCAGCATTCCCAACGCGATCGAGGAGGGCCGCCGCATGGCCGACAACATCAAGCGCTTCGTGCTGCACCTGCTCGCGCAGAACATCGCGCAGGCCTGCGTGCTGCTCATCGGTCTCGCGTTCAAGGACGAGGACCCGGGCTTCTCCGTGTTCCCGCTGTCGCCCATCGAGGTCATCTGGATCATCATGATCACGTCCGGCCTGCCCGCCATGGGTCTCGGCCTGCAGCCGGCCGAGGAGGACGTGATGCGCCGCCCGCCGGACGACCTCAAGTGGGGCCTCTTCGCGCCCGAGGTCATGGTCGACACGGTCGTGTACGGCTTCTGGATGGCCGCGCTCGTGCTCGCCACCTTCACGCTCTCGCTCTTCGGCTTCGGCCCCTCGGAGCTCGGCATGAACTGCAACCGCTCGCTGGCGCCCGGCGACGGCTGCGAGAACGTGTACCGCGCGCGTGGCGCCTGCTTCACCTTCCTCACCTGGGCCTCGGTGCTGCTGGCGTGGGAGGTGGTGAGCATGCGCCGCTCCTTCTTCCGCATGCGCAACACGCACCCCATCTGGCAGCAGTGGGCCGTCGACGTGTACCGCAACAAGGCGCTCTTCTACTCGGTCGTCTTTGCGCTCGTCACCGTCTTCCCGATCCTCTACATTCCGGGCCTCAACCGCTACATCTTCCTGCACCAGGGCATCAGCTGGGAGTGGGCCATCGTCATCGTCTGCGTCGTGCTCTTTGTCATGGGCATCGAGGCGTGGAAGTGGGGCAAGCGCGTCTACTTCCGCCGCCACGAGGTCGACACGGTGCGCGCCGCCGACGAGGAGGCCGCGCTCGACAAGACGCCGGCGGCCACGCGCGCCAAGAACACGCCCATGGGCTCGCGCAGCCAGACGCTCGAGGTCGCCAATGGCAACGCCCGCATGGGCCGCCCGATGGAGGACGACCTGCCGCGGCGCCTGAGCGAGCGCCTCACGACTTTCGCCGAGAAGGCATGAGGGCCGGCGGCGTGCTGCTGCCGTCCCGTTGCGATACCCTGCTGCGCTGCATCCGCCTCCTGCCTCTCTGTACAACCATCTGCCTCCTGTTCCCCTGCATCGTCGAAGAATAGACTCATCTCAACTGACCCGCCTGTCTGAGAGCGCGAGATGGGCCGGACTGCCGTGCGACATGCTGCTCCTCGGGTCTCCAATCATGCATGGCGGAGCAGAGGAAAATACATGGGCAGCAGCGGGGTACGATGGGCTGGCGTCGAGGAGCGGATAGAAACGGGTCCGGGGTTTGCGTCAGAGGGCGCGGCGAGCGTCGCTCAGCGATGCATCGCCATCGGCATCGCCGAGCGGTTCGGCGACACGGGCGGCACGCTGCCGGCGCGCACCGTGTTGCTGCGCCGCAGCGTGGCGGTCTGCGTCTCGAGCTCGCGCGAGGCCGCCTGCCAGCGCTGCGAAGGGGCACATCAGAGCGTGTCAGCTCGCGTGCCGCTGTCATCGAGTCGCCGCAGCACTCACACTCATGTGGTCGTCGGCGACCTGCTTGTACTTCGACACGGCGCGCTGCAGCGACATGATGATGTCGCTGTCCACGCCCGCCTCGTCACACAGCGACTCGTAGGCCGCCTGCGTCTCGGCCAGCTCGGCCCGTGTCCGTGCAAGCTGTGAGGATGACCAAGATCAGCAGTCGCACTCTTGACAGTGGCCACTCGCGGCCACGCACCTCCTCGTGGACAAGACGCAGGTTCAGGTTCTCGTCGCGCACGGACTGCAGCGAGCGGCGGTGGGCCTCCACCTCGGCCTCGACGCTCTCGAGCTCGACCTTGAAGCGCTCGCGGCTGGCCTGCAGCAGCGACTCGGCGCGCGAGTCGCCGCTCAGCAGGCGCGTCTCGAGGGCCTGCAGCTCCTGCTCGAGGTAGGCAATGTGCTCGTCGCGCTGCTGCAGCATCTCGTTCTGCTCGCGCATGCCCCGCTCGGCGTCGTTGAGCTGCAGGTTCGCGGCGCTGTGCGCCTTCTGCGCCTTGACTGCCGAGTCGCGCGCCTCCGCCACAGCCGCAGAGAGCGAGGCGTGGTTGATTTGCATCTGCGAGAGGACGTCAGCCGTTGTCTGGGGGCAAGGACACTCGCACACTCACCTCCTGCATCGAGTTCTCCAGCCGCGCGCGCTCAGTGCTGTCCTCCCGGCGCGCCTGTGTCTCGCGCTCCAGGCGCTGCCGGGCATCGGCGAGCTGTGCCTCGGCCGCGATCTGCGCCCGGCGTGCTTCGTCGTTGGCGCGCGAGGCACCGGCAAAGTCGACCGAGCCGCGCTTGAGAGCAGCAGGCGCAGTGCCGTTGCGAGCACTGGGTGCGACGTTGCCGTACTCGTAAAACGCGCGCGCATTCGACACGCCCGGGCTTGCGGATGCTGCGCCAAGCAGCGGCGGCGGCACGACGTGTGCGGCACTCGCGCCGTTGCGTGTCCGGCTGAGCGCGCTCGACATGTCCTGCTCAAGCTGATCGTTGCCGGCCTTGAGCTGCTCGAGCAGCCGCTTGCGCAGGTCGCGATCGTCGCCCGAGCCTGCCTTGACAAGCTCCGACAGGTTCGAGAAGGTGTTGTGCGAGCCGTTCAGCGTGCTGTGAAGGTGATGTCAGTCAAGCTGGCGCTCCACAGAAGACGACTGACTCACCGCTCAAGCTCGGCAATGCGCTTCTCATACGCCTGCTGCGAGCGGCTCAGAGCCTCCGAATGCTGCAGATCCTTGCGGCGCGCATCCGACTGGGCGCTGTCCCGGTCGCGTCGCGCAGACTGCAGCTCGCGGTTGGCCTCCGCCAGCTTGTTCTCGAGCGTGCGCACAGCTCGGCTCTCGCTGCCTGTGCCCGCAGACGAGTTCGCCGCACTGCTGCTCGCGACATTCTTCAGCACCGTGCGGTCAGCCTGCGAGAGGCGCGAGACCTCGCGCGTCAGGTCCTCGTTGTCCGAGATCAGGCGTGCCTTGGACTTCTCCAGCGTCTTAGTGTAGTGCGCGAGCTCCTGCAGCTTGCTCTGTGCGTCGGCGAGCTGGCGGTCCGTGTACTTCTTGGCCTCTTCCAGCACGTGCACGTGCTCGACGATCGTCTTGTTGGTCATCGACTGCGCCGTCTTGAGCTCGGCCTGCGTGGCGGCCAGAACCTCGCGCAGACGCGCCAGCTCGGCGTCCTTCATCGTGTGCTGCTGCTGCAGCGTCGTCAGGTTGCGCTCGTGCTGGCGCGCGCCGCTCTCAAGCAGCTCTCTCCGCTTGCTCTCCGCAGACAGCTCCAGAGCAGCCTGGTCCGCCTTGGCCTTCCAGGCGCCCTGGCCCCGCTCGAGTGCGAGGATGGCGTCCTCGAAGTCGCGCTGCTTTGTCGCAGATGCCGCGAGCTGACGCTCGCTGGCTTCGTGCGCGCTGCGTGCCTCCTGCAGGCCCTGCTCCGCAGTGTGCGCACGGGTCCGCACATCGTCGAGCTGGTCCTGCGCAGCACGCTTGGCCTGCTCGGCGGCAGCGACAGCAGCGGTCGCCTCGGCAAGCTGGCGGTCTGTGGCCGATGAACTCGAGGTGAGGTCCTGGTGTGACCGCGTGAGCTCGGCGTGTTCTCGCCGCGCTGCGTCGACCTCGGCCCGCAGCGAGGTGACGCGCTCGGCAGTCGAGTGCTCCTGCTCGGCCTTCTGCTTCTGCAGCGCGGCGATGTCGGAGCGCAGGCCCTGCAGCTCCTGCTCCTTGAGGCGCTGCAGCTCCTTCTGCTTCGAGTCCTCCGACGTCTTGGCGTCCATGAGGCTGCGCGTCTCGTCGAGCTCGCGCTGGAGCTGCGCCGACGAGTCTTGAGCGCGCCGCGTCTCGCCCTGCGCAGACTTGACATCCTGCGTCAGCGTCTCGACGCGAACTTGCAGCTCGCTGATCTGCCGGGCGAGGCTGTCGCGTTCGCGCGTGATCGCAGCGATCTGGGACGAGAGCTCCGACTTCTCAGCCTCGCGCTTCTGCAGCTGTGCCTCGAAGTCAGCCGAGCTGCGCGCCAGCTCCGCGAGCTGGTGCGAGGACTGCCGGGAAGACTCCTCGAGCTTGGTGGCCTTCAGCCGCTCCGTCTCGCGTGCGCGCGACTCGCTCGCGAGCTTTGCCTCCAGCTCTGCAACGGCTGCGGCCATGCGCTGCTCAGCGCGCTGGACGTCCTGCTCCTTCTCTGCAAGCTTGCGATCAAGCTCGGCGCGCTCTGCAGCGTGCGAGGAGCGCTGGTTGCCGAGCGTAACGAGCTCGCTCGAGCGCTGCTCGAGGTCGGCCACGAGGCCAGCTTCGCGCTGCTGCCACGCCTTCTGCTCTTGCTCGAGGCGTAGAAGGTGTTCTGCCGCAGCATCGAAGGCGGTCTTGAGCTCTGCGCGGCTCGTCTCGGATGTCCGCTGAGCCACGAGTGCGCGCTCGAGCTGGCTGTCGAGCTGGTCGACGTCGACCTGCATAGCTGCAAGATCCTCCTCAAGCTGCGACTCTCGCTCCTTCGAGCGCGCCAACAGCTGATCCTTGTCGGCCAACAGCGAGCGCTCGGCCTCGAGGGCATCCTCGACGCGCTTCTTCTCCGCCTCGAGGCTGAACTTGAGGGCCTCGAGGGCCTCGCGCTCGCGCTGGTCTCGCTCGGCACGCTCCGTGATAAGCGCCAGCTCAGTGGCCTTGCGCTTGAGCTCCTCCTCGTGCCGCGTGCCCGTCAGCAGCGGCCGCACCTTGGTGTAGAGCTGCCACCAGGGCCACTCGCGCAGCTGCACATACAGGCGCGCGTTGCGCTGGATCGTGCGCACCGCGGCGGCGCGGTTCAGGATCTTCTTCATCTGGCGGCGCGCCGTGAACATGCGGCACGCGCCCTGGAAGCGCGAGAAGATGTCGAAGAGGTGCGAGTCACGACGCTCCTCCATCTCGGCGAGCACACCAGCCTTGAAGAAGATCTTCGTGAGGCCGACCTTGAACGCGGCGCGGTCGAGCTCGAGCGCCTCGACCATGCGCTGGCACGCCTTGCGCCCGTCCATGTAGCCGCGCGGGATGATGCCCGGCGTCAGCACCTCGTAGCGATTCCGGAACTCGGTGAAGAGCAGCCGGTTCGGGTAGCCGAGACGCGCAATGCGGATGCCCTCAAGCACACCGTTGCAGCGCAGCTGGTCCAGCACGATGGGCACGTCCATCTTGCCGGGCCGCTTCTCGCTGTTCGGCACAATGCAGCGCACGAAGTGCGGCTGCGTCGAACCGAGCTGCGTCATGAGCGAAGTGAGCTGCTCCTTGTGCCGCTGCGCGACAGTGCGGAATGCGCCGCGGCGCACGCGCCGCTTGGGCCCTGTCGGAACGGCGCCAGGCTGCGAGGCGGCCAGCGCGGCCGCGGCGACGGCCTCGTCGTCGACAGCGAATTCCGCAAAGAGGCTTGCGACGAAGCGGTCCGTCGACTCGCTCATGACGCGCGTCAGGTTGTCGTTGAGCGGGTCCTTGTTGCGGTCGAGCCAGCCGTCGGTGCGGTACTCGACGTCTCCGGCGTAGTGCTTCACCGTGAAGCCCTGTGCGAAGCGCGCGGGCGCGTACTTCGTCGAGCCGTGCGCAACGCCCCGCTCAGTGGCGAGCGCCAGCCCGGCCGTGTCGCGCGGCGTGCCGTCCTTGTTTGTCGACCACAGCCGGTTGAGCTTCTCGGTGAAGGTCAGGTCCGACGCCTTGGGCATGATGCACTCCTCGTCGAGGCACGACAGGATGCCGATCGGGCTCGTCGACTCGATCAGATCGATCGTCGGCTGCAGGTCCAGGCCGAAGTTGACAAAGTCCCACTCGATGTCCTCGCGTGCATACTCCTCCTGCTCGAGCACGAACATGTGGTGGTTGAAGAACTGCTGCCTGAGGGTGGGAAGAGCGTCAGTGCTGCGCAGGTGCCGGGTTGCGGCAAGGCTCACAGCTTCTCGTTCGTAAAGTTGATCAGCAGCTGCTCGAACGAGTTGATCTCGAAGATCTCGAAGCCTGCAATGTCGAGCACGCCGATGAAGGTGCTCTTGGACGTCGGCCGGTCGAGCGCCTGGTTGATGCGGTCGACGATGGTGGCAAACATCTTCTCGTACAGCGTCTTGCACAGCGCGGCCATCTCGTCGGTGACCTGCTTCTTGGTGCGCGCCTGCGCCACCCACTCACGGCCCGCCTTGATGCGCGGGCGCAGCAGCGCCTTGGTGAGCTCCTGCTCGGGCAGCCCGAGCAGGTGGCACACCTTCTCGACCTGCGGCGAGTTGGTGATGCGCGCCTGCTCCGAGCGGTCGTCGGCAAGCTCGATGTTGCCCACGTGCAGGATCGCAGCAATGACGCGGAACAGGTTGCCCTGCTCCTCGGGCGTGAAGCCGACCATCGCCAGCGCCTCGAGCAGCACCTGCCACTCGGACGTGTCGTCGATGCCCTCGACATGCTGCCGCGAGGACTTGAGGTAGCCATAGTGCTCCGGCTTGTCGCTCAGGAGCAGCTTTTCTGCAAGGCGGCGTGAGGCGTCAGACGTGGCGCAACCTAGCGCAGCACGCCAGCCACTCACTCCGCAGCGCGTCGTCTCCGCTCCGCAGCAGCTGGTAGAAGACGTGGAAGGAGCGCTCCTTGTCGCTGCGGTTCGTCACTCTGCTCTTCTCCAGCAGGTACCAGTCCACATTGGCACCCGCAATCGCGCCCAGGCTCGTGAACTCGATGCGCACGAACTTTCCCTGAGCAGGAGAGACGCGTTAGCTGCCAGCGCGTCAGTGAGCTGGAGCGCGGCACGTACGAAGCGCGACGAGTTGTTGTTGCGGATCGTCTGCGCGTTGCCGAATGCCTCGAGAATCGGGTTCGCCTGCAGGATCTGCCGCTCGAGCAGGCCCAGCCGCTTCGAGCCCACCGCCTCGAGGCCGCGCAGCTGGTCGAGCACGTGGCGCGAGCTGTGGCTGCGCGTGAGGATGCCGCCGGGCGCGCCGGCTCCATTCGGCGGCGAGGCCACGACGCCAGCGCCGGTCGCGGAGGGATCGGCCGCGATGGCGGCGAGGTACTGGATGACCTTCTTTGTGTTCTCAGTCTTGCCTGCGCCGGACTCGCCCCTGCGCGCGGCGGTGTGAGTCGGCAGTCCCGTCACCCTCCCGCGGCTCATACTCACGTCACGAGTAAGCTCTGATTCTCACGCGCATCGAGCATGTTCCGCATGGCCACGTCTGCCAGCGCGAACACGTGCGGCGCGTTCTCCTCCCGCCGCCGGCCCTTGTACGACTGGATGATCGCGTCTGTGTAGATCGGCAGCGCGTGGTAGGGGTTCACCGCGACCAGGAACAGGCCGGAGTAGGTCTGCCAGAGCGGGTGAGATCACAGGGCGCACGGCCGCAGGCGCAGCGAGGCACTCACATAGATGAGGCCGGAGAAGTAGCGCTGCCGCAGGTTGTGCACCACGGATGCCTCATTCAGAAAGGTCAGGTCTGCTATGTCCTCGGCCTTCTCGAACTTGGGCGGGTTCATCTTCGAGAGCTCGAAGGTGGGCACGTTGCGGATCTGCCCGGCGCGAGTCAGCCGCGGCGCTCTCATCGGACCAGCTGCTCGACTCACCGAGCCATCAGCCAAGCTGCACACGCTCGTCTCGCCGCCGTCCTCTTCCCGCACGACCCATGCGGAGAGGTAGCCGGCCGTCTTGTCCGGCAGCCAGACGTACTTCTTCTCTGCGAACTCGGCAGCGGCTGCGGCCTCGCCGGCGGCACCCGAAGCGGCCATGCTGTCCACAGCGCGGCGCGAGAGCGCCGAGGTGCTAGCCATGGCGGATCGATGCGCCGGCGAGGTGTGCGCGAGGTCGGAGTGCTGTGACGGGCCGTGCGCACGCAAGTGGAGCAGTGCGACAGGGGCCAGAGAGGCGGGCTCTCGCAGCGCAGGCGTGCGGCGTCGTGCGTGAGCAGTTGCGAAGAGTCGGTGCTGGCGGTCTCGACGATGCGACAGAGGCGAGAGAGGGTGTCGCGCCGGACTTTGACGGCAGCTGTGGTGGACGGGTGGAGCGCGCGAGACGGTGAGCGCGCCGGTGATGATGCGTGGGCCCAGCCGCGCCCGGGCCGGCCGAGCGCCGCATCACGCCTCCTCCGCCTCCCATGCGCGGCGCGCGAGCTCTCTGCGGCGCCGCCCGCGCTTCTCGAGCAGCATGCAGCGCTGCAGCTGCAGCCTTCCGGCACATGCGCCGTTGTGCAGCAGCAGCAGATCTCCAGCGGCAGGTGGCGCCAGAGCGCAGCACGCAGCTCCGGCCTTGCCCTGCCTTGCCCCGCGCGCACGCGTCAGGGGCGCAACAAACACGGCTCACCGCGCCGCGCGCGCGTTGCCCCTGTCGGCCTTGGCTGTGCTGTCCTCGGCCGCCGAGTCCCGCGCCTGCTCCCACGCGCCTTGGCCCAGCTCCGCGGAGTGCACGGAGAAAAAAGTGACCGGCCGCGGCGCCGCGCGAATGTGCTTCGCTTACTCGCCAACTTGCCGCTCTTGCCTCACCACACCCACCCGCACCCACGCCATGCCCGCACGCACCGCCACCAAGGCGGCACCCGCACGTGCGGCGTCCGGCTCGTCGGCCAAGCCCGCGCGCAGCGCTGCGGCCGCCGGCGACCTCGTCATGACGATCGACTCGGACGACGACGTCGGGCCCGGCTCCGACGACGAGGAGCTCGCTCTCGCGGGCGCTGCCGCTGACGAGCCCGACTCGGCCGAAGAGGAGGACCTGGCGGCCATCAAGGGCAAGAAGCGCCTCACGGCCCAGCTCTCGAAGCGCGAGAAGATCCGCGAGTCTGTCGCTGGCTCGTCGCGTGCCGGCGCAAAGGGCAAGGGCAAGGCCGACGCGCCCGACGGCAGCGGCCTTGCCGTGAGCCGCGACTTTGAGTTCGACACGGAGGATGCGGGATACGGCACTGGCGCCGGCTGGGACCTGGCGGTGAACGGCGTCAAGGGCAGCCGCGAGCTTGGTGTGAGTACCACCCAAGCGACCGCCCGACAGCGTGAGAGCTGACAACTGTCTGCGCAGGCGAAGCTGAGCGTGGACGACATCATCGAGCGGCGGCGCAAGAGGCTGCCGGAAGTCCTGCTGCCCGCTCCAGAGTCTGAGGACGAGGCAGACGCCGCCGGCAGCGCCAGCGGCGAGGAGCTCGAGAGTGCAGAGGAGGACCTGGAGTTCGCTGGGTTCGGCGACGAGGACGACGAGAGCGATGAAGAGGGCTTCGGCGCCGGCTTGCGCAAGGCCCGAACAGCGCCCGCCGCCGAGGCCGAGGATGACAAGTCAGATGAGGAGGATGAGGAGGATGAGGACGACGAAGACGAGAGCGCAGGCAGCGAGGACGAGTCTGCGTCCGCCGACTCGGCGGACGAAGACTCGGGCGAGGATGAGAGCGACCAAGAGACTGAGGTGCAGAAGGCGCGCAAGGCCGCCTACTTCGCCCAGGAGCCCGAGGCTGCTGCAAAGTCTGGCGGCGCGGCGGATGACGAGGCGCCGAGCTTCGCCGCTCTGGGCCTCTCGCGGCCGCTGTTGCGCGCTCTCGGCGCCATGGGTTTCCACGCGCCGACGCCCATCCAGGCCCGCTCGATCCCGCTGTCGCTTGCCGGCAAGGACATCGTCGCCGGCGCCGTGACTGGCTCCGGTAAGACGGCTGCCTTCATGATCCCGGTGCTGGAGCGTCTCGCGCACCGCGCAAAGGGCCGCGACGAGGCCAAGACGCGCGTCGTCGTGCTCACGCCGACACGTGAGCTGGCGGTGCAGTGTCACGCCGTCGGCAAGGCGCTCGGCCAGTTCATGGACATTCGCTTCTGTCTCGCAGTCGGTGAGTCAGGCTGCGGAGACACACGCACGCGCAGGGTGCTGAGACGCGCTTCCAGGTGGTCTCTCTGTCAAGGCGCAGGAGGCGGAACTCAAGCTCCGGCCCGAGGTCATCATCGCCACGCCGGGTCGTCTGATCGACCACATCCGCAACAGCGCGTCGTTCGGCATCGACGACGTGGAGATCCTCATCATGGACGAGGCGGACCGCATGCTCGAGGAGGGCTTCGCCGCGGAGCTCAACGAGATCGTCCAGGCCACGCCCAAGGGCCGCCAGACGATGCTCTTCTCCGCCACGATGACGGACGACGTCGACGAGCTCGTGCGCCTCAGCCTGCGGCGGCCCGTGCGCCTCTTCGTCGACCCGAAGCGCACCACTGCCGCCAAGCTCATCCAGGAGTTCGTGCGCGTGCGAGGCTCGGGCTCGGCCGGCTCGGCTGCCGAGTTGACGGCAGGCAGCAGCTCGAGCGCTGGCGGCCGGCGGACAGAGGACGAGGCGCGGCCTGCGCTGCTGCTCAGCCTCTGCACACGCACCTTCCGCCACCAGGTCATCATCTTCGTCCGCTCCAAGAAGCTTGCGCACCAGCTCAAGATCGTCTTTGGCCTCGTCGGCCTCTCGGCCGCGGAGCTGCACGGTGACCTGTCGCAGGAGCAGCGTCTGCTGGCGCTGCAGAACTTCCGTGACGGCAAGGTCGACTTCCTGATCGCCACGGACCTTGCCTCGCGTGGTCTCGACATTCGCGGCGTGCAGACGGTCATCAACTACGACATGCCGGCGCAGTTCGAGCAGTACCTGCATCGCGTCGGTCGTACGGCACGTGCAGGCCGCAACGGACGGTGAGTGAAGATAGGCAGGTCAACTCTGTGCGGACACTGACGGCGTGCTGCGCTCCCACAGTGCCGTCACGCTCGTGGGCGAGGCAGACCGAAGGCTGCTCAAGACGGCGCTCAAGCGCTCGCCGGCGTCGCAGGTGAAGCACCGCCTCATCCCGCCGGAGGTCGTGAGCAGCATGATCACGCAGCTCGACGAGCTCAAGGGAGAGGTCGAGGAGGTGATGAAGGAGGAGCGCGAGGAGAAGGCGATGCGCACGGCCGAGATGGAGCTCACCAAGGGCAGCAACATGATCGAGCACCGCGACGAGATCATGAGCCGGCCCAAGCGCACCTGGTTCCAGAGCGAGAAGGACAAGCTCGAGGCGAAGAGTGAGTCGTGACGGAGCGCTAGTCGCCGTATCTGTGCTGACGCGCGATCACATCAGACGTCTCTGCTGCCGACTACGCCGCCAAAGTCGACCCAAAGGAGGCGCAGAAGAAGCGCAAGGCCGACGAGGCGCCGAAGCGCGGCAAGTTCGACGGCCTCTCGCGCAAGCAGAAGCGCAGCAAGATGCTGCGCGAGGAGATTGCCGAGGAGAACCTCCAGCCCATGGTCGACGCCTCGGTGCGCGCCGCCAAGAAGGCGCACCGGCCGCGCGCGATGGGCGAGCCGGAGCCGCCGAAGCGGGCGGACAAGACCAAGACCAAGAAGAAGCGCTCGTCGACGAGCGCACTCAAGGTCGGCAAGCAGGGCGGCGGCTTTGCGCGCGACCTCGGCGAGCGGAGCGGCGAGGCACGCAGCGGTGGCGGAGGCGGGGGCGGCGGAGGCGCTCGCAAGAAGGCTGGCGGCGGCCCGCTCGGGGGCAAGCCAGGCAAGGGCGGCGCCAGGAGCAAGGGCAAGAGCGGCCGCAAGCGCTAGCTCAGGCGTGGCACTCGCTCGTGAGCGCGGAATGGTCATCGTTATTGCCCGGAGACATGCACCGGAGGCGCCGCGCGGTGCCTGCGCCCGTCAAGGGCGGTGCTGGGCCTGGGCTCGGAGGCTGGATACAAGAAGCGAGTCACGGATGCGGAAACAGAGTGAGAGACGTGTGTGAAGACAGGAGGAGACGAGAGAGAGGCTGTGTGGTTCGTTAGTAGGGAGGCAGGGCGCGGGCCGTCGGGAAGCCGGGCGCCGCATGCCAGAATAGGATGTTACTGAGGGCTGTGCGAGAGGGCGATCTGGCCGGCGACGCGCGCGACGAGCTCGTGGAAGCCCTGCTGCTGCTGGGCCGGAGCGTAGCCGTACGGGCCGGGCGGCGCGCCAGAACCGACGTGGGCGTCGGACGCTCCCTGCGCCTGGCCCTGAGGCAGGCCAGCGCCGCCGCCAGACATGCTGGCGAACTGCAGCTGGCGCAGCATGTGCTGCTGCTCGGCGAGGGCGCGCTGATGGTAGAGAAGCGACTGCTCGAGAGCCTGGCGCTGCTGCTGCTGAGCTGCGCCGAGGCCGGAGCCGTTGAGCATCTGCTGAGGCGCTCCGTGCATGGGCGCCACCCAGCCAGCGGGCGTTGCGTACATGTCCGGGCTGCCGCCGAAGGGCATCGGCGGAAGCGCCAGCGAAGCGTGCATCTGCTGCGGGAACGGCATCATGCCGTGCGGAGGGAGCGGGCCGGTGTGCGCCCACTCTGCGCCTCCAAAGTAAGGCGAGCCGGCGTTGGGCATCGGCATCGGCATGCCGCCGGCGAGGCGCGGCGAAGGCGTCGTGTGTGCAGCTGAGGCGAGGTGCGGCGAGACTTGAAGGCGGCCAGCGTCGAAGGAGGTCGGAGCGGGAGGAGCCGTCTGAGCAGTAGCCCGGCCCATGCCGTGCTGGCGGCCGCCCGTGCCGGCAGCGGCAGACATCGCGGTGTCCGGCCGCTGCTGCTTGGGCACTGCGCTCGTGGCGACGGCCAGCGAGTCCTTGGCGCAGTCGAGCAGACGGATCTTCTGCGGGATCGACAGGGCCGCGCACTGGCAGATCTGGAAGAGCAGGCGGTCCAGCGCCTCGCGGAGGCCCTTGACGGCGGTGACTGCGCCGACGCACGTCGTGACGAATTCTGCGAGAAAGAAGGTCAGCTCCGGCAGTGCTTCGTGCCTCTCGCGGCGCAGACTGACCGCTGGCACGTTCAAAGACTGCGTGCGAGTCGTCAGCAAATGTGTCACGAGCGCGCACCCTGCCAACACTCACGCAAGCTGCGCATGTCGGGCGCCAGCGTGACCGGCACGAGACGCATCATCGACGTGAAGTACTCGACGACTTTGAGCGGGCCCTTGAGCTGCGGCGAGCCGTCGCGCAGGAGCTTGAGCACCTCGTGTAGCTGCAGACGAGAGGTCAGGACGATGGAGCGGGGCAGACACGCACGCTAGCACTCACCTCCCACGGCGTAAAGTACACGAACGTGCCGTCGATCGCGTTGTACAGGCGGCATGCACGCGTCGGAAAGATCTCGTCGAGCAGCTCGTCGTCGCTGGCCTGGATGAGGCTGACCGGGCGGCCACAGAGGCGGTGGTTGTTGCGCTTGCGGATCAGCTTCATGGCTGCCTGCTTGTCGCGGCACTCGATGAAGCACGAGTTGGCCGTCTTGCCCGTCGGCAGCTCGATGGGCACGTGGATGGCGTGCGGGATCTGCGCGGCGTCGGGCAGCAGCTCCTCGAAGTCGGGCACCCACTCGAGAATGTCGTTGTACGACGCCGTCCAAGGGATGTTGTCGACGCGCACGACGACCGTGCCGTTGATGCCCTGCCAGTCGTCCTCGTTCTCGAACTCGCTCGCGGAGAAGGCGAACGGCGTGCGAGAGAAGCTGTGCATGTGTTAGCGAGCTGGCACAGCCGGGGCAGCGGGTCTCTCACCTCGTCTGATGGCTCGAGCTCGTCATGGCGCTGTCGCTCATGAGCGCGGTGACGGCCGTCTTGGGTCCCGCAGCGCGCTGTGCGCGATCGTCGTTGATGCTGAACACATCGCTCGAAATACCGTGTTTGCCGAGCGGTGCGGGCTGCGCTGCACCGGCGTCGAGGCGCTGGCCGGAGGAGAGGCTCTTGGTCGAGGCGCCGTCGCCGTACGACACGAAGAACGAGCGGGCGCCGGCGGCCAGCGAGCCTGTCTTGCGAGTCTCTTCAGGCTTGGCGGTCGAGGGCCGAGAGTCCGGGCTAGCATCGGCCGGCGACAGACTAGGCTGAGTCTCGCTGTCGCGCGCCTCGGCCAGAGCCGAGTACTTGTTGTTGCTGCGCGCTGCACGGCTGAGCTCGAGCGCAGCGAGCGTGCCTCCGACGATCTTGCGAGCCGCCAGCCCGCTGGCGTTCTCGCCGAGCTCGAACTGCGGCGTAAGAGGACGGCCGAGGCTGGTGGCGTCGGAGGTGTTGGTCATGTCTGACGCCGTCGAGCCGCTGCGCTCGCGCATGCCGAGCGAGATGCCCTCGACGGGCGTGTGGCACGAGGCGCACGTGTGTTTGCGCGGCGGCGACGTCGAGACCTGGTTGATGCCGCTCGAGGTGCACGTCGGGCACGCGCGGTGGCCGCATGGCTCGAGCGTCGTGAGCACGAGACACAGCGAGCCGCA
Source organism: Tilletiopsis washingtonensis (assembly GCF_003144115.1). Taxonomy (NCBI): domain Eukaryota; kingdom Fungi; phylum Basidiomycota; class Exobasidiomycetes; order Entylomatales; genus Tilletiopsis; species Tilletiopsis washingtonensis. The sequence continues at coordinate 384,174 of NW_020312011.1, forward strand.
CAGGTCGCACGAGCTCTTCATCGTCGTCTTGGGGCTCGACAGCGACGGGGAGAGACGGCGGAACTCGCCCGCACCAACGGCGGCAGCAACGGCCACGGCCTCCGTGCCGGTCGTGGGCGAGCGGACGATCTGGTCGACGAGCTCCTGGAACGCCAGCAGACTGCCTTCCTCGCCCGGGCTGGCCTCGGCAGAGTCCGTGCTGAGACGGCTAGTGCGGCGCAGGAGGTTGATGTTCGGTCCGCGGCGCGGGCTTGGGCCCGAGAGGCTGGTCTGCGAGATCAGGTTGCCGAGGGCGTCAACGGCCGGGTGGCCGACCGTCATGCGGCGCGTACTTGCGCTGGAGTAGTCGGCCTTGCTGTCCGAGCCACGGCTCATCGCCGCAGCGTAGGCCGACATGGCCTCGCCACCGGAGCCGCCGGCCTGCGAGCGAAGCACACGCTGACTGGTCCAGCGCTCGGGGTTCATGTCGGACGACTTGACGGTGGACGAGGTAAAGACGTCGGGGTCGGCCGCCGTGTTGGTGCGCGCGCGACGCAGCATCGGCGTCTCGCTCGACGTCACGGTGTGCGACTTGGGACGGAGGCCGCTGGCGCTCACGCGGCCGCCGCCGAAGATGCCGAGGCCCTCGGGCGACGGCGGAGGGCTCGACGACGGTGCTTGCACAAGAGGGTGCAGCACGTGGACGCGGCCGGCCGACTTGACGTTGCTGTAGTTGCTGCCGTACGAATCGCGGCTGAGCTCGGCGCTCGAGTCGGCGGCGCTCATGTCGCTGATGCTCAGGTCCGCCGTGTTGTTGCTGCGGCGGCTGCCGTGGCCGGCCTTGTCGTCGTGCATGATGCTGCCGGCCGACGTGTCGGGCGTCGCGCCGAGCGACGAGTCGTGCGTCGAGGCGAAGGAGTGGTCCGGCGTGTCCGCCGTCGAGCGCGAGTTGGTCGTGGCCATCGAATTGTCGTGCTCCGAGTCATCGCCGACGTTGCTCTTCATCGCGAGCTTGCTGAGCGCGGAGCGGCGCGGCTGCTGCGGGAACGAGACTGGCGACGACTCGTAGAGGTTGCTGAGCGACGTGTTCGAGCTGGCGCGCGAGAGCCAGGGCAGCTGCGTGGGACGCGGCGAGCTGGGCAGCTCGAGCGTCGGCGTGCGGGGCGAGAAGGCCGCAGGCGAGTCGTGCGAGGTGCGGTTGAACTGGCCGAGGATGCTGCCGGAGCGGGCGCGCGACATTGAGCCGCGGCCAGACGGGATCGAGAGCGTGGTGCTGCGCGGGCGGTTGAGGTCGAGCTGCGGCTGGATGCCGTCCAGAAGCGACACCTTGGACAGCGCCGAGCCGCTGCGGCTCTTGGAGAGCGGAGCGTGCTGCGGCGAGAGCTGGCGCTGCTTGCCCTTGCCCGTTGAGACCGGCGACTGCAGGCCGTCCAGCTCGCTCGGTGTCAGCTTGCCGAGGTCGACGTAGTCGTGTGCCGGCGAGGTGGGCACGCCCTGCCAAGCAGAGTTCGAGTCCATGCGGAAGCGACGTGCGACGGACGGCGACTCTGTCAGAGCTCAGCGTCAGCATTCGGTCATGAGAGGCGCAGCACCGCGCGTATGCACTCACCAAAGCTGCTCTCGCTGCCGGTGGCTGCGATCCACGCGCGCTCCACCTCGTCGTCGCTCGACGACTCGAGGTCGATCTGCGGCGAGCCGGGACTTGCCACCGTCGGCTTCATGGGCGCCGGCTGCATGGAGGCCTCGAGACGGATGCGCGCATCGCTGGCTGCGCGAGCGCGAGCTCGGCGAGCGAGCAGCACGGCGTCTGAGCCCGCCGAGAGCACGGCAGTGGCGTAGACGGGCTTCTCGAGCGTGTCGAGCGTGAAGGTGCGGTTGACGGGCGTCGTGGGATCAGCCGAGCCGTCGTCGCGAGCAGGCACCTCGAGGGTGGGAGGCGACAGTGCCGAGCGCTCCAGGCGCAGAGGAGCGGGCGCCATCGTGAACGTGTTGCGAGGCGGCGAGACTGACACTGCGGGACGAACATTTAGACGTCGCGGTCGAAGATCATGGCGGCAGACGAGACTCACCACAGGTCTCGAGAGGATCCGCACGCGTGTGAAAGGAAGGGAGAGGCGAGGGGAGAGCCTGAGGCAGGCGTGAAATGGAGAGGTGCTAGGCCGCAGGGCCCAGCGAAGGTGAGGAGTGAAGGAGGAGAGTCGGCCACTGCCGTAGAGCAGCGAGTCGAAGCGAGAGGAAGAGGGAAGCGACGAGGAAAGAGCCTGAGATGATCCGCCTGGAGAATGAGTCCGCCACGAGACGAAGAGGAAGGGAGAAGGGCGCGCCCGAGGGTGGAAAGGCACGCAAAGGAGGAGGAGAGGAGGAGAGCTGAAGGAGAAAGGCCCAAGAGGAGGAGCGCCGGAGTGCGGCTTACGCTTAGAGAGCTGGACGAGGAGCGGAGCAGAGGAGCGAGAGCGAGAGGCGGCGCTCTTATAGGGGTGCGAGCGCTGCGCAGCGACGGCGCACGCCACCGCTGTCGTCGACGACGCTCACTCATCCTGCGCCGCCACTCACATCCCGCTGCTCTTGCTGGCCTGCCGTAAGCTGGCAGCGATCACAAGCGTGCGAAGGCAGCACAAGCGCCGGCACCTCGGCTTCGCCCAGCCTTGCCGGCGGCGCAGGAGAGGTGGCTCGCTGGCAGGCCGACGACGAGCACGAGCGCCGCGCCGCCGCGCACCCGCTGCTCGCCGCCCAAAGAAGCGGTGCGCAGCTCGCACACGCCCGATTGGGCATGCCTGATACGTGGCGTGCGCAGCGTGCTGACCTCCTTGCTCGGCGCCGAAGCGGCTCGTGCTCGCCCGAAGCAGATGGTCGCCCAAGGAGGCAGCGGAGCGACACGAGCGGCTGCGGCGAGAGGGGCGCTGCTCGACGGCGAGGCGCAGCGCGAGAGAGCCGGACGAAGCCGCGGAACCAGCCGCAGCTGGGCGGGCAGCACCCTCTCTCGGCACCCGGACTGCGCGACCTGCCCAAAGGAGCCGTGCTGCGCGGCGTGTCGCCTGCGCCGGCGATGGCGCTGCCGCCTGATGCTGGCCATCTCCCTCGTGGCTGCGCAGCCGGCGAGACGTCGCTGCTCCTCATCGCATAGCGCATGGTGCTGCTGCCTCATAGCTGACTGCCGCGACGGGCGCTGCGCTGTAGACGAGCGGCAGCGCAAGCTTAACGCTGCGGCCGGGCCGGGCGAGAAGGACACCTTACGCTGCCGCCGCGCTTGCGGCATCGTGGTGCTTGTCACGTCGGGCCGAGGAGCCGCCGCTTGCTCTCCTGCTCATCTCGTCCAAGGCGGCATCCCGCTGAGTTGCTGCGGCGGACAGGCTTGCCTCATCGAGCCGTGTGTATGTGGTTGCGCGAACCCCTTGCGCAGCGCGGCCGCAGCTCGAGCGTTTTGCGGGGGAGAGTGACGCGACGCGACCGTCACGTGCGCGCCTGGACCGGCAGCTCCGCCGCAAGCGGCCAGCGGCGCCAAGTGGAGCAGGCTGCTCGGACCACTGCGCTGCTACAAGTACCTTCCGCACCACCACGCCGGCCAGCGACCCACAGCGCAGCGGAGCGCCACCATCCTCTCCGTTCATTCAGCGCACCCAGTCCCGGACATCCCTCGGCCCGCCATGTCGGCGCCCGACCGGACGCGTCTGCGCTCCACGCTCTCCACGCTCCTCTCGCAGGCGCACGAGCGCAGCGTCGCGCTGCGGCTTGCGCCCTCGGCACCATCCCTCACACGACCCATCACAAGGGCACTGCCGGCTTTCCTGGCGGGCCTGCATGCACTGCCGCGCGATGATGAGAGGCAGAGCCTCATGGCTGGCTGGGAGCGCGTGAGGACACTGCTGGAAGAGGACGAGGAGGGCAGACAGATTGCGCTTGATGCTATGGCCATGTGAGTAAGCTGGACGTGACACCTGAGCAGGAGAGTGAGGTGCGGCTGCGCGCATATGCATATTGGGTGCTAGTCCGGCCACGTCTCTGCGCATGGCTTCGAGCGATAGCTGGGCCACGTTTGCAGGAGCGCCGGACTCGTGCTGTGCCCCGGCGGATCCCCTCTGACACCTGCCTGCGCTCGACAGATACGAAGCATCCGACGACGAGCCGCCGCTTGCCTCGTCAAATCCTCTCGAGTCCTCGCCCTACGGCGATGAGCCCTATCGGGATGAGCCCTCTCCGCCGCCAGACGTGAGCGCGTCAGCACGCACGGCGCTGTACCAGTCGCAGCAGAGCGAGATGGCAGCGCAAGACGGGCAGCTCGACGCATTGAGTCTGAGCATTGCGCGGCAGCGCGAGCTGGGCATCCAGATGGGCGACGAGCTCGAGCTGCATGGGCAGCTGCTCGAGGAGATGGACACCGCTGTCGATAGCACGGCCAACCGCCTCGGCCGCGCACAAGGGCGCATGGACACGCTCGAGCGCAGCCTCAAGCAGAACAGTGAGTGTCGCCTCGAATGCGCCCCATGCGCTGGCTCCTTACGCCCGCCGCCCGCCAGCCTCGTCCTACGTCATCGGCATGCTCATCGTCAGCCTCATCCTCATCATCTACTTCTTCAAGTAGCGCCTTCTCCTCTGTCCTGCCCGCTCGCTCTCCGTCACGCTCTGCTCTGTATTGTATCTGCTCTAGTCATTGATCTCCATTCATCCCCTCTCGCTGCACACGCGCTACTTGTACCAGTCGAGGATGTAGCGGATGCGCGGCTTGACGCTCTCCGGGATGGCCTCTGGCCGCGTCATGATGCTGAAGCGCATCGAGCCGCGGATCGCCTTGACGGCCTCGCAGTCGTCGTTCTTGACGAGCTCGTTGATCGGGTTCACGAGCGCGGCCGTGACCTTCTGCGAGGCGGCGACATTGGCCACGAGGCAGGCGACGACCTCGGCAACATGCACCGAGCCCTCGGCAGGCCGCCAGGCATCGTAGTCGGTCGCTGCAGCGCGGCGCTGTCAGAGCTCCGCCCGCTATACACAGCACACAGGCAGGCAGACTCACCCGTCGCAATGAGCACGTAGCTGATCTCGGCCTCGCGCGCCAGCTTGGCCTCGGGCAGCGCACTCATGTTGATGAGGTCGCCGCCCCATGCGCGGTACATGAGGCTCTCGGCACGCGTGCTGAACGCCGGGCCCTCCATGCACACGGCCGTCTTGTCGCCGTGCACCTTGACGTTGGGCTCCTCCTTTGCCAGCGTCTCGCGCACGCTGCAAGCTCGCATGAGCGCCATGCTCGGCCAACAGCAGCAGCAGCAGCGGCAACTCACATCTTCTCCACCTGCGGGCGCAGGATCTCATCGAAAGGGTCGCCGAACATGGCGTGCGCCACGACGCCAGCGTCCTTGCCCTCGCCAAAGAAGGTAGCGCGACGCACGCCCTTGGTGCGGTCGATGATCTGGCTGGGCACGACAAAGTCACGCGGCGCAATCTCCTCGCGCAGCGAGCCGACGGCGCTGAAGGCCAGGATGGCACGCGCGCCGATCCACTTGAGCGCCGCAATGTTGGCGCACACGGGCACGCCCGACGGCGTGATGCTGTGCGTCAGGCCGTGGCGCGCGAGGAAGGCGACGTGCACGCCCTGCGCGTTGCGCGCGATGGTGAGCGGCGACGAGGGGAAGCCCCAGGGCTGCGAATGGAGTGAGCCGGGTGTTGCTGCCGCCAAGGCGCACGTGCTGCACCCACCGTCTCGGGGTTGACGCTGCCGATGATCTCGAAGCCCTCGAGCTTGTAGATGCCCGAGCCACCAATGATGCCCACGCGGATGTTCCACTGCGCCAGCTGCGCCAGGAAGCTGGCCTCGTTGGGGTTGAACTCGGTCATGCTGGAGCGGGTGCGGGAGGTGTGAGGGTGAGTGGGCAGGCCCGGTGCCGGCAGGAAGAAGCGAGACACAGCCGGCCGCGCCGCTCTCTCGCCTCGCTCTCGCAACCTTCCGCTCCGGCGGCACGCACACCGCGGGCACCGGACCGCCTGCCCGCCCGCACCTCCTCGGCCGTCCACTTGACGCTTCGCACGCGCAGCACCGCCAGCACCTCAGATCCAGCAGCGAGCACACCAGTCGCTTCTTCTCAGTGACTCGCCTCGCAGTGCCATGCTGCAGCGAGGATCTGCCTCCTCCTCGCCATGGACCCCCGAGGCTTCTTGGCACGTGCGGCCGCGCTAAATTTCAGGACGAGCCGTCAAGGCGGCCCGACACCGCTTGCGTGCTGCCGTGCCTGAAGCGCAGGCAGCTCGGATGTCGCTTTCGGCGCTGGGCTGCAACGGCCGCACCCCTCACGCCCGCGCCCGCGACGAGCGCTGCAGCTCGGCATCCGGCGCCGCCGCGCCGTGCGCCGCCACGGCTTGGCTTGGCCGTGCTCCTGTGCCGCCGCGGCGCCGCCTCGGTGCGGGCCGCGTCGCGTGGGCGCGCCGTGCGACCGCTGCGGCTCGCGCACCGCCTGCGCCTCCCGCCCGACGCGTTACGCCCAAGCCGCCATCCCATCAAGCAAAGGTCATCGCCTGTCATCCTCAAGCCGCAAGGACACCTAGCAGCACAGCTGCATCACTTCAGACGCTCCCACGGCTGCGCACTCGCCTCTGCGGCGGCCCATTGCCAAGCCCGGCGCCTGCGCCAGCGCGATTGCGAGAAAACATCCCGCACGCTGCTTTCGCATCGCCTCTCTTGTTCTCGGGCGCTTTTAGTCGCCCTTGCTTCCCCTCTCCAAGCTCTCTGCTGCAAACTTGTCGCCTGCTGAGCTGCGCACCGGCCGCAAATGCAAGGACGGCCACGCAAGGACCGCTTCGTGGCGCCCAGCCAGGACGGTGAGCCATGCTTGTTGCCCTACCAGCTCTGCGCTTGTTGACATCCGCTGCTTCGCTTCTTTGCCGCAGAGATACAGCTGTGGCACAAGATCCGCGCCTCACTACGAGTGCTCGAGACGCTGCGCACCGACAACATCGCGACGCAGACCGAGCTTGTCGCTGTGCGATCACGCCTGGCTGCGGCTGTCGCGGCCGAGGCACACAATGGCGCCTCGACGAGCCAGCGCGATGCCCAGGCCAGCAAGGCCAAGCAGGAGATGCGCAGCCTGTACAACGACCTGAAGAGGAGAGCTGAGGAGGAGGAGAAGTCAGTGACAGGCACGCAGGCCACGTGTAAGGCCACGCAGCTGACCTCGTGTCTCTTCACGCAGGAACCTCGATCAGACACTCGAGAACATATCTGTGCTCACAGCCTTGCGAGGAGGCGCCGACGATGGTGCGCTGCTCTGCTTCTGTTTGTGTGGCATCTGCTGACCTGTGTGCTCGACAGATGCCAAAGACGGGCGCAGCGTGCAGCGCAAGAAGCGGCGCATTGACGGCGGCAGTGCTTCGCCTCGCACCTCGCCGTCCCTCACGCCTGCACCCGCGCCATCACCTGCTCCACGAGCTGCGCTGAAAGCGACAAATGCCGTCGTGGACGCCACGCCCAACAAGGCACGAGGCGCCGCCACACCCGGCGGCCGCAGCAGCGGCACGAGCTACATGGACCCAGCCAAGGCGCGGCGCGAAGTGCTGCAAGGCCAGCTGCCGCTGACGCCTGGGCGCAAGGTGGCCTTTCGTCAGCCGAGCAAGGCGAAGACCACGACGGGCGGCACGGCCGTCAGCAGCAGTGGTCCGACGCAGGCGCCCGCGCCGGACGAGGAGGGCGAGACGTGGATCATGGCCATCGTCAAGGAGTGCATCAACAACGACCGCAACCGGTGTGTCTCGGCGGCCAGAGTCTTTTGTGCTGCTTGCTCACTTGCTCTGCCGCGCAGCTACGTCGTCGTCGATGCCGAGGACGTGGATGGCCCGTGAGTTGCGTGCGCATCGCGAGGCAGACTCGGCTGCTGACCCTGTCGCCGGCCTGACAGCAAGTACAACACGACGCTCAAGGCCATCGTGCCGCTGCCCGAGAGCCTCTCAACGCTGCCGACGGAGGACTACCGGCCCGGCTCGATTGTGCTCGGCCTCTACCCCGACACGTCGTGCTTCTACAAGGCCAAAGTCATCCGCGGCGGGCCAGGCCTGAATGGCCGGCAAATTTCTGCCAAGGTGCGCTTGCCCTGCTGCACGCCGCCGCACCATCGCTGACACTGCTGGCGCACAGCTCAAGAGCCGCACCCAGGAGATGCTCGCCAAGACGTACGAGCTGCAGTTCGAGGAGGACGGCGGCCTGGTGCACAGCGTGCCGGCCAGCCTCGTCGTCGAGCGGCCGTAGCGCGCGCACTCGCCTTGCCAGTGTCTTTCTCTCTCGGTGCTGCCACTCGCCCCTGCTTCTGCTGCTCTAATGCTATAGCTGCCTCGCACGGACGTCAGACGCCATCTGCTGTTAGGAGCTGCATTGCGGTCGACGCGCACGGCAGTCCCGGGTGAGGGTGATGGCCAAGAAAGTGTACATGTGATGCCGAGCTAGAGAACGAGAAGTGGGATGGACCGCGCACACGGGAGAGCGTGCGTGCGTTTTACTTCTGCGCGGCAATGCGGGCCTGCAGGCGCAGGTTCTTCTCGAGGGGGCCGTGGTTGTTGATGTACTGCAGGTAGCAGCCGTCCTTGAGGATGCGGTTGTCGGCCTTGGCCTGCTGGTACTCGGAGCGCATCATGTTGGTGAAGCCGTGGCGCTTCGAGATGATGATCTTCTGGCGGCCGGCGAACTTGTAGCGCGAGCGGCGCAGCGCCTCGATGACGACGGCGCGGTTCGAGTCACGCGTGCGCACCGACAGGAGGACCTGGCCGATGTCGACACGGGCGACCGTGTCGTACGGCTTGCCGTAGGCGCCACGCATACCGGTCTGAAGTCTGCAAGCGGAGTGCGGTCAGCACCAGGTCGACAGTCTACGCACGAATCTCTGCCAGTCCCGCCATCGCGCGCTCTCTCCTGACGTCTCTGTCTCGAGGCCTCTCCTCTCACGACGCTACTGTCCGTGCTGCGCCACTGGACACGCAGTCCGCGAGCCTTCCCTCCCCCTGATGCCTGTGCTTCGCCCTTCTCGCATGCCCTCAATGCTCACCTATCAGCACCGGCGCAGGACAGCATCTTGTTGATGCGGATGACGTGGAAGGGGTGGACGCGGACGCGCAGGTGGAACGAGTCCTTGCCCGACGTCTTGGTGATGTACTTGTTGGCGCAAATACGGGCAGCCTCGAGCGCCTCAGACGTGATCTGCTGGTGCTCGTCGCACACCATGTGCGCGCAGAAGGGGAAGTCGTCGACCGAGGCCTTCTTGCGGCCGAGATCGTAGATGCGGATCTGGAAGCGGCGACAGCGTCAGCATCGGCTGAGACCCTGTTCGCGACGCCGGGCTTGACGTGCGGCCACTTCATCTGTCCAGCCGGGCCTGCTCGGCGCACGAGCCAGCACTCTCTTTGGCCCTGTCTGCGCCTGGTTCTTCGCCACCCTCGGCTGCCTCGCTATCGATCTTGCGCCCTCTGCCATGTCACGCCTTCTCTTCTGCCACGCTGCCCACCTGACCCGGTCCTGCTGCTCACCTTCGGGTCCGGCACACCACGGTTGTAGCGCGACTTGGGGAACGGCTTGTTCTTGCAGTCTGAACGCGCACGTGTGAGCGCTGCGTCTTCACGCCAGACAGCTACAGGGCAACTCACAGCGGTAGCAACGAGCGGGACGGCGACCCATCTGCAAGAGCGAGAACAAGCGCCGTGCGTCAGCGACTGACCAGACTGTCGACAGCATATCGCTCCACCGCCGCTGCGCCGACGCCGAGCGCTGCTCTGCGCTATCTAACGGGGTGCCGGGTGCGAGGTGCATGCCGCGAGAGCAGTCCTTCTCGCTGGCCAGCCTCGACCGGCCCTCAAGACCACCCGGCGGCATGACGTGTATGCGAGCAGCATCTCTGTGCGGCGAGCGTGGCGGCGAGCGGTGCGGGCATGCGTGGCATGCTCACTTTTACGACTTGCGGGGGGGTAAAGGGGGTGGTGGTGGCACGGGATGGCGACGCGCGCAGCGGTGGTCTTGAGGCGAAGCTGTCGGCGCGCGCAATACAACTGCGCAGTTGTATTCGGGCGCGCGAAGGTGAAGCCGCGCGCTTCAGCTTTTGCCACGTGGCGTGACTCGCCGCGCGCGGCGGCCGCCGCGGAGGCGCCTGCTGCGGCGCCGCAGCAACGCCCGCGCGCCGCCCCTTAAGTCCGAGCGCTGCTCCGGCCGCAAGCCGCCCTCCCTACCCCGCGGCGCCTCAGCTCCACCCCGCCTCGCCTCGCTCGCAACGCCGCTCGCATCAGCTGTGCCGCAAAGCGCTTACGCGGCCTCAGAGAGAGAGCAAGGGTCGTTCTTCGCAGTTCTGCAGGTGGAGCGGCCCCGGCCGGCAGTGGGGCTCCGCCGAACAGCGCCGCCGAGACAGTGACTCGCGCTGACTCGCGCGGCGTGGCTTGGGTGCTGGGTGGGGCGAGGCCAGCAACAGACACAGCCTCCGCGAATCAGAACAGCGTGGCCTCTTGTGTTGGCAGCGAGCCATGCCCTGATGAGTCACAGCAAGCCCTGATGAGTCGCAGACGAGCTGCCGTAGCGCTCAAGCCGCCCTCGAGCAGAATCATCAATGGTGCGCTGGCTGCCGCTGCCGAGTCGTGTCTGCCCAGCTGCGCTCTCGATGCACATGAAGTCTGCCGCGGCTCCCAACGACGAGCTCGCAGCCCTGCAGGCTGACTCCCTTCGCGGCCCGAGATCTCCTGATGTGAACCTCCGTCGTCGATGTCGCGCCGCACGCCAGACGGCGCCATGCGAGACGCGACGCCTCGCGGGGCAACCTGCGCTGAGCGCTGCTGAGCTTCCGGCAAACTCAGCAGACCACATTTGACTGATCAAGCAGCGCGTTCTAGCATTGAGCCGGCTGCCTGTGCGCACTCGAATCAGACCGCAGCCTGGGCTGCGATGAGCACGGCGCTCGAGAAGGCGAGCGTGCGGCGTGCATGGGAGCAACTGCATTCTGGCGTTGCCAGCGACGTCCAACGGCCTGCTGCGCTGGCAACGGCCTCGTGCCCGTGAGATCGCTTCGTGCTGCCGCTGCCGTTGCCCTGGGTAAACCTGATGGCCGCTGCTGAGAGAAGCTCGTGCCGCCTTGGCCGAGCGGGAAGGCATGAATGGCCTATTCGGCTCCCACGGGCGCATCGGCGCTCGGGACGAGCGGCACAGCAGCCGGCGAGCTCCCCTGCATCTGCATGGGAGCGGGCGTGGGCGGCAGGAGCGCACGGTGGTGCATGCTAGCTTGGCGGCGAAGTCGAGAGCGAGGAGACGACACCTCCAAGGCAGCTCGACGGCGCCTTCTTCTCGCCGAAGGCTCGTCGAGCCTGCACCGGAGGCTCGGCGCTGCGTCGCTTCGCGTGGATGCGCTCCTCCGTTCGCACGCCAGCCAAGGGGCTCCTGAAACCTCTGGCACGTCTGATGCTGCAACGCACGCGACGCTCGACGCTGCTGCCTCACATGCCGCTGTCGCTGCGCCGTGCTGCTGTGCTGCTCTGTGCCCCGCCCGCGTCTCGGACTGGCGATCGGCGCGACGCGGGCGGAGCCTGCTGCTGGGATGTCGCCCTCTGCCTCGGCGCGCGAGGCAGCAGCGCAGGAGACGCATCGCAGCACAAACCGCAGGACAGGAGAGCTGCACGCGAAACCAGAGGAAGGGGGCACTCCGGCTCCGACGAGCGCGGGTGTGCACCACGAGGGCGAGATGCAGCACCTCGACAGCGACGGCGTCCTGCATGCTGCGTCTCTTTCTGCACACCTCCTGCGCTGCTGCCTGCACTCGCGTTCGACAGCGCTGCGGCCGTCTGGCATGCTGCAGTCAGAGCAGGCGCAGCTGCAGCGTCACAGAGGGCGGACGTTGAGCCGGCTGAGCACGGCTTGGCCAGCCCGCAGCCGCTCGCCCACACAGTCGCGGTGGCTGCTTACGCTTCTCTCGTGCGAGCTGCCTGCCTGGGCGCTGCAGCCCAGACGCAGGGCGCTGCAGCTGCGGGTTCGCTGCAGGGCTTGGATTCCAGCGACCCTCGGCGCGCCACTCATCTGAGCGCAGCAGGTAATTCTTGGCCTCCTGCTGGCAGCGTGCGAGGAGAAGAGGCCGGCGTGGTGGCGCAGAAGGGGCGCTGAGGAGGAAGGAGCGACGACGAGGTGGAGCGAGCTAGGCGCCGCGCCATGATGCGCCGATGGAACGCCCTCCACGCCCGCGGCGCGCGTCGACAGACGAGGTGCCGGAGAATAGCGTGGGCGGCTCGTTCCCACATGGGCCCAGCAGGAGCACAGATGCAGCAGCACCCAGCGCAGCACCGCAGCAGCGCAGCAGCACCCGGGTGCAGGGCAAGAAGCGGCCAGCGCACACGCAGGCACCGACGCTGAGCGTGCAGGCAGGCGGCAGCTGCCGCTGCTGTTCGCATCTCTGCAGCGTCAGACGCTGCGCGCTGCGGCTGCCGTGCTGCGATGCGCGCTGCTGCGCCAGCTTGGCCCAGCTGCAGCGGCTCGGCGGCCGCTGGGTTTACGTGACCGACGACCGACGGGCGGCGAGGCCGCTGCTGCCGTGCCCGCCGTGCTTGTGCCGCCTGCTGCAGGCTCTCACGTCACGTCCGGCCGCGCGCGACGAGCCGAGGAGCGCAGCGAGCCGCGCACCGCGCAACGACGGCGCCACGCCATCCTCGACTTTTGCGTGTCCTCGCTGCCCGCTGCTTCACCATCTCAGCGCCCTCGCCGCACCACCCGCCGCTGCCCACCACCTCGTTTCCGTCGTCTCGCTAGCAGCTCGTCCGCACCGTCCGCTCCGTGCATCGTCTCTCCGGTCGCTCGTCTCGCTCGAGCTCGCGCACCCTCCACGTCACCGCAGCGCCGCGCATCGCTTGGCGCACCTTGGCTGCGCATCGCATCCTCACCCGGCGCGCCTCCCAGCCGCTCCTAGCACCGCCGCGAGCCCCTCTCCGCTCGCCCTCTCCGCATTCGTCGGCGTCCGAGAGCGTGTTCGACGCCGCACTTGGCTGCCGCACTCGCTCAGCCCGCGCCTCCTCACGCGACACGGGCGCCCGCTCTCCACTTTCGCGCCCGCCGCCGCCGTCGTCGCGCCGCCGACTGCCTGCGTGCGCGCCGCTTTCTCTCCTAGGCACTCAGGAGCCGCACGTGCCTGAATCACTGCGCCGACGCCGAACGCCAGCGCAGCGAGCCACCTGGCTCCTGAGTCGGCTCCCGCAGCCTGTGCTCTGCCCACCCGCGCAGCCCAGAAAAGGAACGAGGTCGCCTCGGGCCTGGGCACCTTTCTCTCCACCACGCTGTGCGTAGCCATCTCCTCCTCCTCCCTTTGCCCTTCTCCCGTTTCTCGGCCGCGTCCACTGCCAGGCAGGATCCTGGCGCTGGCGGCATTCTCTGCCATCTCCTCTCGACTGTCCAGTCTCGCTAGCCGACGACTCAACCTCTCCTCCTCGCAGCTAGCTGCGCATCCCCGCGCGCGCCTCTCTCATGTCGCGGCAAGAACACGGCGGCCAGTCTTCGGGCTGGCAGCCGCCACGCGGCGGGAGCAGTAGCAGCATTGACTCCAACGTCGGCGGCATGGCTGGGCCCGGCAGCCGCATGTCCTCAATGGGCGGCGCCAGCACGGCAAGCACGAGCATGACGTCGCCGTACGACCCGCCTATGCCGTCCGAGCAGTACGTCCAGCAGCAGCAGGGCGGCCCGCAGTTCGGCAACTACCAGCCCATGATGCCGCCGCCGGGCCAGCCCAGTGCCGGCGCCGCATCCAAGTGGCCTGGCACGCTGAGTCCGTCGAGTGGAGGCCCAGGCGCCGGCGCCTACGCCACCACTCCTGGCCAGTCGGCGCCCCGGCCCGGCGGGTACTTCCCTGGCGCGCCCGACTACGGCCAGAACGGCCAGGCGTCGCGCTCGCAGGCACCGCCGCAGGCCGGACCACAGCCGGACGGCTCCTTCAACAACTTTCCCGGCGGCTACGGCCAAGGCCCGCCGCGGCCACCTCAGCCGCTGCCGCCGCACCAGCAGCAGCAGCAGTTCGCGCCACCACCACAGGGTGCAGGTCCAGGCTACGCGCCGCCGCAAGACGGTCAGTGGGGACGGGGCCCATCTGTCCTCGCACCGTACGGCGGTCCGGGCCAGGCACCTCCGCAGCAGCTGGCACCGTCGTACGCGCAGCAGCGCGCCGAGCCGACGGAGCAGCAGCGTGCCGAGGGCTACGCGCAGCACCTGGCACAGAAGCAGCGCCAGATGCGCATGCTGGCGCAGCAGCAGCAGCACCTGCAGCACCAGCAGCAGCTGCAGATGCAGCAGCAACAGCAGCAGATGGCACAGAAGGGCGACGACGACGATGGCGATGACGGCGGCGAGGATGGCGATGAGGAGGACGGTGCGCGCAAGGGTCGCGGTGCGGCGCAGAAGGGCACGAGCGACTTTGTCAAGAAGCTCTTCAAGATGCTCAGCGACACGTCGTACTCCTCCATCGTCTCCTGGTCTGCCAGCGGCGAGAGTTTCGTCGTCAAGGTGAGTATCGGGTCGGGCCGCTGACGCCTGGCTGCCTTCTGATTGCGCTCTCGCAGACCATGAACGACTTCACCAAGCACGTCCTGCCCCGTCACTTCCGGCACTCGAACTTTGCCAGCTTCGTGCGCCAGCTGAACAAGTACGACTTCCACAAGGTGAAGAACCCCGAGGAGCAGGCGCAGGGCGCCGACCAGGCATGGGAGTTCAAGCACCCCGAGTTCCTGCGCGGGCGGGAAGACCTGCTGGAGAATGTCAAGGTGCGTCGTCTCCAGCGATGTTGCCCATGCTGCCGCTGACAGCTCGTTGCTCGCAGCGCAAGATGCCGACCGGCAAGAAGGTCACCAAGGACCGCTCGGACAGCCCAACGATGCCGAGCGCGGCCGACGCGGCCGACAAGGGCGCTGCTGGCTACGGCGAGCTGAAGAACCAGGTCGCGGCGCTCACCGCGTCGCAGGACCAGATGTCGTCGCACATCAACAACCTCACCAAGCAGTACCAGGGCGTCATCGGCGAGATGCTCACGTTCCAGCGCAACATGGTGCAGCAGGTGCGTGTCTCGCTGCGCTGCCGATGCGCTGCCGCTGACTGCCCTTCGCTCCTGCAGGACCAGCTCATGCAGCAGCTCATCCAGTATCTCATGCAAGAGTCGCGCAAGCCGGCGATTGGCGACGGCAACACGCCCGGCGGCTCGTCGATGCAAGGCCTGCTCGACACGGGCGCGTCAGACAGCCCCTTCGTGGCGCCCGAGACGGCACAGTCGCTCATCGGCAACTACTCGACGCTGGCGCGCGACTCGTTCGCCACCATGAGCCAGGTGTCGGAGCGCATGGCCGCTGCTCAGAGCGGCCGCGACCAGATGCAGGGCCGTGCGGGCTCGTCGTCCGCCGGACCATCGATGAATGGCGCTCCGAATCACCGCGACTCAGATGGAGGCCCGCCTTCGCCAAAGAGCTCTGGCTCGCCGGCGAGCGACTACGCGCCGAACGGCAAGGGCAAGGCAAGCACGGCGGGCGACCGCATGTACTTCCACCCGCCGCACCTCAACGCCGAGGACGCGAGCGCCGGCGACGTGTTCAGCTCGGCGCTGCAGGCGCCGGGCAGCCAGGCCCTCGAGCATGCCGGCCTGCGCGTCTACACGGTCGGCACGCTGCAGCCACGCAGCGACTTTGGCACGCTGCCGTCTGACGGCTCGGGCAGCCCAGGCGATGCGGTTGCCTCTGCTCTCAACGGTCGCGCGCCAAGCGTGGGTGCAGGCACCGAGTCGCGGCCATTCGGCATCAACGTGCCGTCGCTCGAGGAGCTGCCGGCGGACATGCCGCGCGTCGACCGGCGCTTCTCCACCGCGGCTGTGACGCCGCTGCCCGGTGCCGGCCCTCAGACGCAGGCGAATGTCTCCGACGGCCTCGCGACGCCGTCCGACGGCGGGCAGAACATGCTGCGCATCCGGCGCTCGACGTACGTGCCCGGCTGGGCCGTGCCGCCGCGCGTGCTCGTCGTCGACGACAACGACGTGTGCCGCAAGATGAGCAGCAAGTTCCTGCAGGTCTTCGGCTGCGCCATCGACGTGGCGGTGGACGGTGTCAATGCCGTCAACAAGATGAACCTCGAGAAGTATGACCTCGTCCTCATGGACATCGTCATGCCAAACCTCGACGGCGTCTCGGCAACGTCGCTAATCCGCGAGTTCGACCCGCGCACGCCCATCATCTCGATGACGAGCAACAGCGGGCCCAAGGAGCTGCTCAACTACATGAGCTCCGGCATGAACGACATTCTGCCCAAGCCCTTCACCAAGGAGGGCCTGCTCAACATGCTCGAGAAGCACCTCATCCACCTCAAGACGGTGCAGAAGATGGACGAGATCCCGAAGTCGTTTGGCCTGCCGCCGCTCAGCGACGATGCGCTGCAGTCCGTCCTCTCGGCCACGGCGGCCAGCGCTGCACACCTGCAGAACGGAGCGCCGTCGCCGCGAGGCCTCGGCAGCATGCTCGGCAACTCCGCAGCTGGCGCCTCGCCTTTCGCGGCGATGATGGGCAACGGCCCGGCACGCTTCACCAACGCCGACTCGCCTGAGGAGAAGAACAGCGACGACGACGAGGGTGTCGACAACCCGCTTGCCGGCATGGGCTTCAGCGACGACGAGTGAGTGAAGCGGCCGTGGCGTGACTGAGCCGCTGTCTGACATCCTGCCCTTCAGGTACATCTCGATGCTGCAGAACCTCATCGCCGCCGGCTCCGTCTCGGACAGCCAACGCGGCGAGATGTCGGACAGCGTGGCGTCGGCGCTGGGCGTGGCTCGCGGCGAAGGTGCCGGCGGAGGCACGCGCTCCAAGGAGAGCACGCCCGTCAACCTCGGCGTGCGCAAGCGCTCCGCCGAGCCGTCGGACGCCTCGGACGCCCACAAGCGCTCGCGCGTCGCTGGCCTGCAAGGCTAGACACTCTGACACGTCACCTGGTCACGCTGTTCTCCTCTTCACCTCTCATCGTCTCCCACCTCTAGGCCCTCCTCCACCGCGCAGATTCCATCCTGCTGCACCTCCTGCATCCTCTCCTTCCCGACGCTCTCGTCCTGCATCCGCCTCTCGCCTCATACCAGGCTGCCATGCCGTGCGCGTGCGCGCGCTTCGTTCTTCAGGTCCATATGTCCTCCTCGATGCTGTATGCTGCACTCCACTCCTCTTCCCACTCCTCATTCCTGCATCCGCGCGCCCTCTGTGCGTGAGCCTAATACTATCTTGTCGAGCCAAAGTCAGAGCGAGATCGACGGAGAGGCAGGGCGTGTCTCGGAGCCTCGCAGGAGACGTTCGACCTCCGCGCATGCCCGATGCGAGCAAGGCTGCGTCCTTCTCCGTGCTCGCGCCGCAGCGATCCCCGGACTGCATTCTGCGCAGTCTGTCGCCGATGCGACGCACTCGCATCTTGCCCGGTCCCGAGCTTGCTCTCCCAGACCCAACGCTTGCTCTCCCAGACCCAACGGCCGTTCCACGACGGCTGACGGGTGCGCACCGTGCGCGATGCCTCCGCAGCGGTGCCAGTGCGCGACGCGTGCGCAGCTCACGCACCGCGCCGCAAGCAGTCCGGCGCCGAGCAAGCGGCCGTCCAAGGGGAGCGCTGTCGTTGGCTCCTCGACCTGGCTGCTGCTGGCTGCAGATGTTCTCGGTCCCGCCCGCTGCATCCGACAGGGCCTCTCACACAGCATCCAGACCGAGGAGCGCCGGCGCATCCGAACTTTGGCAGGCCAACTTTTTTCCTGCCATCTGCAGCTCAAAAAAAAGTTATGCTGCGCGCTGCGTGCGCACGGGCTGCGGGCGCGCCGCCGACAGGGGAGAGAGGCCGGTCGAGCCGGGCGCAGGCGAGATGCGGGCACCAGAGCAGTGTCGGCGTGCGCGAGGGCGGCGAGCGCCGGAGCACTCTGCGCCACCCTCTGTTCCTCTGCTGCACGCGCGCGCTGAGACCTCGCGACGCCGGCCGAGCCGAGGCGGCCCGCCGCGGCTTGGCTCAAGGCGGCCGCGCTGCGCCGGCGTCTGGCTGCTTGCGGGCGCGGCGCGCCGAGCGCCAGGCATCACGCCAGCACACGCGCCGCGTCTGGCCGTCCAGATGCAGCCGGTGCCGGCTCGGGCGCCTCAGCAGTGCTGGCCACACCGTCTGTGCGCTGCGCAGGCGGCGGCGGGCACAGGCCAGGCGAGCAAAAAATGAGGGCGCGGGCGCAGGCGGCAGAGGACAGGGAAGGGGAGAGGAAAGAGGGGCAGGCCGCGGCGGCAGGGCGCGCCAGGGCGGGCGTGGCGCGCACTACGCGGGCGAGGCCCCTGCGCAGCCAGCACCAGCTTGTGGCGCGCGTGCCCAGCCCCTCCCCCTGCTCACCCCTCTCTCTCTCCTCTTCACACACCTCCATCCCCTTCTCTCTCAGATCACGTCCCATCGCGCGGCCGTCACCTCGAGCTGCAGAGGCAGCCTCTTCCTCTCCCCTCTTCGTCCCGTCTCGCGGCCGTGGCGCCTGCCCGGTGCGCGCGCACGACACCCCGTCCGGCTGTGGCGCCGCCTGCTGGGACGTGCGCCGCGCGTGCGTCTGCACGCTGATTGCCTGCGACTCGTCGTCTCGCGAGGCGCCCGCTGCTAGAGCATGCTCGGCCTGCCGCCCATCCACATCCCGTCCTCGTCCTCCTCTTCCTCCTCCATCATGTCGCCCGCCTTCGGCTCGCCGAAGCTCTCCTCGGTCGCCGCTTTCAGCGCGGCCACGGGCCCCGCCGGTGGCGCTGGCAGCAGCAGCACCGGCATCTCGTCGCCGCTCGGCAGTCCGCGCACGTCGCTCTCGCATGCGCTGCCTGGACACATGTCGCCGTACCGCAGCGACTCGGCGGCACGCTTCTCGGCGGCGCACCATGCGGCCGTGACGAACAGTCCGCGCAGCAGCAGTGCCCTGGCGCGCGACGCCGCCTCGTCGCTGGCGTACCCGACCAGCGCGTCGCGCCCGTCGTCGCCCTCACCTGCTGGCGAGCACGGCGTGCTCTCCGACGCTCGTGGCACGCACAACGTCTCGTCGGCGCGCGACGACTCGCCGCTGCACGGTAGCAAGCTCGACGCTGCGGCTGACGCTGCAGCAGCCGCTGTGGCCGCGGCCGTGGGCGGCGGCGACCACCACCACCACGCGTCGCACGAGGGCCTGGCGGCCGACGACTGGGCACTGCGTGCACGCGATCACGACTCGGGCGCTGATGCCGTTGGCAGAGGTGAGTTTGCCGGTCCAGTCTCGAGCAGGGTGTCGAGCGGGTCGCCATCGCCGCTCGTCGCGGCTCCCATTTTTTGGACGCGCCGCGGCGCGGAGGACCGTGCGGTGCGCGCGCGCGCAGCGTGGCCCGGGCGCCTGGCGGAGCTCGGAGCCGCGTTTCGCGCCGTCGAGTCACCTCGCCGCCTTATGTATGCGTCTACATTCAGCACAGCTGTCGATCGCCACGGCGCTGCGGCATGTCTGGCATCGACCTGCTGTAGGTTTGCGCACCGCAAACCTTGTTGCTCGCCTCGCGATGCTGCAGCGCTCGTGCGAGTGCGACGCGTCCTAATACCCCTCGCCGTTTAGTGAT
This sequence comes from Tilletiopsis washingtonensis, assembly GCF_003144115.1. Classification (NCBI taxonomy): domain Eukaryota; kingdom Fungi; phylum Basidiomycota; class Exobasidiomycetes; order Entylomatales; genus Tilletiopsis; species Tilletiopsis washingtonensis. The sequence continues at coordinate 403,701 of NW_020312011.1, forward strand.
GCTGATGCTGACGCTCTGCTGCAGGCTTCTTCCCGACACTGTCGATGCGCACGCACGGCGACGACGCGCCGCGCTCCGGCTCGCCTCGCCTTGGAGACGTGTATGCTGCCAGCCCTCGCCGCCACGAAGGCGGCCTGCGTGACTCGTACCGCGCTTCGCCCTGGCGACACGGCGGTCCTGGCGGACGCGAGGGCTCGCCGTGGTACCCTGACGCGCACAGAAGCTCTCCGTTCGCATCGAGCGCGACTCGCGACGTCCACCTGGACCTGGACGGCCCGTCGAGCAGTTCTGCACGCGGCAGCTACCTGGACGACCCGCTCGAGGCCTTCAAGGCCGGCCGAGCCGACAGTCCGGGACGCAGCTCGCGCACGCTGCCGCCGCCGGAGCGCTACCCTTCGCCGTCTGCCTTCCACTCGCCGGCGTCGACCTTTGCCTTCCCGGGCGGTCCAGGCTCGACCGGACGTGCTGCAGGCTCGAGCACCGATCCTCGCGACGCGCCTGGCTTTGGCAACTCGCCGTACCGTTCGGCAGCTGGCCTGCCCTTCTCGCCTTTGCAGTACCCGCGCACTGCATTCCGCGGCGGCGATGCTGGCGACCTTTCGGCGCTGTCTGGACCGGCGGCCTCTTCCGGCTCAAGTGCTCCCGGCACGACCTCGCCCGAGCAGTCGATCGCTCGAGCTGCGCCCTGGCCAGCAGGCGCGCCGGAGCCCTCTTCAGCCGCGATCAAGGCCATGGCGGGCTATCCCGCGTACTCGTACAGCACGGGCACGCCGGGTGACCTGCTTGGCGCCTCCGCTCCTCCCGCATTCGATCGGGTGCCCGGCCACTTCGATGGCTTCGGCGAGAGCTCGCACTTTGCACAGGCGACGACGTTCGGCCCGTCCGGTCCGCCGCCTGGCATCAAGGAGCAGGAAGACGAGGAGCCGAAGCCGGCGGCATCGGCGCTCCGCGACTCCTCGCCACCGGCCGCCAGCGCAGAGGCGCCTCCACGATCCTCGCGCAAGCGCACGGCTGCGCCGAAGGCCGCCGCTGCTTCCAGCAGCACTGCTGCTCCTGCGGCCAGCAACAACACCGAGAGCGATGCCGGCGGCCCCAAGACGCACCGCTGCGAGAACTGCGACAAGAACTTCAGCAGACGCTCGGACCTGGCGCGCCACAAGCGCATCCATACCGGCGAGCGCCCGTATCCGTGCGAGCACCCCGGGTGCGGCAAGAGCTTCATCCAGGTGAGCGCCGGCTCTGTGCGCCTGATGCTGCATCACAAGCTGACCACTCTTCACCACCCAGCGCTCTGCTCTGACGGTACACTCCCGTGTCCACTCCGGCGAACGTCCGCACCGCTGCGAGGTCGGCTCGTGCGGCAAGAGCTTCTCGGACTCGAGCTCGCTCGCGCGCCATCGCCGCACGCACACGGGCCGCCGGCCCTACGAATGCCAGCACCCCAAGTGCGGCAAGATGTTCACGCGCCGCACCACGCTCAACCGCCACGCACGCTGCCATCAACCTGGCTATGTCAAGCCTAAGGGCAAGAGGTGAGCAAGCCGCTGTTGTGCAAGCATGCACTTGTCGCTGACAGACCTCACTTACAGCAGCAAGCGCCGCATCGATGGCCGCAGCGTCAGCGCCGGCTCCGCCTCGGACGGCTTCGAGACCGAGGACGATGACGAGGACGAGGACGACGAGGGCTCGTCCGTCTGGTCCGAGGAGGCCGAGGCGGACGCAGCACTCGGCGGCTCTTCGTCTGACGTTCCAGCGCCCATCACGCTGCCTACGCCTCCCAAGGGCGCCATCCGCGACCTGAAGCCCAAGCCGAACCGCGGCCGCAATTCGCGCGCCAAAGCCGCTCCCAAGGCCGTCGACCCCGATGCCGTCGACGCAAGCGCCATCGACGATCCCGCGACGCGTAACCGCAGCAAGTCGGATGCTGAGGCAGCCATGACGCTGGCGTCGGCGGCGCTCTTTGCGCAGAGCGGCGGAGGCAGCCAAGCGTCCGCTGCGCCGCCGCAGCCCACGGTGCGTGGCCGTCACGGTCGTACCGCGAGTCGTCTGGAGATGGAGAATCAGGCCGCAGTGCTAGCCGGCATGGCCATGGCTCCGCCTCACCCGGTGGCGCAGGACCAGGAGCAGGCAGCCGCCATGAGCCTCTCTGGCCTTGCTGGCGCTGCTTCTCAGCAGCATGCCACCTCGTCCATGCCTGGCGGTCTCGGCGGCCTCAGCGAAGCTGCTGCTCTGGCATCAGCCGCTGCCGCTGCTGCGAGCGCCGAGAGCGCCGGCGCCGCCCTGGCCGCGCTCTCTGCGCACACCGACAATGCCGCGCTTCACAGCTCCTCGGCGCGCGACCTCGCCGAGCTCGGCATCCCGCTCGACCAGGCACAGCTGCTCGTGCAGGCATCGGGCTCGCTGCCCGCCAAGTCCGAGACGGACGACGGCGCACCGGCAGCCAAGCGCCCGCGCCGCGGCACTCGCAACGGCGCCTGATCGCTCCACGAGCCCTTTCTTCTCGCCCTGACTTCAGCGGCACCCCACCTACTTACTAGCTCCCGGCCCTGTCCCTCTATACACTGACGTCTCTCTTCTCGCCTCGCATCTCGTACGCTTCTTCACCTCTCTGTGCATTCTACCTACCCCACTTCAACGCATCCACGGCTCGTTCCTCTCTCTTTTCCCGCGCCCCCTTGTATTCCGCCTTCTCGTCTGGCTGCGCCCTCACTCTGTAAGATACCGGAATGTGCTCCCTCGTGCTTTTGTGTGAAGCTGTGTGCGTGGACTCGCGGTGCCGCTAAAGACGCTGTCAAGGTGGAGCTCTGCGGCGACTTGATAGGAGACTGAGAGCAGCGGCCCGCGACCGGCGGCTCGCTCGACGAACGCGCGTTCTCGGCCGCCGGCATGCTTCGATGCCCGCTCGGCGCATCGCTTTCGATGGCGACATCAAGAGACGAGCTCGGGCCGAGCAGCACACGAGCAGCCGCAGCGGCTCAAGCTCCGAAAGAGCGGTACCTCCTGGGGCTGCTCGCGCGGGCCACCGGCATGTGCGGCACAGCCTCGTCCTCGCTGCAAGCCCGTCCGTGCGCTCCTTTCCCGTCTCGAGGTGCCAGCACGCCGTTGGGCTGCCTGCCAGCGCTTGCGGCTGCACGCGTCATGCGGTGCCGCACCGACGTCAGCGCGCCAGACTAAAATAGGAACATGCGAAGGAGGAGGCACGCAGCAAGCAGCGGCACGCACGCAGCGGCGAAGCGAAGCGAGAAGCGAAGGCAGCAGATATCACCTCCGCGCGGCAGGACAGACCGCTGAGGTGCCGCGAGGGGGAGATGCTGGGCCGCGCGGGTTAGTGTCGCCCGTGCGCATATCAACTCATGCCAGCAGCGCAGCAGCCCCTCTCCTTCCCACCACCACAATCTACCAGCCAACACACTCCACCATGGCCGACCAGCAGAACAACCCCAACCCCGCCCAGGGCGGCGCCTACCAGCAGGACGGTCTCGACAAGGTGCGTCGCGTGTGCTTTGCGTCTCTGCACCCTGCTGACGCCTCGCTGCGCACCGTCAGGGCATCGACGCCGTGCTGAAGAAGACTGGCCACGGCCAGAGCGAGAGCACGGTGAGTGGCAGTGCTGCTTGGCAAGCGGCATTCGGTCGCCGACACTGACTCTTGTCCCTACGCCAGACCGAGAAGATCTCGGACGGCTTCCGCTCCGTCTTCAAGAAGGTGAGTGCGCGGCGTCGGGCGTGGACTGCAGGGTGATTGCGAACGGCTGCCTTGTGCCATGAGAGCTGGCCACAATCTTGAGCTCTGCCTCGCCTTGCGTCGAGGCCGTCTCAGCGAAGCGCTGTGACGCTGACCAACACCTGCGCACAGGCCACCGGCAAGGATGTCCCGATCAAGGACAAGTGATTGCCTCGCCGCGCTCGAGTCCCGTGCTGGCATACCCCACACACCACACTGGCGACTGCGTCTCTATCTCGTCCGCCTCGTAATGGCCATATGATTGCGCTATCTCGTCGCGCGAAGCGCCTGACTGTCGAGACTGGATGCCAGCAGGCATGCTGAGCGCAGTTGAACTACTCGTAGCCCAGGCGCAGCGATCAGTCAAGGAGAGTGGGAGAGCGTCACCTTGGCTCCGGTGTGAGATCACACGATGAGCCGCCTTTAGCGCCGACGAAGTAGGTGAGGAGCAAGCATCGATTGCGGCAAGGAACGGCAGCAAGATACACAGGCTAGGGGGTTACGGCGACAGCCGAGGCAGGAAGAGGGACACGAGGGAAGAAAGACAGGGGTATGTGTGACGAGGGTAGCATCGCGGCGGAAAGGAGCGGACAAGCCGTTGCTCGAGTTCGCAGACTCGAGATGGCTCATGACGGGGAGAGAGAGAGATCGCAGACGGGCAGACTGATGAGACGCAGCTGGCCGGCCCACGATGACTGCTCAGACCGAGTCTGTGCGTCTGCGCTTGCGCGACTGCGACGCCTCCTCGAGCAGGTTGACGCCCTGCACGCAGGCCATGCTGGCGCGGCGCGGTGGCAGCTCGTCGCTGTCGCTCTCGCTGCCGCTCTCTTCATCGAGAGTGCCGCGGGCGGCAGGCTCGTCGTCGGAGCGCAAGCGCTTGCGCGACGACGTCGTCGAGGAGAGGCCCTGCGCCGCCTTCTGCTCGGCCTGGAGCTTGGCAGCGGCCTCCTGGGCCTCGCGCAGCTTCGTCTTCTTGGCCTTGCCGCGGCGGCGCACCGTCGTCGGATACTGGCAGTCCATGCCGCGCTTCTTGCACTGCGAGCACTTGGGGCCCGCGCCGTCGCAGCGCAGCTTGCGCGCCTTGCAGAAGGCGCACGCCAGCAGGATGCGGCCGTTGGGCGCAAAGAGCTGCTCGCTGCCGTCGAACGGACTGCCCGACGGCATGCTGTACGCGTGGAACGTAAAGTTGAGGTGCTTGTGCGCATGCTGCTGTGCGTACGGCATGGTGCCGCTCATGCCGTTGCACGACTCGGCGGGCGCGAGCACCGAGGCTTGGTGCGAGGCACGCTCGAGCGGCATCTGCGACGTGTAGCCCATGTTGCTCACGCGCATCACACCGAAGCTGCCCGTCGGGTAGTCGCTGCACCACTCCGTGGGCGGTGCGGCGTAGGCGGGTGCCGTCTGCGGACGGTACGATGCCGGCACAAACGTCGGCATCGGCGGCGACATGGGGCTGCGGCTGCTGCTGGCGACCGGCGAGGTGGCGAGGTTGTGCGAGATGCCGGCGTCAGGCAGCGACATGTGGCGCATCAGCACCGACGGCATGGCGCCGTTGTCGAGCAGGAAAGCTGGCTCGGGAGTGAAGGGCAGGCCGCTGTTGGTGGACAGGACACCAGACGCCGTCTCGGAGCGCGAGCGCAGCTGCTGCGGCATGGGCTGCGGCGCCAGCAGGCTCGTCGTCGCGGCGCGCTCGCGTGCTCCGAAGGTGGCGTCGAAGCCCGTGTTGAAATGCACGGGGCCAGACACCGTGGTGACAGCATTGTCGGCAAAGTCGACCGGCACACCCAGCTGCATGACATCGACGGCAGAGACGTCGAGGATCGGCACCATGGCGGGCAGGACGTTGAAGGCGGAGGCCTCCGTGGCAAGGGGCGCAGAGGTCGCGGGCTCGAAGAAGAGCGACGCAGCCTCGGCGGCCTCGTAGACGGAGTGCCGACGGTGAGCCGTCGCCGCCTCGTATTGCTCGACGTTGGCAAAGGACTCGAGGCGCTGCGGGTAGCCGTGGCTCGTCGACGGCGGCGGGCAGAGCTGGTAGAGGACCGAGGCCTGCTGTTGGTCTCCCGGGAACGCAGCGACGCCGACGCTCTTGCTGCGCGCCGGGAAGCTGTATGCGCTCGACGGTCCAGCGACGTCGGTGGCTGGTGCGACGATGTCCGAGGCCGAGATGATCTCGACGGCCGGAGCGATGGCGTCCGTCTGCCACTGCGGGAACGTGCCCGTCATCTCGGCGGCACAGGTGTCGTTGGACGTGCGAGGCGACACGTTGAACGCGAAGACGTCGGAGCTCGACGCACTCGACGGCGGCGACGGCGACGAGATGGTGAGCAGGCTCGGCTTGTGCCTCAGGACTGCAGTGGACGTAGGCGATGATGAGTAGCGCTCATGCACGTGTAGGCGCGCTGCTCACCAGGGTGCTTGGGCTGAGAGAGGAAGCTCCAGTCCTGCGTGGCGTCGTAGCCAAAGGCCGAGAGGTCGGGATTGCGCAGCGAGTCGAAGAGAGAGACACCCGTGTCGTCGTCGTGGCCGAGGAGGAAGGGCGCGGCAGACATCGAGGCGATGCTTGGGCGGAGAGAGAGTGTACTTTGAGGGTTGATATCGAATGGAAACGAACGAGACGAGAAGCCTGGGCCAAAGAATGTAGCGATAGGGTGGACAGGCACCAGGCCTGACGCGGATGGACGGACGAAGAAAAGACGGTGCGTGTGGCGCGCGGTAGACGAAGCGATGAAGCTTAGTCGAGACGGCTGCCAGAAAAAGAGAGTGGATGAAGAGCGGAGGGTAGAGACGAGAAGGAGAGGTGGAGACGGGACGAAGAGACGCTGGGAGCTGGCAAAGGTTGAGAAAGTGGAGGACGTCGGGTGACGTGCCTGCTGCGAGACGATTGACCGTGTGGCGCCGAAGCAATGTCCGTGCGAGGCAGTTGGTTGAAGGCGACTCTACCTGGGGCAGAGCGGCAGCGGAATGACCGTCGAGAGCGGGCGCGGGCTCAGGGTGCGACGATGGCGACCGTTGGCGGACGGGTAGCGAAGCGCGTGCGGCAGGTGCGCGCGTGCTGAGGCGGCTCGCAATCGACCGTTGGGCCCGCGGCGCAGACGCTCAGGAACCTGTGCGCCGAGCGTGTGAGCACGCATTCTAATTGCTCTCGCAGGGAAAGGAAAGATAGCGCTACCTACTGATGGTGCGGACTCGAGGACCGACGACGGCAAGCGATGGATGCGCGGCGGAGGCGCGATGGAGCTTGGCCGAACGGAGGACGCCACGAGGGTTGTTGCGACAGGGCGGTGCTGAGCAGAGAAAGGCTGCGGTGGTGACTGAGGTGAGCGAGAGTGGGTCAAGAGAGTGTGAGGAGGGTGTGGTGCGGATGGAGTGGGGACAGCGAGGTGCCGCACGCTCGGTTTATAGATGAGCAGCGGCCGTGCGGAGCAAGCCTGCGAACTGACGCCCTATCGACTAGCGGCGAGCAGGCCACAGCGCCTAGGAGAGCAGATCGGGAGCGCAGCTATAGCCCTCTGGCAGTGTCGACGAGGCTGCAATGGCGACGCTCGCGCGACGGCGAGAGAGGGGTGAAAGGCTTTCAATTTGCAGATCCCTTTGCTCCATGGCAGTGTTCCTGCGGGCCTAGTGCCGAAGGGCGGGCCGAGAGAGGGGCCAGCCTGCCGTGGACGGCTCAGCGAAGAGTCGGAGGGTCCGGAGAGCACTGCCGCTGTGGCGGCCGCGGGACAGCGGCGGACAGCTGCGGTGTGACAGCTAGCGCTGGACGTTCGAGGGCTAGGAGCAAACGGGACACTCCGCAGCGTCCAGCAGGCGCCTCTCGCACTGCGGGGTCGCCGCCGCCGCCGTCGCAGCACAGCGACACAGATGATGGGCCCTCCTCGAGCTCTCACGAGACGACAAGCAGAACGATGCAGCCTTGCAGCATGCACACGCACGCCGCTGCACGTCCGGCGCCGGCGTGGCGCTGCGGCGCAGCTGCATCTGGTGCATATAGTGGTCCCCATGAGGGGTGCGCCGCTCGGGCCGATCCCGAGCGGGCGACGGCCAGCACATGCGCAGCATCGAGAGGCGGCCCAGACGCAAGCCTCTGCGGTGTGCACGAGAGGGGCCGCCGCCGGCGGAACGTCTCTTGCGTCTTTCGTCATCATGGGCGCCCAGAGCCAGAAGACGGCGGAGAGAAGGCGGCCGCGGCCGCACGGTCCCGCCTCCACCATCGCGCATCCTTGCTCTGCCATCGCAGCCCATCCTGATGCTGCGTCGTGCGCGCTTCCGCGGCCGCTTGCATGGCTGCAGCGTCGAGCACGCCTCCGTTTGTGTGTCCCGTGTCTCGGCGAGCTGGCGCGCTTTTGGTGCGCTCCGATGCTGCGCAAGATCCGCGGGCGCCCGCACACGGACGGCATGGCGCGGCGTTCATCGCATCTCGACGGCGGCGGCGGCGGCGAGATCTCTGAGCGCCTGGCGGCGGAAGGATCTTGGCCGCCTTCTGGAGGGGCGGAGCAGCGGCGCGCCGCCGCCATCGGCACGGCGCCGGCGGGCAAAGACGGCGGCCGGGCGTCGGAGTGCGCCTGCGGTGCTCTGGCGCACGGCCGCGGCAACAGCAACGGCCATGGGCGGGCGGGCGCTGACGCTGCTGCTCGTCGTCGGTCGCTGCACGGGCGGAATTGGGGCTGCGAGCGGTGCCGTCTGGCCGCTGCCGCTGCGCTGCACCCTGGCGCGGCACGCGGCGCCCACGCGCTCGCGCATGCTTAGCGTGCACACGCCTTCCCCGCGCCGCGCCGCGCCGCGCCGCAGCCTCCTCCTCCTCCTCCTGCCGCCGGGCGCCTGCGCCTCTGAAACCGCCTTGCTGTCTCGTCCGCCTTAGCCCGGCTCACGTATAGCCGCGCGAGCCACACCTTGCGCAGCGCCGTCGCACCTCGCCGGCCCGCGCTGCGCTCCCACGATCTCCGCCGTGCACTCGACTGGCTGCTCGTGGCTGCGCATCGCGGCCGCGGCAGGGGGCCGTCAAGCACGCCAGCATCGCCGCTGCTTGCGCCGTGAGCAGATTGCCTCCGGGCACGCAGGACAGTTCGACGGCGGCCCGAGCGTGGCGTCTGCTCTCCTGCCGCTGCCGCTGCCGCCTCGCGGGCGCGTGTGCTCGACGACTCTCCGCCCACGAACGTAAGGCTGGCCAATATCGGCACGCTCGTCGTTGTACCCGTTGCGCCGCTCCGGCTGATGCAGGCGCAAGCACGGAACATACTCTCGCGAGGGCCAGGTACATATTGCTCGGTGCCTGCGCCGACATCAAGGCGGCCTCGCCTCGTCGGTCACCAGCGAGGGGGGCCCGCTGCACCTCCGTGCACGGCCCTCATCCGCTCTGCCATCCCGTACTCGCATCGCAAGTGCAGGCCATAAGCTGACGGCCCTCCTGCACCCTGAGGGATCTGGCCGCCAGAAGCCGTGCGCGTCCAGCGTACACTCGAATGCGTGCCCACGCTAGTCGCGACGTCAAGGCATGACGCCTCCGCCATCTGCCGAGCCGCACAGCTGGGTCGCGTCGTGATAGGCCTAACGCCATCGTCCATGCATGACCAGTGCACGCAGCACAGCTCGCCGGTCCGGTGCCGTCGGAAGGCGAGCTTCGCACTCCGTGAGCTGCTAAGACGGCCGAGATGTGGAGTCGCAGCGCAGCGAGCAGGCAAGGCTCTGCGCTGCTGCGGCCGCACCTCCGCATGCCGATGCCGTCTGCGCCAGGCGGCACGGCATCGCTGCCTCCCGCAATGGCGCTAGATCTGGCGCGGCCAAACAAAGCTCGGGACATCTTGCCTTGGCAGCCAGCTGCACGCCAAAGAGAGCTCCTGACGAGCGGGCCTACGTCGTCGAGCTGCCGCTGCCTCGTGAACGGTGCTTCGTGAGCGGGCCCGATCAGTGTTCACGGCTCCGCACGGCATCGGAGGGTCACGGCGTGGTCGCGGCCAAACGCACCACGCAGCATCCGGCAGCATGTGACGGCCATCGACGCCGCCTCGGAAACCACATGCAGGCCTCGAGGAGCGGCCAGCTCTCCTGCCCCGCGTCGTGCGCCTCCGACGTCGAGGGTGAATATTGCGCCGAGAGATGCATGCATGGCGACGCCGCCGTCTTGCAGCAGGGTGCGCTCAGGGAGAGACCGTGCCGACGACAAGCAGGAGGACGAGACGCAGACGCAGAGGCGGCGTGCGAAATGGCACGTCACTCTGGAACTAATTGCTTGACGGGCAGCAGCAACTCTGCCCTCTGCCTTGGCACCCCTCACGGCCATTCGATTTGCAATTCTCAACGCTGCTCTCTCGAGAGGCAGCCTATGAAAGAGGGCCTGCCAGATCGCAGCAGCACCATCAGAAGCGTCGAGCGTCTGCATCCTGAAAGACGCGGGCGAAGAGGTGGCAGCCTAAAGTTAGCGTGTTCTGGCTAGCGCAGACACGCCCCCGCAAGCCTCACGGCGAAGGGCAGCGCTCGGCAGCGCAGCCGCGCCGATCATCGGCGGCGCGCGGAGAGAACATCCGCGGCTCCTCGAGACGCTCCCTCCGATGGCTGCTGCTGCTGCTGCTGCGCCTGCTCGCCGTCGCAGCGCATCTCGAGATGCCGCTGCTGCATGCTGCATCAAGATGCATGCTCTAGCCGCACAGTTCGGCGCAGCCATGCAGCTGGCGGGCCCGCAGAGGGGCTCGACGTGACTTGCCTAGACGGGCTGGCGCAGCGTGCTTGCAGTGCGCCGCGCGGCGTCGCCTCCGCGCGCGTCCAACCTCGACGGAGCTGCGCGCGAGAGCACGCTGTGGAGCAGCAAACAGGCGGGAGTGCGAGCTCGAAGGTCGTCCGCATGGTCTGCAATTCCTTTCCGCCTCCCGTCCTTGGCAGATGCTGCGTCGACCCTCGGCGACGCCGCAGGGTTGAGCCAGGCGTCTGGGAGACCGCGTGTACGGACCTTCTGTGCCGCACCTTGCACAGCAGCCTGCGGCGCCGAAGGGTCTGGACGCATCTTTCACAGCGTCTTTGGACTGTATGGATGGCACGACATGCCGCAGTGGCTTCTCGGCGCTGACTCGAGAGGGACTGCGTTGTCGTGGCTGCTGACAGCGCCGTCCCGGCCGTTTCGAGAACAACCGCTTGCGCAACCTGCGCATGCTGAGCAGCCCGCCGGGCTCTTTGTTCTCGCTGCTGAAAGCGCAATGTGAGCAAGGAGCGGCCTAGGCGTTCCTCGTGAGGAACAAATTGCTTTCGTGCAGCTGCGGCCGCGGAGGCCGCTACTGCTGCTAGGCGCGACGAGGTTGGTACGCTCCGCATGCTGCGGCGGCATACGGCGCCGTTGTGGACGGCGACAGTGTCAGGCGTAGCTCGAGGACGGCGGCCATGCTTCATTCACTACTGTGCTTCAGATTTTGGCGCAAGACTATGTCCTTTGCAAGTGGTCTTGTGGTGGCTGCTCGCTCCTGCGCGGGAGCACGATGGCCTCTGCCGAGAGCAGCAGCAACAGCAAGACGTGTGGCACCTTTTGCGTGCAATGCCGACGGCTGCAATATCGTGTCGATGAGTCTGCGAGCATGGTGTGTCCAGCGGGACGGGCCGATGAGGACGACGAGGACGACGAGTCGACGGCCAGCGCCTGCATGTGCGGCACGAGCGCGGCGCCCCTCTCCATCAGGTTAGTGCGCCGCCGCAATGCCGCTTGCTGTGGCGCTTGGCCAACGGGCTCCGACCGACATTCTCGCCCTTCTGCACTGTACCTGCGGAGTCGGCGAAGAGCAGCGGGAAGTGACGACAGACGAGTGGTGCAAGATGATGCATGAGTGCTCCGCGCACGCTCGCGGCGTCGACTCGACTAGCGCTGAGGAAGACCAGCGCAGCTCTCCTGCGGGCAGCGGGTGAGGGATGCTGGTGCTGGCGATGCTCAGCGACGTGCGATGCTCAGGAGCCTCTGCTGGGTATGGTCGAGCAGGTCCTCCAACGCTAGCGTCGCCGCACGCGGGCTCCGGCCGGCGGCGGCGCCAAGCAACGTCGATGCTGCACGGACCCGCGCTGAGCTTGCGCGAGACATGGCCTTGTCTGCTGCCGCGCACCTGTGCGCGTAGCGGCCGCCGGCAGGCGCTGCGGCGAATGGAGAGAGCACCGCCTTGCTGCTGCATCGCTGTTGGAGCGCAGCGTTGTCCGGGGTGCAGCAAGATGCGAGATGGCGGAACGGACGTTGCGGGGGTGCGGCTGCGCGTGGCTGCAGTCAAGTGCGCGGCGCGGTGCGGAGACGCGCCTTTGCGCTAGCCGCCGGACGCCGTCTTGCCAGCGCCGCGGCGAGCCTTCCGCCCTCTCTTTCACACCTCTTCTCCACATCCTGCTCTCCGCACCCTTTCCAGAGTGCAGCCGTCTCACGCTGCTGCACGCCGTAATCCTTCGCAGCATGGTCTGTCATTGCCATGCCGCTGAGACGAGCCGTGCGCAGACAAAGGGTGCGGCTTGAGGTCTAGCTGCGCTTCCGCAGCACAGACGTGTGTGGCCCACCTCGCTTGCCGGCACTGTGCAGGCAGAGCTCGGCGAGTGCAGCGCAGACCACCGCGCCGTGCAGGAGGAGCAGGGTGTCGCTGGCGTTTGCATGGTGCGGTGCAAGCGCCTGGGCCGCTTCGATGCGAGACGAACGGCGCAGGTTTCTGGCGAGGCTTGCTTCACTCAGGCGTTGTTCGGTCCACTCGCTCAGCTTTGCGAAGCAAAGTGCTCGCCGAGCGAGCAGAGCAGTCGGAGAGAGGCGCGCGCTTGTCGCAAGCTGCGCGGCGATCGAATGCGCAGTCGCTTGGCCTGGCCGCATCGAGAGGTGCGCCAGGTCGAGAGAGTGACGAGCACGACCAGTGCGAGCGACCGCTGCGGCAGCGATCCTGTCGGTTGCCCGCCTCGCGCGTTCGCTGGATCCCTCATCCTGCGCGCCCGATGCTGCCCAGCTCGACCTCGCCGTCCTTGTCCGCAGCTGCGCCCTGCCCGCCATTTGCAGCTCCAGCATCTCCCTGCGTGCCCTGCACCTCCGGCTCGCACGACGCCATGGTGTCGATGATGAGGCGCGCATCCTCGCACAGCGTGCCGGCGGCCAGCCGCAGATGGCGCAGCGAGCGGGTGCGCAGGTGCACGAGCAGCTCCGCCGGCGCGGCGGGCGCTGCGGGCGCCCCAGTCACCGGCGCAGAGGGCACGGTGTAGGTGAGATGCACGTCGCGCGACCGTTGGGGCAGGTCGACGGCGAGAATGCGCTGCAGACGTTCGGCGTGCACCGGCGTTGGGAGCGGCAGGGAGAGGGTGCTGCGTGCGGTGTGAGCCGAGAAGGCGCGAGAGGAGACGAAGCGCAGACTCACAGCGAGTGGATGAGGCCGGGCGAGGCGGGCCGCGGCGGCGAGCAGAGCGTCGACATGGCGTGGCCGGCTGCTGTGGTGAAGGAGCAGCGATGGAGGTGTGAGAGGTGGAGAAGATGGCGGTGATGCAGCGCAACAGGCTCGAGATGCGCTTCGCAGAGGAGCCTCAGAATTGAGGCTGCGCTTTGTATTCAGCGTCAGGGCGGCTGAAAGTGAGCATTACCCCTGGCCTGGCGTGTCTCACTTTAAAGCTCTCCACACGCTCCTGGCTGGCCGGCTAATCCGCTGGCCGTGCGCACGGCTCCACGCCACGCCCACGCCGCGCCGGCATCGAGGCTCGCTCCTCTCCACCACCACTCCCGCCTGCCGTGTCGCCTCTGACTGACTCCCTCGTCGCTGCCGCTCCGCTCCGTATCGTGCTCAAGCACAGCGCCTCCGTTCTGCACACGCACGCACGCACGCCGCGCCCCTCGCACCTCGCCGCACAGCACACCTCGCCATGGCATCGCGGCCAGACATGGAGCTGACGTCGTACGATTTCCTGCTCAAGGTGGGTGACGCTGTCGTCGGCGGCGCAGAGAGGCGTTCCTTCTTTCTTGCGGCCGACTGACGGGTAGGCGCGCGCCAGATGATCCTTATCGGCGAGTCGGGCACGGGCAAGTCCTGCCTGCTGCACCACTTCGTCGCCAACCGCTTCCGCGAGGGCGCGCAGCACACCATTGGCGTCGAGTTCAGCAGCCGGGTCGTGTCGGTGGGCGGCAAGAGTGTCAAGCTGCAGGTGCGTGCGCGCTGTGCGATGCCATGTTGGCGAGCGGCGGCTGACGGCTACCCTCGCTCAGCTGTGGGACACGGCAGGGCAGGAGCGCTTCCGCAGTGTCACGCGGTCGTACTACCGCGGCGCGTGCGCATGTCTGCTGGTGTACGACATCACTCGGTGAGAGCACTCTGGCGGCTTGTGGCTAGACTCTGCAGTCACTTACCTGCTGCGCGGCCAGTCGGTCGACATTCGTCTCGCTGGAGCGCTGGCTGTCCGATGCGCGGGCACTGGCGTCGCCGAACCTCGTCGTCGTGCTTGTGGGCAACAAGCTGGACCGGGAAGAGGAGCGTGAGGTGGGCTACGAGGAGGCGAGCGAATGGGCGAGAGAGCATGGTCAGTACTGCTGTGGACCGCGCCTGCAGTTGCGTGGCTCATTTTGCCGTCGCATCAGGCGCCCTTTTCCTCGAGACGTCCTCCCTTACAGGCTCGAACGTCGAGACGCCCTTCATGCTCGCCTCGCGCTCCATTCTCCTTTCGATCGCCTCTGGCTCGCTTGATCCTTCCACGCCCGGCTCGGGCGTGTCGTACGGCGAGAGTGCGGCGCTGCGGCGGACGAACAGCGGCGGCACGGGCATCAGCCGTTTCTCGTTTGCCGAGAGCGGCCGTGGTGGTCCGCGCGGCCTCAAGGAGCGGCTCGGCGGCTGCTGCTAAGCGCTCTGTGCGTACGCTTTTCCCCTTCACCCACTCCTCGCCTCAGACCTCGCTGCTCCCATCTCAGTCCACGTCACGCGACCTCATATCCTCGTCCTGTATACTACGTGCTCTGCCGCGGCCTTTGATCACGCGAGTGCTTCTCAGGGCAGGCGGCTTTGGCATTCCACCATACCTCTCATCATGCGCGTGTGACAAGGGACGGTGGTGCTGCGAACGACGCGGCGACCACAGTCGCCGCCCTTGGGTGCAGCACATCTCACGTCACTTGCCTCATGCTCGCTGAAGAGTCGCGGACCGTGATATCGGTGCCGACAAGCCGCAGGTCAGTCGTCAGTCGTCAGTCCACCTCGTCGTCAGTCGACGTCAGTCGTCAGTCCATTGGGTGTCGAACAGAGCAGAGCAGGGTGAGGAAGGGGGGAGATAGACAAGGCACGTCAAGGGCGCAGAAGCGCCGTTGTACCTTGTCTTGCCTAGCCGAGAGCTGAGCAGGAGCAGAGCAAGCAAAGTTAGGAGGGATAGGGTAAGAGTCGGCCAGCGCTTGTCAGATGGGGTGAGCCGCCGTGGTTGCGCATGCGATGTGCACGGATGCTGCAATGCTGCGCCCTGGACGTCATGATGAGCGAAGGCGCTGCACACCTGTGTACTTGACGAGGAGAAACGAGCGTGAGGGATGAGAATGAGAGTCGGAGTCGTAGTCGTGGGTCGGGAGACGAAGCGAGAGGATGAGGTTTCCTCTTTCGCTTAGAAGCCTGGTGGGACTGGCAGGCCCTGTGCCGCTTGTTGGCGGTAGTACCTGGGAGGCGACGCGATGAGCTGAAGCTGAGAAAGACACGTGTGCACAGCACACTCACTCAGCCCACTCCTTCGAGTAGTCCTTTTCGCCGCCCGCTGCCGCGCCCGGAGCAGCGGCAGCGGCAGCACCCGGAGCCGCGCCCTGCTGCTGTTGCTGCATGGCGAGCGCCTGCTGGCGGTTGTACTCCTCCCACTGCTTGGCGTAGTCCTGCTCCTGGCCCGGCGCCGCGGGCTGGGCAGCAGCCGCGCCTTGTGCGGGCGAGCCGGCGGCGCCGCCCTGTGCGGCGAGCGCCTGCTGGCGGTAGTACTCCTCCCACTCCTTGCTGTAGTCTTGCTGCCCCGCCATGGGCTGGCCGAAGCCCTGCTGCATCTGCGGTGCGCCCCAGCCCTGCTGCTGCGGCTGTCCAGCGCGAGCGCCCCAGCCTTGGTCGCCGCTGCGGATAGAGAGTGAGCCAGACGTTCACGCAGCGCATCGCACATACAGCAACTCACCCAGCAGCGCCGTTGGCACCAGTGCCGGCGAAGCGCATCGGCCCGCCCATGCCCATGCCCATGCCGCCTCCCATGCCCATGCCCATACCCATGCCGCCGCCGCCCATCATGCGGCCGCCCGGCGGGTTCCACATGTTGGGGTCGCGCCACGGCGGAATCTTCTTGCCGTCGGGCCCGTACAGCTGGCCCGGCTGGCCCGGCTGGCCGCCCTGCGGGCCTGGGCCGCCCGGTCCTGGTGCGCCGCCTGGCCGCGGGCCTCCCTCGCCGAGCTCGGCCATGAGATTGGCGTACTCCGAGTCGAACTGGCCGCCGCCGGGCGCGCCGGGTCCGCCTGGCCCGCCAGGTCCGCCGTTCTGCATCATGCCTGGAATCTGCGTGCAGTCGCGCGCCAAGTGGCCCTGCCCGCCGCAGCGGTGGCAGATGATGTGCGCCGTCATGTTGCGCTCCTCGGGGCACGCGAAGCGCCGGTGGCCCTTCTGACCGCAGTTCTGGCACACCTGTCCCTCATCGTCACGCAGCGTGCCGTTCAGCGCGGCCAGCTCGCGCAGCTGGTTGCGCTTGTGGTCGTTCTGCGCCTCGGGCGTCGACGCAGCCTGGCAAGCTGTCAGCACAGCTCGCTGGCGCACGCGCTCGCCTGCACTCACCGTCTCAATGACGAGGTTGATCGCCTTGATGCAGCGCCGCACCTTCTCGACGTCGTCGGCCTGCACGACACAGTGCATCTCCTCGTCGTCCTCGTCGCCCGGCCGTCCCTTGCCCTCCTTGACACTGCCGCGGCCGCGGATGCTGATCTTGGCGCCGCTCTCGCGCTCCATCTTCTTGAGCGTGTTGCCACGCGGGCCGACGAGCAGGCCGAAGAAGTTGATGTCGGGGAACTCCTTGAGCGGCAGGTAGACCTTCTCGGTGGGCTTCATGTTGCGCTTCATCTGGTGGTAGTCGGCCGGCGGGCGGTAGTTGGGGTCGAGCTTGATGGCGCGGTCCATGAGCGTCACGCGCTCCGTCTCGAGCTTCTTGCGGTAGCGCACTTCGCGCGTGTTGGTACGCCGGCCGGCGCCGTCGTACGTCGGCGGCGGCGACGGGCTGCGCTCGCGCTCCGGCGGGATGACGTTGCCCGTGGCCAGGCGACGCTGGATCTCGTCGATGCGCACGTTGAGCGCATACCGGTCGAGCTCGGCGGCGGAGACGTTGGCAGAGAGCGCAGTGGGCACGCCGATGGGCGCATCAGCCGGCGCGTCGCCCCATCGTGAGCGACGCTTGCGCGGTGCTGCGAGTGGTAGGTGAGGTGAGCGAGTGGCCACAACGCCAGGCGCACGATTGCGAGTGGCGAACAGCAGAGAGTCGTCTGTCTGTCGCCAACAGCAGCACAGCAGGTTGTCACGCCTCTGGCACTCACCATCTGCGGCCGCCTGCGGCTCCTCGCGCTCGCGCTTCACCTGGTCGTACGCCGGCTGGCCGCCGGTGCCGAAGCCGGGCGGCGCACCGTAGCCGCCAGCATCGCGGCTGGCGCCGTAGCTGCCGCCGCCGCCATAGCTGCCGCCGCCGCTGCTGCCGCCATAGCCACCACTGCTGCCGCCGTAGCCGCCGCCGCCGCCGGCGCCGGGCGCGGGCGCCGACTCGACCTCTGCGCCGCCCCAGCGGCGGACCTTTGCGAGCGGCGCGGCATTCTCGCCGGTGCGCTGCGCGTTGCTGCGCCACGACATGGTGCGGAGTGTGCGTGTGGGTGAGGGATGGATGTGGAAGAGACGAGGGCGAGATGCACGGCGGCGCGGCGCAGCACCCTGGCCGGCCCCCGCGACGCGCTCGCACGTGCGGCGCTCTTCTGCCCGCCCAGGCAGCCGCGGGAGTCGCACGCGCGCGCCTGGCAGCTGGCCCTGGGCTGGCCTTAGCGCGGCGCAACCCCGACTCTCGGCTGCGACCTTCTGGCATCTCCCACCCGCTCCTCCACCACCGCACTGCCGCCGCCATGCCGACTGTCAGCGTCGACAAGGAGCGCTTCTACGCCTCGCTCGGGCGCCAGTACAGTGCGTGGCGCCAGGCTGTCGCTGCCGCCCGGCGCGCATGCTGACCCCCGCGCCTGCAGCGCGCGACGAGTTCGACGAGCTGTGCTTCCAGTTCGGCATCGAGCTCGACGACGATGTGCGTTGCTGTGGTGCAGCTGCGGACATCTCTGAGCTACGCCGCTCACGCATCGCCTCTCACACAGACTACAGAGGCCGTCAAGGGCACGGCCGAGCGCCCCACGCTCAAGATTGACATTCCCGCCAACCGGTGCGCTGCGCCGCAAGTGCCGCGAGAGGCGCGCAGCTGATGCAGGTGTGCCACACAGCTACGACCTGCTCTGCCACGAGGGCATCTCGCGCGCCCTGCGTGTCTTCCTGGGGCAGATTCCGCAGCCGCAACTGCGCCTCGTGCAGCCCGCCGACGGCAAGCTCATCGAGTGCAACGTGCGCGAGAGCGTGAGTAGCGCGGCGCAGCAGCGGGCGTGCAGCAGAGGGGTATGCAGAGGGCGCACGCGAGCATGGACGAGTGGCAAGCTGCGGGCTGTGGCGACAAGCTGCGTCTGTGATGCATCAGAGGGTGCAGCTGGCTGTGGTTGCTGTTCATGCCGGGGCCCTGGACGCCGGGCACGTGTGAGTCTTCGCCGGGCACTGACACGCTGGCCGCAGGTTGCCGATGTGCGGCCGTTTGTCTCGTGCGCCGTGCTGCGCAACATCAAATTCACGCCCGAGTCGTACGCGTCCTTCATCGACCTGCAGGACAAGCTGCACCAGAATCTCGGGCGGCGCCGCACGCTGCTCTCCATGGGCACGCACGACCTCGACACGATCGCTGGGCCCTTCACATACGAGGCACTGCCGCCGCCAGAGATTGTGTTCGCGCCCTTGAACCGGCCCGGCGAGGTCATGGACGGCAACAAGCTCATGACGGTGCTGGAGGGCGACCGCAACCTCAAGGCCTACCTGCCCATCATCCGCGACAAGCCGCTCTACCCGGTCATCCTCGACGCGCAGCGCACCGTCTGCTCGCTGCCGCCCATCATCAACTCGGAGCACTCGAAGATCACGCTCAACACGACCAACGTGTTCATCGACATGACGGCCACTGATCGCACGAAGATGGCGTACGCCCTCGTCATTCTCGTGGCCATGTTCGCTGAGCACTGCGCCGAGCCCTTCACGTGAGTCGATTTAAGGCATGCCTGCGCCCGAGAGATGCTCATATTCCCTCGCAGCATCGAGCCTGTCAAGGTCGTGCTTCCCGACGGCAGCTCACATCTCACGCCCGACCTCTCGCCGCGGCGCACGACGGCGCGCATCTCCTACATCAACTCGTGCACCGGCCTGGGCCTCGACGGGCCAGCCATGGCGAAGCTGCTGGAGCGCATGGGCCACGGCGCCTCGGTGTCGAGCGAGAACGCCGACGAGCTGGTCGTCGATGTGCCGGCGACACGGCCAGACGTGATGCACGAGTGCGACCTGATGGAGGATGTGGCAGTGGCCTACGGCTTCGACAACCTGCCGCGCCGCTTTCCCAGCACCAACACGGTGGCGCAGCCGCTGCCCATTAACAAGCTCGGCGATCTTGTGCGCCGGGAATGTGCCTACTCGGGCTGGACGGAGGTGCTGCCGCTGATTCTGGTGAGTCTGACCGCCTGTTAGCGCCCGAAACGCTGCTCATCTGCTGCGCAAGTGCTCGCACGATGAGAACTTCGCATCACTGCGGCGCAAGGACGACGGCACGACTGCCATTGTGCTTGAGAACCCCAAGACGGCAGAGTACCAGGTGGTGCGCACGTCCTTGCTGCCCGGCCTGCTCAAGACGATCCGCGAGAACCGCTCGCACTCGCTGCCGCTGCGGACATTCGAGGTGTCGGACGTGGCGTTCAAGGACGAGAACGAGCCGGAGCGCTGTGCCTCCAACGAGCGCCGTGTCGCAGCCGTGTACTGCGACAAGAGCGCCAGCTTCGAGGTGGTGCACGGCCTGCTGGACAAGCTGATGCGCGCCCTCGACGTGCCGCGCCTCGCGATGGGCGATGCGGGCAAGCAGAAGGGCTACTGGATCGAGGAGGCAGAGAGTGAGTCGCGCGCACGGCATGCAGACGCTGGCAGACAGCTCATCGCGCGCACAGACCCCACGTTCTTCCCCGGCCGCGCCGCCAAGATCTTCTTCCGGCCAGGGCCTGGCGCCTCTGCCGCCGCGAGCAGCTCTGCCGCCAAGGCCGTCGAGCTGCCGTCCGAGCTGCCGCCGGCGTCCGAGTCTGCCTCGGTGCCGCTGCCACAACAAGCGTCTGGCGCCGCCGCCGAGGCGTCAAAAGCAAAGAGCAGCGACAGCGACAAGGGCCCGTTGGCCTCCGTCGCCGACACGCTCGGCCGTGCACTCGCCGACGTCACTTCGGCCGCGTCAGAGGCCTCGTCGGGCCTCAAGCGCCGCCTGCACTCCGCGTCGCACCCGAGCGGCGCCGTCGAGATCGGCACGCTCGGCGTCGTGCACCCCGAGGTGCTCAAGGCGTTCGAGATCGACTACCCGTGCAGCGCCATGGAGTTCGACCTCGAGCCCTTCCTGTAGCATCGGCGCGCGCTAATAGAGAGCATTAGCTAGAGCGAGCGGGATGTGGGGCTTCCGAGGACGGGTGAGTCGCGCATGACGGAGGTGACTTGGCATGATGTGAGGAGGTATACATGATGTGGACGGGAATGGCGGCGCGTGTGGAGGGGGTGGCGGAGGGGGGAGCGTACGCGGCCAGCTGCGATCTTGCGAAGGCGGGCCGCAGCGTCACTTGAGGACCAGGGCAGCGGCGCGCAGCTTAGTCGAAGGCACGGCCGGTGCTTGGGTCGGGCACGTTTGCGAGCCACTTGTACACGAGCTGGATCTCTTCGCGCGCCTGGTGCGCCGTCTGCACCGACGAGGCGACGAGGTTGCTCATGCCGGCCATGTTCTGCTCGAGCGTCTGCACGCGCATGTGGAGAGCCGCATTCTCCTGCGTCAGACGCGCGGCGTCGCCGTTGGCCGGCGCCGGCGCAGGCGCAGCGACGACGCCGTTCGAGTGTGGCGCCGCCTGGCTCTCGACGCGCGTCTCGAGCGCAGTCAGCGTGGCGCGCAGCTGGGCGACATCGCCGTCGACGCGCCGGATGAGCTCGGACATGCGCGAGTTGACGGTCTGGTCGAGGCGTCCGCAGATGCGCGAAATCATCTCTGCCTGGTCGACGACGGGCCCAGCTGCAGGCGCGGCCGGCGGAGCCATGGGCGCTGGAGAGTGCGTCGAGGAGAGCGTCGGAGTGCTGGTGCCCATGGCGCGGCGCTTGGCCGCGCGCTGCTGCTGTCGCTCGCGCGCCTGCTCCTGCGCATTCTCGATGGCGACGCGCACGATCTCCTCGAGGTCGCCGTGCAGCGAGTTGATCTGCGAGTCCGTGTCGCTGCGGTACGAGTCCACCTCGACTTTGAGCTCCTTGATCTTCTCGAGGAGCTTCTCGTGCGTCTTCTCCGTCACTGCCGGCGTTGCTGTCGACGACGCCGCCGTCGCATCTGCCCTCGGCCCAGTCGGTACGCCTGTGACAGCTGCAAGCGCAGCAGCCATCGACCTCGGCGCGGCTGGAACTGTCGCAGTCGACGCAGCGGACGTGGAGGGCGCGGCAGACGTGGAGGGCGCAGCGGACGTAGAGGGCGCGGCGGACGAAGAGGGCGCAGTCGAGAGTGCTGCAGGCGGAGGTCCGGACGGCGGCGGCGGCGCAGACGCGCGAGCGGACTCCAGCAGGCGACGGAAGGCGGCGTGGTACGCCTCCTTGGTCGCTGCCGCATCCTGCTGCGCCTTCTCGGCGCGGTCCTTGAAGAGACCATGGTTCGCCATCTGCACGGCGTACTCGGCGTCGCTGAGGCTGCCGCGCTCCGTACGAGCAGCACGCAGAGCGGCGCGCGCCTGCAGACAGTGTTAGAGAAGCGAGGCCACGCGACAGCAGCAGCAGCAGCACTCACCTCATTGTCCCTGACGCGCGCGTCTGCGTGCCTATCTCCCGCCTCCACCAGCTGCTGCACGAGCGTCGTCAAGCTGCTGCTGCTCGTGCCGCTGCCGCCGGCGCCGGCGCTGCTGCTGCTGATGCTCCTGACGTGCGGTTCGCCGCTGCGGGCGTCGCTGCTGCTGTTCGTCCTGACATGCGCCTCGCTGCTGCGAGCGTCGCTGCTCCTGTCGATGGTGGCGCGCGGAGGAGGAGGACGAGCATCGGTGCTGACAGTGCGAGGGCGAGCGTCGGTGCTAGCGGTGCGCGGCGCGGCAGACGGACGAGGCGGCGGCGGGTCGTAGGGCGGAAGCGGCGCCGGACGGGCGCTGGTGCTGCTGCTGCGCCACGACTCGCTGCGCTCGCGCTCGTGCCGCACGTCGTCGCGGCCGCGCTCGCGCTCGTCTGCCGTGCGCGACGGCGGACGGCCCCAGCTGTCGTCGCGGCGAGCGCCGTAGTTGCCGTAGCTGCTGCTGCTGCCTTCGCGGCTGTAGCTGCCGCTGACGTCGCGGCGCAAGCTGCCATCGCGCCGCGCATCGGTGCCGTCGTACGGCGAACGGTACGACATGGCGGGACAGCGAGCTCGCTGCGAGCGAGAGCGCTACGCTCGTGCAGCTGCGAGGTCAGAACTGCGACGAGCAGAGCAGGCGTGCGTGCGTAGACGATATCACGAGCGCTGCCGAGTGCGAATGGCGTGCGTCGAGACGAGGCGATGCTGGCAAACGGGCAGGTGCGAGGGCGTGGAGGACACCTACGGTGCGACTGCAGGGGCGCAGTGTCGATGCGGGTGCGCTGTGCTGCTGGTGTGCCGTCTTCGTGCTGCGGATGCGCCGTGCTGCGGGCGCGCCGTGCTGCTGATGTGCCGTGCTGCGCGTGCACGGTGTCGATGCTCGAGCGCCGCACTGCGGTGTGCTCGAGTGGAGCGTGCCGGAGGACAGGAAGAGAGAGATGCGAGGCGCGACCGAGAGGGCGGCAGCTGCGCTTGGGCCGGCGGCCGAGCGTGACTGCGCGAGCTGAGCAAGCTGAGCGAGCTGAGTGGGCGCCACGCGTCGTCGGTCCGCCAGCGCGCGCGCCTCGCTGCCGGAGGAGGGAGGAGGTGCGGAAGGCGGACTGCGCGATGGACGAGAGGGCGTGGCCGGACGGGAAGAGGGCGAGTGTGGTGGACGGGAAGAGGGCGCAAGGCGCTTGCGGCGCGACGGCGCCCTCCCCTTTGTCTGTGCCGCTGCTGCAGCCGAGCCGCCGCGCGCGCCGCGTCACGTGCGATGGCGGCGCACGGCCTCCAGCGAGTCTTCCAGCCGGCACAAAGACAGCGCCGCGCTTCTTCCCACCCATCACCGCCTCCTCCTCCTCCCCTCCTCCATCCATTCCTCCGCTTCTCTCTCTGCCTCCCTTCTCGCTTGACAAACCGCCGCACCTCCTTCCTCTGCGCTGCAGCCTCGCGCCATGTCCGCCTCGCGCGGCCGCGCCCGCAGCGCCCGCGCAGACGACGCCGAGATGCGCTCCGTCTCGCCGGCACCCGTGCCGCGCGGCCGCCAGGCCAGCCGCAGCGCCGACAGCATGAGCAGAAGCAGGAGTCGCAGCCGCAGCTACACTCGCTCCCGCTCCCGCTCCTACTCGCCTCGGCCACGTCGTTCGCCCCGCGGCTCGCGCTCGCGCTCACGCAGCTACACGCGCTCCTACACGCGCAGCTACACTCGCTCTCTCTCTCGCAGCCGTTCTCGCAGCCGCTCTTCTCGAAGCCGCAGCCGATCTAGGAGTCCGCGTCGTTCGCGCTCGCCTTTGCCAGTGCGCAGCGGGCGACGGCGAGATGAGGAGGAAGACGAGCGCACGGCGGTGGAGGTGGAGGGCATCGAGCGGGGCGTGCGGGAGGGGCAGATGCACTACATCTTTCGCGCGTACGGACAGGTCGATGAGGTCGTCATGCCGCGCTTTGATGGTGAGTTGGTGCTGCCACTGAGAGGGAGCGGGTCGTGGGGCAGAGGCAGCAGACAGAAGCTGGGAGCATGAAGAGGCAGCAGTTGGCCAGCCGATGCATGTATGCGCCAGGCATCGAGCGACATCTTGCTGCGCTCGAAAGCGCAAGGTGCTCACATCGCTCCTCCACAGGCCGTTCCGACGTCGGCATTGCCCACGTCGTCTACACTCGCGCCTCTGAGGCGCGGCGTGCCGCCACCGCCATGCACAAGGGCCACATTGGCGGCAGCACGATCTACGTGCGCGCCGTTGCGCCTCCTCGCAATCGCGCGCCGCCTCTTCGTGCGCCTCCTGCGCCTCACCATCGCGACGAGCGGCGTGCGCCTCTTCCCTTCCGCGACGAGCGAGGTGCACCCCCACGTACGGCTCGCGGCGCGGAGCGCGGATACGCAGAGGTGCCGCCGCGCCGCAACTATGGCGAGGAGCGCGAGCGGCGTACCGCATTGCCCGACGAGCGTCGACGATACGAAGACGACGATCGACGCTACGCTTCCTCGCGCCACGAGCGTGGCGCGCGCGACTTGCCGCCGCACCATGCGCGTGCCGCTGGTCTGGGAGGAAGCACAGGAGTCGACAGCTATCGGCCCGAGTATCCTTCCTCCTCCTCCTCCTCTCGGCGTCGTGATGAGCCCCTGCCGCCGCCACGAGAGCGCGGCTGGGGTCCGACACGCGATGCCTCACGTGCTGTGCCCTCCATGCCTGCGCGTCGCGAACGAAGGCCGACGCCTGAGGTGCCGCCGGAGCAGCGCGGGCCCAATGGCCGCATCTACGGGCCCGACAAGCCGTTCCCGAAGCGCGCCGACGTGAGCATTCGAGGCACTGCCAGGCCTGTCTCTGCTTCTGCTGCACCAGCAAGCAAAGAGGCTGGCTCGCCGGCAGACGGCGATGCCGAGATGGCCGATGCGGCAGCGACGAAGGCGCCGCCTCCTCCACCAACTGCACCTGCAGTGGCGAGACGCGCCACGCCTCCGCCGGCGGTGCGAGCGGCCACGAGAAGCCTGGGCGCCGCCGTGGGCGCGCTGCTGAGGGGCGGCCGTGCGCCGCGAGGCCGCGGCGGCGCCCTGGCGCTGCGAGGCTCGGCCAGACGCGTGCCGCGAGAGGAGGAGCAGAAGGAGCCGCACGCACCGCCGCTGGAGCAGACGAATGGTGAGGCAGGCAAGGCAGACGAGCAGATGCAAGACTCTCCCTCGACGACGGCGCCTTCGGCTGCTGCTGCTGCATCGCCGGCAAGTGCGGCAGCTGCATCTGCGCCGCCGCCGCCGTCGTCAAACGTGCAGAACGACGCTGCACCGACACCTGCTGCAGCGACGACGGAGGCGGCGGCGGCGGCAGTGGAGAAGGCAGAGCCACACCTCGAGGCACCGTCATCGTTGCCGCCACCGCCCGGTCCCGCACCGCCGCCGCCGCCGACGGTGGCGCAGGCATCGCAGGGGCACGAGGCGCTGCAGACGGAGACGTGAGCGTGCCGCCTTTCCGCTTCGATCATCAGATGCGCGGCGAGAGAGACAGGAGAAGAGCGAGACAGACATCACGCAGCGCCCGCTCAAATGCCATGAGACTGCCCCCCCCCGCTCTATGCCTCGCCTCCCTCAGCCGCCATATCCTCGGGCGCCTCGGGCGCGCGCTGTCCCTTAGTGCCGGCCTCCTCAGTGTCGTCCACGCCTTCGTGCTCCGTGTCTGCGGTGTAGACCGTGTCGTCGCTGCGAGTAGCGTCAGCAAAGATCAGTGGCGCCAGCACCCGCGCCTGTCACGCACCTCGACGGATGCGACGGCGGCGGTGATCTGCCCTCCTGTGCCCGCACCGCGCATACTTTCTCGAGGGCATCGTCGATGAGTGCCTTGCACTTCCGGAGCTCGCCCTTCTTGATGTCATCTTCGGTCCTGCCCAGCTGGATGGCGACCTCGTTGAGCTTGCCGGCGTGACTAAGGTCGATAAGGCGCACGTGAAGAAGCATACTCATCCTCCAAGCCGTGCGTGACTGCAGCGAGGGCGATGACAAAAACGAGGACGGCGAGGCAAATTCGACGCTGACCGGAGGAGATGCAGCGGACCGAGACTTCAGCTCGCTCTTCATGCTCAGCCTCACACACACATTGTCGAGACGTATGTCGTGGTGAGCGTAGCCACGAGAGTGAAGAGCAGCGACATGGCTTGTGAGCTGATCTTTGAGTTGCGAGGCGAACCCGAGTTCGAGGAACTCGGAGAGCAGCTCGGAGTCGAGTGATCTGCCGACGTCTTCGAAGATCAGTGCGCCCGTGTCGCCGTGGACACCGAGGAGCTTCGGCAGCACGCTGCCTTGCAGCGCCTTGAGCTCCTGGTAGAGCTTCTCTTCTTCCTCGAGCAACTTGTGGCGGCGACCCTGCTTGGCGACGATCGGGGTGTGGCCGGGAGTCGAGCAGGTGCGCGCTGCACAGCCCGGCAGCGCGTTGCGCCGCTGGATCATGTCCACGCAGAAGATCTGGCCGGGCTGGGGCCGAGGCCCGACGGAGACGCATCCTTGGTGCGCGGTGCCCGTGCGTCCTTCCGCAAAAGGGTCGTCGCAGTACGAGACCATGGCGCGGTGCGAGACCATGGTGCGCTCGATGGCCTGCGCGCCAAATGCGGCACCGCTGATGCCGAGACCGGGCGGCGCAGGCGGCTCTTCTCCCTGCCCTGCGTTCGAGGTGCCGGCGCCTTTCTCTTCGCTCCCTCCCTCGTTGTCTTCACCTTGCTCTTCCCTCTCTCCCTCGGTGCCGTCGCCTTGCTCGCCACTCTCTCTCTCAGCGCCCTGTCGTTGTTGCTGCTTCATGGCCTCGATCGCTGCGAGCGCTGCGAGCAGCTCTGCCACCGCAGTGCTGAGTCGAAACGGCTTGCGCGGTGGAGAGCTTGAGAAGACGTGACTGGCCTCGAGGGCGAGCCCTGTGAGAGCCATCGTCATGTTGCCTGGAGCCGGGTCAGCGCTTGTCGGTGCCAGAGACAGCAACAACAGCAACTCACGGTCCTGCACCACGACGCAGGTTTCACCTGACGGCTCTTCGTACTCTGCAGCCGAGTGGGCAAAGATCGTCTCGTGCGCAGCAACGTCGAACTGGAAGCGCGAGTCGCGGCCTTCCGCTGTGCTGGTCTTGACCTCCATGAACAGTATCTCTTCGCCTGTGGTGGAGCAGGGTCAGAAGGAGGTACGCAGTGCGAAGCCTCAAAATGGCTCACCAGTCAATACCAGCGCAGAGGTCGCTGCGGTCCCGGCAATATACTTGAGGACCTGGGTGCGCAGTTGCTGCTGGCCGCTGACGCTGGTAGGCGTCCCGGTCCCGGCGGCCTCCTCGCCCGTACGTGAACGCCTTGCACGCTTCTCGGCGCGCTTTGCGTTGCTGCTGCTCGAGAAGGTCTGCACGAGGAACTCACGCGTTACCCACGGCTTGATCTCCACGACCATGATGATCGTCCACGTCTCTCCATCCGGCATGCGACGCAGGAGATAGAAGTCGGGCTCCCCCTTCATGTCCGGCTGCTCAGAGAGCACATATCTGCCGAGCGTCTTTTCGCGCGTCCAGAAAAGGAGCGGCGCGATCTGCTCGCCGGCATCGCCTGTCGCAGCGTAGCGTAGAATGACGTTCGAGGCTGCGAGCACGCCTTGCTGCAGTCTCGCTTGCAGGTCGCCCTCTTCCGCCCAATGCTGGTGTGTGTGAAGCGTCTTGCGCGGTGCGGCGTCTGTGATGAGCGAAGACGAGGCCGACGGACGAGAGTTAGATTTGAGCTGCCTGATGCTGCGCTCTTGCGCTGCCTCGAGCGCGTCTTGGCGCCGGCAAGCCAGGTCTGCTTGCTGCTGCACCATGAAGTTGAGCGGCGCAGACATGGCGAACGGCGCCAACGAAGTGCTCGATCCGAGCTCCGCTACGATAGGTAGATACGACAAGCAGAGCCAGGATTCTCCGTGGGCATCGCCAGGCACGTCACGCGCGGCAAGCAAGTGGTTGAGGGCCGACGCCAGAAGCTCATCGATGCGACGCCCGAGAAGCGTCTCGCTTGCAGCCCGTGGCGAGGCTGCCCGGAGTGACGTGGCTGCTTCCCCAGTGTCAGACGCGACTCGCAGCATGTTCGGCAGCAGCGACAGATCGAGCTTCGCGGAGAGGGTGACGAGCTCGATGGAGTCCGTTTGTTCGCTGATCTTATTGTTCCGCTTCTTGCGGTACGCCTGCATGCCTGCGACAGTGAATGGTTCGGGTAGCTGGACAAATGATCGCCCGGCGGAGGATGGTCCGGCGGATGATCCGGCGGGCGATCTCTTGCTCTTCGATGAGGCGGCAGACGACTTCTTGATGTTCGATGAGCCGGCGACCCTAAGTGCCCCAAAGGTGAGCGCAGGGTGCAACGATTCGAGGTCTTCAGAGGTTGCGAGAGCGAGGCTTGTTGTTGGCACGCGCACGTGCAGCTCGTCGTCCTCGACGAAGGCAACAAAGGCGTGCGGCATGACAGCAGGCTTGATGTGCGAGTGGAAAGCCGGATCTGAACAGCAAGCTAGCCGTCGTCGGTAAGCTGGCGAGACAGCGAAGTACGGCGGCAGCTAAGAGGAGACGCAAAACAGCGAACGTCGGCGGCGGCGGTCGAGTGGCGAGCTGGCTGCTTCTTATGCCGCACGCTCGGCACGACGGACCGGCAAATGCAGCGACGAGGCAGCTGCTTCGTTGAGCGAGAGCTGGTTCGCGCGACCCGATGCAGAGGAGGCAAGGTTTGGGCCCGGATGCCGACGCTGCCAGCGGTTACTACAGCGTGCTTCGTGTGCGCGGTGCAGATGGGAGAGAGCGGCGCGGACGAGGTGCGGGCGTGCGAGGGTCTTGCTGCTGCTGCTGCTGCTGCTGCTGCTGCTGCTGCTGCTGCTGCTGCTGCTGCTGCTGCTGCTGGACGTTGACGTTGAGGAGTGACGCAGTGCAGGGTCTGCAGCGAGGCGTGCGAGGAGCGTCGGACTGTCTTGTGATGCAGAGCGCTGCGCTTGAGCTGGATGTGGTGGTGAGAAGCGACGGAGCGGCGAGGTGCGTGCGCGCGGCGGTGCTCGGCGCTACTGTTCCCACGCCTGGGCCGCTGCGCCCGTTACCCGCCAGGCCCAGCGCTCAGCCAGCGCCAGCGCTCACCGTGCCGCTCACGCGTCAGGCCACATGCAGCACGCAAGGGCAATCTGCTGCCGCTGAGGGGTGGCAGACTGCCGACCGGATGCAGTGCAGCAGTACGGCGCAATAAGAACCAGAATCGGAGAGACCGCTGGGCTTCCTTCTCTGCGCCAGGGAGCAGCACGATGCGCCTCGCCGCTTCGCCCCGCGCCGCACGCGGCGCCACCTGCACACGCCGATGACACGCTCGATGGCCCAGAGGCAAGTATGAGCCGAGTGCGGCTCAGCACCGAGCCGTTTGCCCTTCAAGAGGAGCTGCGATCTAGATGCCGTGCAGCGCCGATCTGACCCACCGCCATCCTGCATCTGCTGCGTGCTGCGCCGGCCCGCCACTCGCCTCTGGCTCCCGCTCTGTGCGCCTACTCTCAGCCGCCCGTGTCGGCGTCTCATCATGCCGCCACAACCCCCCGCTGTGATCGCACACGCCAAATACCATGCGCTGCACCTGCACTTGCCCACCACAAGTCGTCTGCTCGCCACGACGCCGGACCTAGAGCCGCTCCATCCTGCGCTCACCTTCAAAGGTGTTGAATCCGGGCTGGACGTGAGGGAGTTGGTATTCAGCGAGGCCAGCTGTACCGTGTACCGGGCAAAGCGTTGCCAGAACAAGGTGACGACGCCCGAGACGTCGAAAATCTACGTCAAGCTCCTTGACGCCGACCCCTTTCCAGACAGCGGGCTCGACAAGCTGCTCTTGCCGCGCTTCGCGATCGAAGCCTCCGATGGCTCGCCGCGGCCGCGTCTCGCCGCTGAGAGCGTCCTCGAGCGGCGCCTCGACGAGCTCCTGGCCACAACTTTCGCTGCTCTTCTCGCCGGGACTGTAGGCTAGCGCTGCCCGCCACGGGCATCGCGACATTGCTCAGCGACGTAGGGGCGCCGATTGTTCAGTTTGCCGAGTCTGCTCTCCTATCTTTTGCCGCATCGCCGTCCGCGAGCTCAATGCAGTCTAGGCACCAGGCCGTGCTCGAGCGCCCCACACGACAGCTTCAGCCGCACGGCAGGGGGCCGCAGCCGACGGGCCCGTGGAGCTCTGGGCCGCCGCAGCCGACGGAGCAGAGCTACGACAAAAGTGTGTAGCAAGGCGAGGACGACCTGCAAAAGCAGCAGGGACGGCGTCCTGGCCGCATCGAATTGTCTGCTGCTTCATGCGACGCAGGGACAGCTACTCTGTGTCCGCGGTGGGCGACTGCCGCGTCTGACACTGAGCGTGGAGCCATGTCGCAAGGACAAGGCCGATTTCTACCTTGTGTCTCGCGATTCTCGAGGCCGCGCATCTGCGGGACGAGCCGCAGCATGGACCATCATCGGCGTCGTCGCGGCCAGGCCATTCATCCAGAGCCGCCTTCTCGAGCACGCCCTTCTCAACGAGAGGCAGACCTCTCGAGAAGAAGCTTACGCTGCAGAGCCAGGTGCTCTCTGAGGTGACAGCGACTGGCGCAACGTGTGCGCTCGTGATGACGGGGGAGGAGCTCGTGTATATGAGATGCAGAACGAACCGCTCGCAGTCCACGTTCATTGCATCCTGTTTGTCCACTCGGCCGAACATGATATCACGCTATCCGAGCCTTCTGCCTTCTCACCGGTGCACGACCCTGGGTGAAGAAGAGTCGCAGCGATGCGCTCGGAGAGGCCGCAGTACACGCTTCAGTTCTTCGGCAAACAGACTGCTGCGTTACCGCGCAGGCTTGCCGCTGCTCAGCTGCATGCGTGCGTCTGCCCGCCTTTCGCTGTACTGACACAGCGTCCAACATCACAGGCAACCTGACAATGGTGCTCACGGGCAGGGAGACGTGCTGCCGCGCGTGTACGGCAGAGACGAACATGGATCTGCGCTGATACTCGAAGACGTCGGCTCTCCGCTGGACAAGGGGGATGGCGCCATTCTCCTGCACTTGGCTCGCAGCGGGTCCGGCACTCTCCTTCTCGACGCTCTTGAGATGGGGAATGCTAGTGCGTGCGGTAAATGCTCTGCGGCTGAGCAAGGCTTCCGCTAGCACGTCAACAAGCTGCACCAGCTCGAGTAGTCACATGGCGATCTCCACCTCGACAATGTTTGTGTGACCCTCGAGGCGCCCCGTCTACACAAGCCCAAGACGAGCCTGTTCAGCCGCGACTCGCCAGGCAGTGACGGCAGCCCTGTCTCCCGGCGAAAGTCGCCGGTCTTCGGCTCGTCGCCGCAGCTCCAAGCCATCCGGCTCGACGTACGTCTCATCGATCTCGGAAGGGCGAGTCAGCCTCTGAGTCCATCTAAGGTGGAGCGCGACCGGTCTGTCCTGGCCTTCATCCGCGCTGTGATAGAATCAGCGCGCGCCGAGCTGAGCCATCAGGGCAAGGAGCTGCCGGAGCATCCGTCAAGATACGTCTCCTGTCTGCCGGCGAGTTTGAGCTGGCCTTTGCTTACCAGCACTGCCCTACCCGCAGCGACGACACGGTCTCCACTGAACACACTGACCACGCAGATATAGATCACAGCAGCGAGGACGACGACACGGCGGCGAAGGGACCCAGGGCATAGGACACGTGTATTGCGACTGAGGGCGAAAGAGACGTGTTCTCGTGCGAAGGCTTGCAAAGGGTTGCTGTGTGTCACGATGGGCCCTTGCTTAGCTCGAGATCGAGCATAAGCGCGACCCCTAGGCGATCGAGCGGCTCTCCTCATGGCGCGCTCTGCGTCAGCAGCAGGCGCGTCTGGGGCGTGCGCCCGTGGCGACCAGATGGTGCGGGGAGCAGCAGACCAAGAGCCTTGCGCTGACACCTTTTCGTCACGCCACATTCCGGCTGGCGACGCCGGTCCTCACCGCTCGATGCTGCCAGGTTGCGCTGCGCTGCGTGCCAGAGCGCGCTGAGGCGTGGCCAGCATTTGCGAGTGAGGCGAGGCGTCCCCCCTGAGCCGCGGCGCTGAGGCCAAAGCCGCGGAGCAGCGGCATTCAGCAGCGGTGTTGCAGCGCTTGCGCAGCGCCTTCGAAGCGCGAGGCGGCTTGCCTTTGCGGGGTGCAGCACAAGAGCTGCATGCTGCGCTGCTGCCTGTGTGCGCTGTGGAGGCGTGAGGGCGAGGCGCGCCGCGGCGCTTCCGCTCCGCTGCCTCTGGCGCTCCGGCTCGCACCTGATGCTGAGCTGACCTTCTGGCCGGCCGTGGCAGGTGCGCGCTGCCTTCCCGTCCTCATCCTCGCCCATCACGCTCTGCACACATGCTGCTCCTCGCACTCGGCGTGCTCGCATCGCCGCTGCTGCTGCTGCCGCTGGCCTTTGTGCTGGCGGCCGTGTATCGGCGCGTGCTGGCGGCGCTGCGCCTCGACACGTACGCACACCTGCCGCAGCCGCGCCACGCCGACGCCTGGCTGCGCTCCCTCGTCTTTGGCGACCTCGGCGCCGTGCAGCGCGCGCCGCCCGCCGAGCAGCACCTGGCGTGGGGCCGCGAGCTGGGCGATGTCTTTGTCTATCGGTCAGTGCAGGGCGTGGCGGCGACAGGTCGAGGGCGTGCAGCGACATGTGGAGGGCCGCTGCGCCAGAGGGGCTCTGCCGCCGCAAGTGCCCCTTGTGTACGCCTCCTGGCGGAACATCTGCGGGTGTAGGACTGGCTTCGCTCTGGAGCAGACGGGCCAGCGTGTGCGCTGCTCGGCAGCCGGCTCTGCTCTGCGACAGTCCTCACCTCTGGCCAGCCTGTGCTCGGCAGCCGGCTCTGTCAGCCGCCTCGCCGCTGCTGACGCCCCTGGCGCAGCTCCATGTTCTACACGCCGCGCCTCTGGCTCGGCGACGCCGGCGCTCTGAACCACATCCTCGGTGCGGCCCACTCGTACGAATACCCCAAGCCGGGCGACGTGCGGCGCTTCCTCAAGAACCTGCTCGGCGAGGGCGTGCTCGTCGCTGAGGGTGAGAAGCGCCTGTCGAGAGCCCCGCACACATGCCTGTGTGAGCTGACAGACTCTGTCACCCAGGCGACGTGCATCGTCGGCAGCGGCGCATCATCCAGCCGGCATTCAACCTCTCTTCGATCCGCGACCTCACGCCCGTCTTCTTCAAGCATGCCAACCGCACCTCTGCCATTCTGGCGCGCCTCACGGCAGAGACGAGCGAGGCGAAAGATGCGCCTTTCGTGCCGGGCCAGAGCGCACTGAGCGCACAGAAGTGCGGCAAGGGCAGCTTGGTGCTGGATGTCAGCGCCTGGCTGAGCAAGACGACGCTGGAGTGCGTGCGCCTGGGCCTAACTTGACGTCGGACTGGCAAGCTGACACGATCCGGCCCGCAGCATCATCGGCGAAGCTGGCTTTGGCTTCGACTTCAAGGCGATCGACGAGTTCGAGGGCATCGCGAAGGGCGACGATGTCGCTGCTGCATTCAGTCAGTGTGCTTGCGCACGAGAGCGTTCACCGCATCCGCTGACCGAGCGACAGACACGATGATGTCTGCGACGGTGGACATTGGCCTGGTGCAGATCTTGCAGTGTGCGTCCTTCGACGGGCCTCGGCCACGCTCTCGTGTGCTCACCATGCGCTTCGCAGTCTACCTGCAGACGCTGCCGGGCATGGCCTGGGTGCGCGACCTGCCGACGCAGCGCCAGCGCCTGATGCGCGCCACATACGCCGTGCTGGAGCGCTCTTCGCAGCGCATCATTGCAGAGAAAGTGCGCCTCAGTCGTCTGCGTGAGCACGCTGTGCGCTTGCTGACGCTGCAGCCGCCCCTAGCGCGAGGCCATTGCGGCGGAGCTGAGAGAGGCCGCAGGCGAGAGCGAGAAGCAGGCTAGCGGCAAGACGTTCACCAAGGGCGCCTTTGAGGATGCTCGCTCCTCGTCGGGCCGCGACTTGCTGCATCTCATGCTGCGCTCCAGTGGGTCACCAAGGGTGCTGCGCGCCGCGTCTGCGATGCTGATGACGCATGCCCAGACATGGCGTCGGACATCAAGGATTCCGAGCGCCTCTCTGATGCAGAGCTTCTTGGCCAGTGAGAGCGGCCTGCCTCTCGTCGCGTACTGGCGCCCAGCTGATCCTGTTGCGCAGATTGACGACGTTGATCCTCGCAGGCCACGAGACGACGCAGACGCAGCTCTCGTGGTGTCTCTGGGTGCTCTCGTCGCGCCCGGCCATGCAGCAGCGGCTGCGCGACGAGCTGGTGGAGCACTTTGCGGGGCGCGACGAGCTCGACTTTGATGCGCTCAACAACCTCGAGTACCTCGACTTTGTCACAAAGGAGATCATGCGCTACATCTCGCCCGTCGTGGCGGTGCGTGCCGGCAAGACGCGCACAGACGCGTGGCCACTGACATCGCCTGCGCTCTCCAGACTCGTCGCACTCTCGTCAAGGACGACGTGGTGCCGCTCAGCAAGCCGTATCCGCGCAGCGACGGCAAGGGCTCGTTCAGCTACGTCGAGCTCAAGAAGGGCCAAGACGTGTGCGTGCCTTGCGCCCTGCGCATGCCCCTCGTGCATCTGCTGACTGCGTGCCTCTGCGCTGTGTAGCTTCATCCCCATCCAGGTGCGGAGCCTCTCGTTCTCTGGCCCCTGACGTCCTGCTCCTGACCCCGCCTCTCTCCCCCTTGCAGTACATGAACCGCAGCAAGGAGCTCTGGGGCCCCACGGCCGACGAATTTGACCCCGAGCGCTGGCGCAACGTGCCGGAGCAGGCCAAGGCGGCCGGCTTCCCGCTGCATCTCCTCACGTTCATCGAGGGTCCTCGCGGCTGCGTCGGCAACCGATTTGGTGCGTCTTGCCGTGGGCGCGTGCCTGCCGATGATGCTCACACAGCTGCGCAGCCATCACGGAGTTCAAGGCACTGCTGGCCAGCCTGCTGCTCAAGCTGCGCTTCGAGCACATCGAGGGCTGGGAGGTGGAGCAGAAGCAGGGCGTCGTGGTGCGCGGCCGCATCAAGGGACAGGAGGAGCTCGGCATGCAGGTGCGTCGACGTGTCCCTCTCATCGGCAGGTGCTTTGGAGCGGCGGCTGAACGACACTCACTGCCCCCCTCGCAGATGCCGCTGCGCCTTACGTGCGTGTAGATGATTCGACGATGCTCCTTCTCCCTGCCTCGCAACATGCCGCGTTACGCCTGAGCATAGGGCTCTCTGGCCAAGGACTTCTCTGCGCATGGAATGGCATCTCGTTTCGGTGTTTTGCGTAGCTCATTGGGCGTGAGAACGTGTGAGAGACGGAGCGGGAGGCGTTGAAGACTAGAAGATGGAAGGATGCAGGAGAGAAAGAAGACGGGTCGATGTGTGACAAGAAAGGGGCCATGTGCGAGGTCGATCGAGAGGGATCGCCCAGCTGACGGGAGGAGCTTGGCTCGTGTGCACACAGCGCGAGCCAGCCAGACACTGGTCATGAAGCGCTCGGCGCCACGACGAGGTGTCGATGTCCGTCTGCTGCGTTTCCATTCTCTGCGAGCGGCGACACGCGCGAGTCAGCAGGTGAGAGGAGTGTCAAGGCGCGCAGCAAACACGCACCACAGACGGGCGTCGAGAGGAACCAGGGATCCTTGAGGACGTCCTCGGTGAACATGCGGCCCTTGGGGTCGGGGCAGAGCATCTTCTTGAGCACTGCGCGGGGACATGCGTTAGCGACCATTGGCGGTCAGGCTTGCGAGTCACGCCGGAGCCACTCACGAGGTCGACATTCGCGCGGCGAGAGGTTGGAGAGCGGCGAGGGCGCCGAAGAGCCGTGGTAGCCGTGCACGAACTCCTTGAACGTCGGGTCGCTCATCTTGGCGACGCGCCAGGGCACTGCACGACAGCGACTCAGTCAGAGGGCCAGAAGAGGGGGGGGGAAAGAGCCGCGCCCTTAGGGGAGGGCGGGATGGGGGGCGGGGACGAGCGTACGCACACTCCTGGAACTGCATGCAGTAGAACACGACGGCGGCGGCCCAGACATCGACGAGGCGCGCATCGTACTCTGCAAAGGACAGAGTAACACGTCAGCGCCTGGCTCTCCTCCGAGCATCTCGCACATCTCACTCACCCTTGAGCTCAAACTGCTCCGGCGCAATGTACGGCTCGCTGCCGCAGAGGCCCTTTGAGTAGTGCGTGCTCTTCTCCCAGCACATGCGGAACACATCGCTGACGCCAAAGTCGGTGATCTTGATGTGGCCCGTGGCGTCGAGGAGCAGATTCTCGGGCTTGATGTCGCGATGCGCCACGCCCATGCTGTGCAGGTAGTGGATGCCGTGCAGGATCTGGCGGAAACAACACTCGACTTCGCCCTGCGACATGCCGCCGCGCTTGATGGCCGCGTACAGGTCGCCGCCGGGACAGTACTCCATCACCTCGCACCAGTGGCGCTGCTCGTCCTGCACCAGGTCGACCGTCTCCACGATGTTGATGTGGTGCAGCGTCGACGAGATGCAGAACTCCGACGTCAGCTTCTTGACGTACTCCTTTTCCGTCTCGTTCTTTCTGCGCTTGCGGAATTCCTGCGCGAGCGAGTGGCGTCAGCACTCGAGAAGCCGCCATCAACCCCTTGACGGGCAAGCTCACCTTGACGGCATAGAGCTTCTCCTCGCTGCGGTCCCACTTGTGCGCCAGTCTCACAACGGCCGTCGCGCCCTTTCCAATGGCCGCCTTTTCGCACACGCCATACTTTTTCAGCAGGCTTGCCGTCTCCTTGCCGCTCTCGCTGCCCTTCTTGCTGCCGCCGGCGCCGTCGCTCTTGCCCGCCTGGCTCGTGTTGCTGCCGCGGCGCGAGAGCAGCGGCGCGCCCATGATCATGTCGCGCAGCGTCGACGAGGCAGAGCTCTTGGCGTCATCAGGACGCTTCTTGCTCTTGCTGCTCGCTCCTTTGGCTTCCCAGTCGCGCAGCGCCGCCGCCGTGAGGCGCGAGCCGCCCGCCGACGCAGGGTCCTTGGCCTCGCGTTCGGCAGCGTGGGCGGCGCGCGAGGAGCTCTTGACGCTGGCATTGCGGCTCGGCGGCGCGCTCGAGCTGGGACTGGCGCCGCCGTGCTGCAGATGCATGCCCTGCACGGCGTGCATCAGACTCGAGTCAGTCGTCTCGTTGCGCGGCGAGCCCGGCGGCGTCGAGCCGCGGCTGGACGCCGAGCGCCGCGCGACGTCGGGACGCGTGGGCGACGGCCCGCCTGTGCGTGAGGCGCGCTCGTCGTCCTTCGAGCCGCCGCCTGCGGCGGAGGAGAGCATGCGGCGCAGCATGCCGCGGTTGTCCTTTACCTTGTCCTGCACTGGTGCAGCAACTGGCGGCGGCGACGAAGCAGCGGCAGCCACGGGTGGCGCAGCGGCAGTCGAGTCCGGGCCAGAGGCGTGCGGCACATCGCGCAGCGTGTCAGTGCGGCCGTTGACCTTGGTAGTGCCGGCGCCCTTGGGCTGCGGCGACATGGCTCTTGGCGGCGGCGACGCGGCGCGCGAGCTGGCGTTGGACGTCGACGAGCGCGGCGCCGGATCGGGACGCTTGGAGCCGGGCACGCTGGCCGCTGTGCCTTGCGAGCTCGCCACGCCCGTGGTGCCCGCGGCACTGGGCTTGTCGTACGGACTCGCCTCGCGCACCAGCTGCAGCGGCTCGCTCGAGTCGTGGCGCACTACCAGCCCATCGCGCGACTGCGCGCCGCCGAGGCGCCGCTTGGGATACTGTGCGGCGTCGGGCGACGGCGGGCGCGACAGGCCAGACTCGGTGTCGGACGTGTCGGAGAGCATCTCGCGTGCACGCAGGTCGCGCTCGCACGCCGCCTGGCTGAGCCGCGCATCGATGGATGGCCGGCGAGCGGCGAGGTCGGCGGGAAAGCTCGGCACGCTCGACGAGGAGGCGCCCGCCGCGGCGGCGGGCGGAGAGGAGGTGGGTGGCGAAGAAGGCATGGCGGGGCACGGCCGTGCGCGGGCGCGCAGTCGTCAGGGGAGGAGAGACGTCACCGAACGACTGAGGACATGCGTGGCAGAGAGAACGAAGGCAGTGTGAGAGGCGTAGGCGCAGCGCGGGGAGCACAGCGCTGGCAAAGACGCACCGCACACGAAAGAGGACGACGCAAGCGCGACGAGCGCAGGCGCGTGCGCAGCAGCGAGTGGCGCTTACGCTGCGGCAGTGGCGCAGTGCTGGCGAGCACGAGACTCGGATGCCCCAGCAGACGTGCGCTGCTGGTGGTGCACTAGACTCTCGCCCTCTCTCTCGCGCGCCCCGAGGATGCGCAGACGAGGCGCGGCGGCGGCAGAGGCAGGCGACGCGGGCGCAGCAGACGACGGCGGGGGGCGCAGTGAACGATGAGCAGCAAAGAGTTCGCGCGCGTATGGGAGTGGAGTGGCGAGGCTGGGCGCGTGTGACGAGGACGCTGTGCCGAGGCTGCGGGGCGAGTGCTTGGCAGGACGAGGCGGCGAGGCGCGCACGAGGGAGCGAGGGTGCGGATGTCGTGTGGCGCCGGCTGGGTGCGCGGCGGCCGAGGGTGGGCCGACGGAGAGGCTTGCGCGGGCTGCCGAGGGTGTGTGCGGGTGCAAGGGCGAGGTGGTGGAGAGAGTCGAGGGAGCACAGGCGGACAAGATGAGGGAAGGGCTGCGGCTGCTGCGGACTGGCCGAGGAGAGGCGGAGGCGGAGGCGGCGTGCGCATCTCGCAGGGCCAGCGCAGAGCCAGGGCCAGGCCACGGCCGTGCGGGCAGGCAGCGCAGGCAGCGGCAGCGCGAGGCGGCGGCCGGCGCCCTTTCTCTGCGCGCTGCCTCGCATGCCCGCTGCCCACGGCATCACGCGGACGCCGCCGCGCTCGGCTGGCGGCCCGCCGCCGTCGCATGAACAGCAGCCGCAGCTCGCCGGCTCATCACGACGACGCTCTCACGCTCTTGCGGCTGCGGGGAATGCCTATGTATAGCCTCACTCAAGAGCAAGGCGCTTATTCGCTGCACTCGCCGGCTCGGGCAGAGAAAGCACGCAAAGGTGTGAAGCAAAGCGCTGCGGCTGTGCCAGAGCGCCTCTTGGGCGTGCGCTGCGCCGTCGATCATCGGCCTCTCGCGCGCGTCGCAGCGGCCACACAAGGCCGCAGCCGGCGGCCCATGTCCTCTGCGCACGCGCAGCGACCTGCACCCGTCAGGACAGGCAGGCGAGCCGAGCTGCCGTCAGCTGGGGCAGGCCAAGGCGCAGTTGCAGCGGCAGCCCTTGCACGACGAGCTCGTCTCAGCACGCCGCAAGGGTCTGTCACGTGGCGCGCTGGGCCTCGCGGCGGCGGCGCGGCCAGCGCCAGGCACGCTGCTCCCACGCCGCTCAACGCGCGCTCCAGCGCGCGTCGCGTCCCTCTCCCTCGACCCGCTCCCAGCCCCTTTGCCGTGCCCTGCCGCCGCCTCTCCTTCCAGCGCTGCAGCTCCGCGTGCCTGCACACAGCTCATCGCACCTCACGCGTGCACTCGTCACCGTCCCTCAGCGCCGCCTCTCTCAGGCCTTGCCTGGCGTACGCCAGCGATGCAGCGCTCCTCGCGCGCCGCGGCCGCCGCTGCCGCTGCTGCGTCGAGCAGCAGCGATGCAGCGAGCGGCAGCGTCGACGGTGCGCGCAAGCGTGCGCGGCCCGACGAGCTGAGCTCCGGCGGCGCCAGTGAGGCAGCCGCCAGCAGCAGCAGCCGCGGCGGCGGCGGCGTGATTGCGATCCGCGAGGGCGACGACAAGGCGCGCCCGGCCGAGGAGGTGACGCAGCTGGGCTACGCGCTCCTCGACGTCGTGCTGAACCGCATTGATCCCGAGTGAGTTGGTGTGCGCGCAGCATATGCAGCGCTGCACGTCCTGACCGCCGTGGCCAGCGACGAGACGCTCCTGGCGCTGCCCTTTCTCGAGTTGCCCTCCCGCACGCTCTATCCGGACTACTACACCACCATCCGGCGGCCCATGTGTCTGCACGACATTGAGCGCCGCCTGGAGAAGCGCGCCTACGCCTCGTTTGGCGAGGTGCGCGCCGACTGCGAGACGGTGTGTGGCAATGCGAAGCGCTTCAATCTGCGCGACAGTCCCATCTGGCTCAAGGCCAGGGCTTTGCACGTGAGTTTGGAGTGCCGGAGTGACAGCCCCTGGCAGAGCAAGGCGCTGACCAAGGTGGTGTGTGTGGACAGGCGGTGGTGAAGGACACATACGTCGACCTCGTCAAGTTTGGCCGTGCCTCGCCCTCGCTCGGCGGGCCCGAGTCGCCGTCGCAGACGCGCCGCGTGCTCGAGAAGGCGCCGGGCGGCCTGGCGGCGGTGCGCGCTGCCAATGCAGTGTACGAGTCGGGCGATGAAGATGCAGACGCAGAGGGAGAGGATGACGAGGAGGCCGAGCAGCAGCAGCAGATCAGCACTGCGGCGCAGAAGAAGGCGCCGTCATCCCCGGCCGCGGCGCAGCAGCCGGCGTCGGATCCGAGCAGCAGCCAGAAGAAGCCGTTTGACTTCAATGCGCCGCGCGGCAAGCTGCTGAAGAATGTGCTCAAGAGCATCCTCAAGACGCTGCTGACCGTCAAGGACGAGAAGTGAGTGCACAAAGTGTAGAGGGGGGGGGCAGCAGTGCAGAGAGTCGAGTGCAGTCACTGACGCGCGCTCTCTCTCTCAGCGGCACGCTGCTCTGCGAGTTCTTCCTCGAGCTGCCCTCGCGCGTCGAGTACCCGGACTACTACAAGGTCATCGAGCAGCCCATCTCCATCGAGGAGATTGAGCAGAAGCTCAACAGCAAAAAGTACCGCAACCCGCATGCCATGTTCAGCGATCTCAGCCTCATGGTCGACAATGCGCTGCGGTACAATGAGGATGGCAGTCCGGTGCACACGGACGCGGTGAACCTCAGGGTGGGTGGTGCAGCGCCGCGCCCCGGAAGGAGGTACTAACATGCAGGTGCGGCAGAAATACATCGAGACGGGCGCCGTGCCCGCACTTCTGCGCGACGGCTTCACGCTGGATCCCAACGACGTGCGGCAGTCGGCCATCCCGCCGGACCGTGCCGCTGCGCCGGCCAAGGAGGGCGCGGCGGCTGCGGCGACATCTGCCAGTCCTGCGCCCGAGCCGAGCAAGATGAAAATCAGGCTGACGCGCAAGAGCACCGTGCCGGACCTCGCCGCGCCATCACCGGCGGCGGCGCCTGCCTCGTCGCCGCCAATCCCAGCGGCACATCTCAGCATGCCGCCGCCGGCCAGCACCTCGCTGCGTCCCTCTGCCAGCCCACGCATGTCGATGCGGCCCTCTGCC
The DNA here is from genome assembly GCF_003144115.1 of Tilletiopsis washingtonensis. Lineage (NCBI taxonomy): Eukaryota > Fungi > Basidiomycota > Exobasidiomycetes > Entylomatales > Tilletiopsis > Tilletiopsis washingtonensis. The sequence goes on from NW_020312011.1 coordinate 444,719, forward strand.
AGTCCGGCGCACTCACCCGCGCCCATGAGCGCGCAGCCGCAGCACCGCCTCTCCTCCGCCGGCGCCGCTTCGCCGCCGCAGATCCACATGGCAGGCGCACCCATGCAGCCGCAGCAGGCGCAGCAGATGCATCCCATGCCGTCGCCGCAGCAGCAGCAGCAACAGCAGCAGCACCAGCAGCAGCACCCGCAGCAGCAGCATGCAGCGATGGCATGGCAGGCCTCGCAGGGTGCGGGCTACTTCGCAGGCGAGCAGAGCCGCATGCAGATTCCGCCCTTTCGCCCCAACGGCGCACCGGTCACGCCTGCGCCGCGACAGCCGGTGCCTGCAGGCGCGCCGCAGGGCAACTATGCTGCGTACCCTCGGCCCCCTCCGCAGCAGATGCCGTACGCGCACTCGCCCGTGCCCGGCGCATCGCCGTCGATGCCGTACGCGCAGCTGCCGCAGCAGCAGGCGCCGTTCAATCCAGCATACGCCTCGCCGCGGCTGCAGTCTGCCCGACCGCCCGTGCCGCCGCAGCCACAAGCCAGCGCGCAGCCCAGCCGAGCGCCATCAGCCAGCCCGCTCCCCGGCGGCGCTCGGCCGCCGTCGTTCAACGGCGCAGGCTTCGCTACGCCGGCCGGCATGCAGCAGCACCCCGCGCGCCCACCCGGCCCACGCCGCCTCGTCGGTGCGCCGCCGAATCCTCTGCGTCCGGCGCTCGTCGACGGCAAGCGCGCAGCACCGAGCGTGGCGAGTCTGACGCTCGAGGCTGGCACACGGCGCTGGCGCCTCGACAACCGCGAGACGTGCGCGCACGCACTGCTGCTGCCCGCCGGCTGCACGCAGGTGCGTCTGCGCTTCCGCACAAGCCCACCACAGGCCTCCAACGGAGAGACGAGCGCGCGCACGCCAACGGTGTTGCTCAACGCGCGCGTCGTGCAGGAACGCTCGCGGCGCGCCAAGGAGCGTGCAGACTCGGAGGAGGAGGACAGCGACGTCGAGCCGATGGACGTCGATGAGGCGGACGCTGATGGCGAGACGGACGCGGAGGGCGAGCCGGACCCGGATGAGGAGATCCTCCTTGCGCCGCGCGCCGCCGTGAAGGCCAAGGACAGCTCGTATCGCTTGCAGCTCCGGCGCGGACAGAACGTGCTCGAGCTGCTGGTACCTACGGGCGGCGCGGAGGAGCGCTGTCGCGTGTTCCTGACGCGGCCGTAATGGAATACCTGACACCTGACGTACCTCACTTTTGAGCTTGTCTAAAGCATGAGAACCGCGACGAGCGTGACCTGTCGTGGAGCACGATGTGACGCGGTGTCGGCGCAGCGGCAGGACGCCCTCGTTGAGCGATCTGCCACGGCACATCCTGGCCTGGCGCGGCGTATGCATCTGGTGCCGCACTTTCCTCTCCACACCTCACCGCGCGCCGCTCGCGGGGGTCTGGCGGACCCCGGCATTCCTGGTGCGGTGCATTGTCTCTTATTTCTGGCCGCCGCCACCGCTGCAGGGTCTGTAGAGATGCAGCATGGCTGAGTGGGCGCTGACGGTGAGGCGCCGTGGTCGGGCGGGGGCTTGGCGTGGGACTGTTCCCACGCTAAATTGGACTGGGCGCGTGCCGCTCCGCCTGCCATATCGCGCTTCGCCGGAGATCCCGTTCATACGTCTGCTCTGACGTTTTGAAGCAGACTGTTCGTTGACAGAGGCGCAGTGAGCTGCACATTCGTGCCGCTGAACATTATGCCTGCGCGTAGCTCTTCTGCGGTGCAGAGGCTGGCGAAGGGCGGGGTGAAAACCGACGCGACGCGCGCCTGCACGCGCCGCGCGGTGGGCAGCACCCCGAACGTGCGCGTCCTCGCGACGCAGAGTCTTAGAACAACGAAAGGCGATGATTGAAGCCGAGGCGAGGTATGGGTTACAAGGTGATTACACGAAGGAAGCTGGGTTTGCCAGCGAGAAAGAGAGAGGGTTGGAGAGACGGGCGCGTTGCGAGCACCTCGTCGAGCTTAGAGCTCACGAACCTCGTGGTTCGCCTCGGCGCCAAGGCCGCGGGCCTCTGCAAGACGCTTGCGGTCGACCTCGTCGGCGTCGTAGCCCTTGGTCTCGGGCACGAGAAGCAGCGTGACAAGCGCGCCGGCAATGGAAATCGCGAAGAAGATCCAGAACACCTTCTCCTGACCGATACCCTTCACAGGGTCGGCAAGGATGGAGAACCCGAGACTCGCGAGAATGGCTCCTAGCTTGCCGGTTGCGGCGCAAAGTCCGTGTGCAGATGCTCTGACGCGCGTCGGGAATGCTTCTGCGGGCACTATGAAGCTACGGGACGAAGGAGGAGGGGAGGGAGGGGGGTCAGCAGGAGGTTTGGGAGGCGCGCGCGACGCGTTTCTACTCACGTGGTGGCGTTGGCGCCGAAGTTGAAGCCGAATTGCAGGAAGACGAAGACGGGGAAGATCTGGTTGGTGTGGGGCTTGTACTCGTTGAACTTGCCGCCGAGGATGCCTGGTGAGGGTCAAGGGACGCGTGAGCAAGTGCGCGGACGCGACGGACGCGACGATGCGCGCGCGGATGACGCACCGAACATGAGTGCGTTGAGGAGGAAGCCGAAGAGCTGGATAGGCTTGCGGCCGACGACGTCGACGAGTGCAATCGTGAAGAAGTAGCCGGGCAGGAAGCTGCGGAGGCGCGCGTGAGCAACCTTGTCGCGCGCGACGCGATGTGACGCGTCCTCCTCCTCGCGCGACCCATCCCGATTGCTCCAAACCTCCCGGAAAACTCAAACTCACCCGGCACACGTGATGATCAGGTTGCCGGTCGCCACATGCATGAGCTTCTGCCAGGTGCTGCCGCTCGTGAAACCGAGCGCCGAGATGATGGTCGACTGGTTGAGGTTGATGCCGTAGAAGGTGATGTCGACGAGGAACCAAGAGAGCGAGCAGCCGAGGAGCACCTTGAGGTTGCGCCACTCGCTGAAGTAGCTGAAGAACTCGTTGCGCGGCTTCTCGCCGATGGTGCCGAAGGCGAGGCCGACCGTCTTGTTCTCAGCAGCCTTGAAGCTGCCGTCCTTCTTGGCGAGGTCGTCGTCCGACTCCGTCTCGCTGACAACGACGCCGGCGGCCGAGGCCTTGGCGAGCAGCTCCGGGTCGTCCTGGATCTGACGCGCCTGCGTGAAGCGAGTCGACTCGACGAGGGTGAGGCGGAAGTAGAGCACGGCGAACGCGGGGATGAGGGCGATGCCCTGCAGGATGCGCCACGCGCCCGAGAGCTTGTGCGTGTCGTTGGCGTCGACGGGGCCGCGGTAGGCGGCAATGACGCACACGGCGGCCACGGCACCGATAAGGTTGCCCCAGCCCTGGTTCGAGAAGATGATGGCGAGCAGCGTGCCGCGCTTGTTGACGTGCGCGCGGTCTGAGACGATCGAGGCCGACATCGGGTAGTCGCCGCCAATGCCTGGTGAGCAGAGTCAGCACATGCTGGTGTGAAAGGCTGCACTGCCGCGCCGCAGCCGAGCCTCAACTGCGCTGCCGCACTGGGCCTGCAGGCCTCCAACGCCCTGCCGCACTTCGCTGCTGCACTCACCAATGCCCATGAGGAAGCGGAAGCCCGTCATCCACGCCGTGACACCGACGCCGCCGAGGTAGTCGGGCACGCTGATGATCATGATGACGGCGACGATGACGATGATGAGCTCCTTGCCGTAGACCGCCGAGCGGCCGAAGGCGTCGCCGCAGAAGCCAAAGAGCAGCTGGCCGACGACGTTGCCGATGTTAGCCGAGGCCTTGAGCACACCGCCCTCGAGGCCCCAGGTGATGTTCTTCTTGCCGTGGAAGGCGGGGTAGGCGACGAGGATGATGGCATAGATCATGTTGACGATGAACAGGTCGTAGGCGCTGTGCACAGGCGTGTCAGGAGCGGTCCAAGGCGGAGGGTTGCGGTGCGGCCGTGCGCGCGCAGAGCGCATCGCAGCTGAGCAGGTGCGCGCACTGCCGCCGCACATGCCCAGCGCCGCCCGCCGCAAGCGCCAAAATCTGGTCCTGCACTCACTCCATGAGGAAGCCGACACCCGCAATGATGAGCAGCTTGCACTCGCCCCACGAGACACCGAGGAAGCTGCGCGCGCGCGCCTTCTCGACGAGGGCGAGCGACGTCGACGCGCCGGCGTACTGCGCGGGAAGGATGGGATCAGCCGCTGCAGAGCATGCCGCAAGTTTTGTGTGCGCACAGCATCGAGGTCGTTTCCGAACGCCATGGTTGCAGGCGTGTGGATGGTAAGGGGTGGGTGAGAAAGGGTGAGGAGACACGAAAAGGCGCTGCGAGAGGGCGAGCAGGTTATATAGCAGCGCCCAGGGGCCAGGGGCGCAACACGGCGGAGGTACAGTGCCGGAGGCTCGCAAAGTGCTTCTTCTCGCAGCGCTCCCGCACTCTCCCCTCTGCTGCCACACAAATTTCAGCCCTGGCCGTGCGCTCACGGCGGAGTGCGGGCGCGGCGACGGCGCTGCAACGGCTGCACGTGTAGTGCCGGCTGCGCTGCTGCCCGCAGTCCAGACGCCCGGCGGCGCGCACGGTCGCTGCAGGTTGCCGCGATGGAGAGCCGGGATGGCGAGTGCGGCAGGAGGTGGCCACTCTGCAGCAGCCGCCACAGAAGCCGGCGGGCGGCCTCGGGCTCTGGCGCTGGCGCGCGTAGGAGGCCGGCCTCCGAGCCGCCGGGTCGCGCGGCGCCGCCTGCTTCTTCGCCGCCCGCAAATTGCATCCATGCAGCGGCCGCGGCAGCGCAGCCGCCGGCTGCCCTCCTCGATGGTCTCACCGCCGCTGCAAGATGCACACGAGCCGCCGGTGCCTTACGCAGCGGCTGCACAGCGGCCGCGGCAGGATAGACGAGCTCTTCGGGCAGCGCTGCGGTGGCGGCGGGTGGCCAGACTCGCCTCTCGGGGCAAGCGCCTCGTCGAGCGAACGTGGACACGGCGCCGACGCCGGCGAGCCCGGGGTATGGCCCGAGGGACCGAGGCAGGCATGTGGCCCCTGGGCCGTCGTCCGCCGGATGCGCCGCTCTGCTCGTCTGCTGAAACGCGCGCCGTGCCGCCATCCCGCTGTGGCGCACCACCACGCGCGTCCCTCGTCTCAGGCGGCACCTCCGCAGCTGGATGAATCTGCAATTCGAGGCAGCTGATGAGCAGCCCGCAGCGGGCGCATCCACTCGGCCCCGGCGCAAGAGCAGCACAGACGGCGCTTCCGCCACACCCCTGCGCTGCTGGACCCGTCTCACGCGTGTCCCTCCTCTGCTGCCAACCACCACACGCCATGCAGCTGCAGCCGACGAGATCTCCGCTCGCACGAGGGCACGTTCGCTCATGCATGAGGTATCAACTCGAGTTGCTCCGCACGCGAACGCCTCCAACCACCACGTCGCTCTCTCACACGGCGACATTTCCGACCAAGCCGCGGCCGAGCTGGCGCTTTTTTTTCGCTGCCGATGCCGCCGGCACAGCGCCGCTCGTCCCGGCAGAGGCGCTCACATCCCGGGTGTGCGAGGGCGGCAAGCAGCGGGCGTTCGCGGGGCCTGTCCCTGGGGCCTCCGCGGGCTCGCGCGTGGACCCTCGGCGCTGCCGCGCGCTTGCAGACCTTCTCAGCGAGGACTGGAGGGCCGAGCGAAGCTGTCAGACTTCAGGATCGTCTCGCCTCGCACGGTCCCTCTGTGGGACATGCCGAGTCGCCTGTCGCGGCAAGGACGGGATGACGACGAGGTCTAGGCGTGGGACTTCGGCGAGCTAAAGCCGTCTCGCTTCTACCTCCATCGCGAGAGCTCGCAGCGGGGCCGACCTCAGTCGCCCATTCGCTCTGCTGGCTTCCTCGGCACCCGCAGGTGCGGTACACTAAGCTCAGGCCGCTCCGCGGACCGGCGGCTCGGGGTGTGGAAAGCTCGACCGCAGCCGCCCATCGCGCCTCGCATGCGCACGTTCGCCGCGCTCGCAGCCAGCCGCATGCCGCAACAGAGCCGCTTGCCCGAACCGCCGGCAACGCTGGCGGCCGCCGTATTCTGCATGCTGCAGTGCTGCAATATCGCAATCGTGCTTCCTGTCGGCTCTGCTCGACGTTCGGCAGCGGAGAGAGGCGCGGGAGAGGCGCTGCGAGCCCCAGCGAGAAGAGCGAGGCGTATTCGGTATTGCCGCAGCTGAATGGCTGCCCTCACACACACAGCGCGACGCGTGCTGCAGCGGCGAGGCTCGCCGGAGCCGCTCCCTCTATCGTCGGCCATCCTCGGGCACGTTCCTGCGTCTTGTGCCGACGCTGCTCGGCGACCACTCAGCCGCATCCCGGCGCCGGCGCATAGCTCGACCCTTCTCGCCGCAGCATCCCGCGCCGAGCTCGTGGAGATGCCGATCGCCATTGCTCTCCGTCGGCGGCGTGGGCGTGGCTCGGCTTGCTGCTGCTCGGCCATCGGACTCTCGCCACTGGCTTGCTCGTGAGATCGACCGTTCCACGTGCTCAACGCAGCCTTGCCGCCGCGCTACTCTGCGGCCATGACGGCAAGCGTCAGAAGTTGCCATGGGAAACAGCGGCCTAGACGCTGAGATCACCACCGAGCGCCTCTGGCTGCGCCTCCGGACCTGCAGTTGGACCTGCAGCGATCATCGGGCGCAAGGCTGCTGAAAGCCGACCATCACACCTCACAGCTGTGCTACGCGCCACTCCACACCACCCCATTGGTCGCTGCCCGCGCCCGCGCCACGCTCTGCGCCAAGCCAAGAGGCCGGTCTCTCATTTTACGGCGCAAGAGAGCAACGAGCGACGTGAAGCACGCTTCGCCCCACTCCTGCCTGACCCTTCACGTGCGCTCTCGCGCTACTTCTCACTCCGGCGGCCCCCTCTCGTGAGATGCGTCCGGATGACGCCGGGGAGCGACAGAGCGCGCTTGCTCTGCCGGCTTTAGGCTGACGCCAAGAGCGCGTGCGAGATCTGCTCGTCATCGTCCATGCGCCTGCCCCGCATTGGCCACGATAAGGCATGCCTCTTCTGCCTGCTGCAGGGGATCAGATGCGTCAGGGACGTGCGCGAGCGTCTCAATGTGGAGAGCGCAGCTACAATCTGCTGCCGGCTTGCTCTCGATGATCTCCGCACAAGCCAGGCTTCCCGCCGGTGCGGCATGGCAGGTCGATGCGCGCGCGTATGCGAGTGTCTCCGGCGAGACTTTGGCGTGAGAGCAGCCGCGCGCGCTCGGGACGCCACCGCATCGCCGCGAACTCTGCGCGCGCCTTGTGCGCTTGCATCCGCAAGGCCAGAAGCGCGGCGTGGCGATGTGCTGCAGCTCATGAATCGGCCCGACGCAGTCATGAGGAGCCTCCCACGTCATGTTAGAAGCATCACCGTGCGCCACACGAGGGCTGGAAGCAGAGCCGTCACCTCGCCGCGGTGCTGCTCAGCGCGTCGCTGGCCGCGATCAGCGAGCCGTGACTCGGCCCTGCAGTGGGGCACTTGCACGCTTCACTGGAGACATCACATTCCCCTTCAGCCGATGTGATGGCGCAGATATACGTCAGGGCTCAGGCAATGCTCACGTCCTTGGCCGCGAGGGCTCAGCACTGCCTGGTCGACCTCGACTCCCGAGCGCAGAGCCGAGTTCCACCCAAGCAGGCTTCTCCCTTGTCTGCGGCACCACGAGCGCTCCAAGCTCCACCAGTGCCGATTCTTCGCACTCATTCGGACGATTGTCGCACGCGTGGGCACGGGAAACCGATTCGTTCAACGAGTGCGAGACAGGAGGAGGCGCGCGCGTGGGCGAGGCAACATGCGGGACAGAGAGGTGACGCGAAAGTGGTGAGATGAGCCCGAGGATGGACGAAGGCAGCGCGAGCGAGAAAGTCTTCTTGAGCGCTCATGTAGAGCGTGATGTGGCACGAGGCGCCGACGAGCGCCTACACGCGCGCGTGCTTCTTGATGAAGGCGCGCATGATGTTGCGCTGGTGGTCGCTGAGGTCCTTGCTGCGCGGGTGCGCCAGACTGAAAGGGATCTAGGTCAGCGCACTGGCCTGACGTCCGAGTCACGCGCCTGTCTGATCACTCACGCCTGAATAAAGCGGTTGCGCGTCTCGGCCTTCCACGCATGCGAGCGAGCAGGCTCATCGTCACTGCTGACGGACGCCGAGTCGGAGACGTTGTTCTCGGCCAGCAGCGTGGCGGCGTCGAGAGTGGAAGAGCACGACGCTGGGTCGTCGCTGTCCTCCTCGCTAGACGACGAGTAGTCAGGGTTGCGAAGGCTCGAGTCAGACTCCGATGGTCTCGCGTCAGAATTGGCGGATGGAGAAGACAGAGGCAGCCCGCGGTCGCGGTCCATGGGCGTCATGCGACGGGCCGGGCGCTCCTCGTCGCTGCTCGAGTTGTCATCACCGAACGCATCGTCGGCAAACGCGCCGTACTTGCGCTTCTGCGCACGCAGCGCAATGTCCTTGCTGCTTGCAGTCGGCTTCTCGTGATGAGCGCTGCTAGTTGCCGAAGAGTCGCGCGCACTCATCCTCTCATCATCGTCGTCGATGTGCTCGTCGTCGTGTGCCATGCTGGCATCGTCACGCTGCGCACGGGCGTTGCTGTGCTCGGACAGATGTTGCTCGGGCAACGCGCCGTTGCCGCTACCGCTGATGTCGGCGACAGCGTGCTTGACGTGCGCGCTCTGCTGGTCCAGCGCCTTCTTGAGCCCGAAAATTTCGGTGCGCAGCGCACCGATCTGCTTCTGCTGTGCCGCGTTCCGCTTCTCGCTCTCGTCGCATCGGTCCTTGGCCTTCTGATGGTCCGTCCTCGATTCCGTGTACCACTCGTTGTACTTGCAGTAGTACGACTGCCAGAAGCTGCTCCTTTCCTGCCACGACTGTACGTCTGCTTTGCGCTCATCGACTTGCTTCTGAAGCGCAATGTTTGTCTCGCACAGCTCGTCGATGCGCGTGCCCTGCGTCTTGATGGTTGCCTCGTGGGCACGGACTTGATCCTGAAGCTCGGCATCCGTCTCGCGCGGCGCGTCAAGCGGCGCCTGCATGCTGACATACGCGCGGACTTGTCCTTGAAGTGTAGTGTTCGTCTCCTTGAGCGCATCCATCTGGGTCTGCATCTGCGTCGCTGTGGTGTGCAGGGCCGTGTTTGCCGCAGACAGCCCTGCGATCGTCGCGTTCTGCGCGCGCACGAGCTCCGCCTGGTTCTGCGCCTCCATCAGTTCCAGGGAATGAAGTCGGGAGAAGAGGCGAGCCGCCGAGGTCTGGGAAGAGGCGCTTGAGGTGCAGACGAGGCGGCGTCGCAGGGAAGACGAGGCGGTGCTTGCTGCAAGCAAAGGTGTCAGCCACATGATGAATAAGCGAGACATGGAGCTCGTTGGTACGCCGTGCAAGAAAAGGTAGACGTACCAGTGCGAGGCAAGAGGAGCCACTGGTTGAGCGGCCCAGCAGTCAAAGTCCGACGCAGTCGCTACGAGCACAGGGGTCAGCCGCAGTGACAAAGAGCACGCAGGCAGCACGAGAGCGCGGGTGAGAGGCAGGCTCACTAAATGCGGTGGACAGGAGCCACAAGCTACGCTCTTGCGCACACAAAGCTGAGGCAATCGCTGCGATGACGGAGGTCAGCACCAGCGATGGCGATCGGCTTCCGAAAGCGGGGAGCGGCGACGGACGCAGACGCACCAGCTACGACGACAGTAGAGCGACCCGGTCGCACGGCTCAGGAGAAGACGCCGAGCCAGTCACTGCAAGGAAAGAGTCAGCGACAGCAGCGGCAGCAGGGCCAGTAGCGACAGCGAGGAAGAGCACGCAAGCGGCGCGAGTGCCGGCGAGACGAGCGGAGCGATGAGATGCAGACGTACCAGATGCGGAGAGCGATGCAGTGAGGGAGAGACGGCGACGTCGCTGCTGCGTATGGATGGCGCAGGCGCGCGCGGGCGGGCGGTGGTGGTGGTGGAGAGGAGAGAAGAGCTGAGCGCTCGTGCGTGCCTTTTGACCTGCAGCGTCGCAGATGCGTCACAGGCGATGCGCCGTTCCGAGGCAGACGGCAGAGAGCCTCTTTGGGCTGCTGCGGCGCGAGGGACGCCACATCGGGCAAGCCAGGCGAAGCGCGGCGTTGCCTTGCAACCGTTGCGGCGCAAGCACGAGGCGTGGGACGCGTTCCTCTCTACGCGTCCAAGGCACGACGATCCCCCAGGCACGCACGCCGCAGCACTGTCGACTTGCTTAGAGCGCCAAAGCGCAGATAGCACTTCCTGAGCGAGAGCTACAACTCGCTGGCAGGCAGCTGTAGTCAAGCGCAGCTGCTGCACCGAATTCCGGGTAGCCAGGCGCGCGGCCGCGCAACCCGCTCCACCTGCTGCGCGCTCGCGCCTCGCTCCCTCGCGACTCACCACCAGCTCGTCTCTTCCATCATCTCGCAGCCCTCAGGTTCGCATCACCTTTTCTCGGCCAGCTACACGTTGCTCTCCGTTCTCTCTGTCACGTCGCACGCGGCGCCAGGCAGCTCGCAGATCTACGACGCAGTGAGCATGCCGCGTCCTGCTCGCTCGCTTGCGCGCTGATGCCTGCGCCTAGCCGGTGACTTGCCTCGAGTCAGCCGCCGCAGCGCTGAAGGCGCACTACTTCTCCTCTTCAAGTGAGTCGCACTGCTGAGCCGCCTCAATCTGGCGCGCTATGTCGCTGCAGGCTGCCTCGTCTCTGCCGACGCTGACGCTCATGTTGCTGCAGAGCACCACTTCTCGCCTACCATCATGGACGCAGCACAGTTTGCGCAGATGGTGCGCGACCAGAGTGCGACGATCAGCATGCAGGCGCGCTCCATCGACCGGCTCACCGACAACATTGTCGAGCTGCTCAAGACCAACGCCGAGCAGGCACGCACCATCACGCAGCAGGCGCGTCTGATTGAGGAGCAGGAGATCGAGCAGACGTATGACTGCGACGACAGCTCTGAGAATCGCGCGGACGCAAAGGAGAAGGAGCGTGAGGAGGGAGAGGAACGTGCGCTCCAGGAAGCGTACATGAAGCGCAAGGCCGAGGAAGACGCCAAGGGCGAGGAAGAGGTGAAGAAGGCGAGGATTGAGGAGCAGGCAGAGTTCATCAATGACTCGGAGGTGAGTGGCTCGGCACGTTCTGGAGTCCCGCATGCTCATTGACTTCCTGTCAGGCCATTGAGGTGGTCTGATCTCGCCGCCGCACGCAGCAATAGCACTTGCGCACACACAGTCTTGCACCTCACTTGCCCAGACGAGCCGCTCGCTGCACGCCGGCACGTCTTCCGGGTCCCATCACGCTGTCTTCTCACATCTGTTCTTGTACGCTGAGAAGCATCATCATTGCCGTCGACTGTGCTGCGACGCGTGAAGCCAGTCGAACGAGTGGCGCAACGGAGACGGAGCGTAGATGTTGGAGCGAGTTGGACCGAGACGGAGAGCCGGACAAGGTGAAGACGCAAGGCGGAGAGGACTCGAGGCGGGTAGAGGCCGTAGAAGAGAGACCGGCGCTGAGCATGGAGTGACGGAAGCAAGACAAGGTGAGACGGAGAGAAGAGGCCGCAGAGAACTTTGACGCATGGCGAGGAGCGATCGAGATTAGAGCAGACGGCCTAGACATAGCAGCGAAGCAAGTCGAGGAGCGAGAATGGAGAAGGGATCGCGTTGTCAAGCTGCACTGTGTGGTCAGTGGCGCCCCTCAGTGAGCGCGGAGGCGGGGATACACGCACACGTTTTGTCACTCTCCCCCTCTCTTTCTGTTTTCGTGGTCCGAGAGACCTTGGTCTTGGGTGCATCTGGCACCGGGCCAGATGTGCAGTCCGGAGAGCTTAAGACAGAACTTGAGACAGCCCGCTTGACACGCAAGCGCGGTGCTAGGGCTCCATTGCCCTCATCGAGCTCTTGCAGACTTGCAGGAAGCACACATGGCACCTGCTTTTGGAGCCTTTCCCATACACAGTTCAGGCAATGCTTGACCGTGGGGTCCCGCAGCGCTGAATGAAGATCCTCGCGTAGCTCGGCTGCCTCGTCGTTGAGCTGGTAGGCTAGAAGCTCCTGGGCCAAGGCTTTGCAAAGCTCAGTCTTCCAGGCTTGCACTTCACTTGTTGACAGAAGCGTAGTGATCTCTTCTTGGCCGTGGCAGTAGAGTGAGGTGAGAGCTGAGCTGACGCAATAGTCGCGGCCGCGTGGATGCTCTTCACCATCGGTCCGCTCTCCAATGTATGCCAAGTCGTCCCATCTTGCTTCGCACACCGCAGCGTACATGGCCGTTGGGTTGTCGCAATGCGCAAGCGCAAGGTGCGCTATGTCGCGGTGTGCCTCGGACTTGCGGTCGTCAAATGATTCAAACATGTCCTCGTGCAAGAAGTCGTCCATGACGTTGATGAAGTGAGCCTTGTCCTCAGGTGGTGAACAGAGGTTGTTGAACATGAGGCTGTGGACGCCGCGGTACCAGTGGCCGACGATCCTCTGCACAAGTCGTGATTGCTGAAAGTCTGGATCACCGTCCCACAGCTGCTTGAAGTCTTAGAGCGAGATACTGCTCAGGTGCGACAAAGATGTCTGCAGCCACCACACGCGATAGAGAAGCAGTTGGCGCCGAGCTGCAACCAGATCCATCTTGCAGCGCAGAGCCGAGCAGGATGACCAGAGAGCGGCAAGAGTGCAGAGACAGAAGCGCCGCTGCTGATGTGGGGTGCGACGGATGTGGTGTGGTGGAGAGACGGAAGCTGTGCGGCCGGCACGCTGCTGGGCACTTTACGGCTCGGCTCATCAACGCCAGCGCACGGGACCGCCGTGCCGTGCGTGCGCGCGCGAACTCATCAGTGCGCGGCAGTGGGACGCTCGAGCGTGCGCGGCATCGAGAGTCTGGTCAGTGTTTGATCGCCTCCTGAAGATTTGGGAAGATCGTCTCAAAGGCCACGAAGCCCCTTGGGCTGCTTCGCAAACGCCGGCAAGGGCACATCAGGCGTCGGCCCGAGCCGTTCGCAGGCGATGGCCAGCGCCGAGTTCCCACGCGCGGCGCTGCCGTCCCGCGCGAGAGGCCTGAAGGCCGACCTCCGCTTCCTTTGCTCCGATCTGCACATCCGGCTCCCATCTACCCCGCTCTCGCCGCTCAAACGCTCTCGTAATGCACCACATCACGGCCGAAACTTGAAAGACAGATTTCATGGCACAGCACAGAAGTACAGGGGGTCTCAAGGGAGTGCCGCTCAGTCGGCGATGCGGTCGTATGCCCAGATGCGCGCGCTGCGAGAGAGGCGTGGGGTCAGCAGCTGCACAGGCGAGCAGGCCAGGACGTCACTCACTTGAAGTCGCCGCTGCCCGTGGCGAGCAGGTTGCCAGCCGGGCTGAGGTTGATGGCAATGACTGGCGCGCGCAGGTAAGGGTTCAGCCGCAGCCACACGCGAGCACGCCTCTCTTGCTCCTCACCTGAGTTTTTGTGGCCCGAGAGCACGAACTGCGCCTGGCCCGAGCGCGGGTCCCAGAACTGCACGCCGCGGTCCTTGGAGCCGGAGGCGACCCACTGGCCGTCGGGCGAGCACGAGACGGAGAGGACGTAGTCCTGGCGGGAGAGAGCGTCAGCACGCCCTGGTGTGCCCTTCTCATTCACGCTGCTCACCTTGTGGCCCACGAGCGTCGAGGCGCACGTGGCGTTCGAGGTGCGCTCCTCGTCGTCGGCGGCGTGCCGGTCCATGGCGCGCGACGTGCCCGTGAGGTCCCAGAGCTTGAGCGTCTTGTCGAGACTGCCCGAGATGAGGCTCTTGCCGTCGGGCGCAAAGCTGACGCTGTAGATGCTGTCCTTGTGGCCCTTGAGCTTCTCGAGCTGCTGGCCCGTCTTTGCGTCCCAGACGCGCACGAGCGTGTCGAGCGCGCCGGCGGCGACGAGACGGTTGTCCGCCGAGATGCTGACGCTCGTCACGCCCGCCTCGCTGGGCCCGTGCTCGAGGTTGGGGCTGGTGTAGAGCACGTGCAGGCACTTGCCGCTGCCCACGTCCCAGATGCGCACCGACTTGTCGCCCGAGCCGCTGGCGATGATGCGCCCGTCGCGCGAAAAGTCGAGCGAGTAGATCTCCTGCTTGTGGCCGGTGAACATGTGCTTGACCTTCTTCTTGGCAATGTCCCATATCCGGATCTGCCGGTCCTCGGCGCCCGTCGCCAGGTACTGGCCGTCGGGCGAGAAGCACACGCTGCGGATGTACAGGTCGCCCTTCTTGTTCGTCGGCTCCGAGAGCACGCACGTCTTGGCGCCCGTCTTGGTGTCGTAGATCTGCGCGCTGCGGTTGCAGCCCGTCGCGAGGAAGCGGCCGTCGGGCGAGAAGCGCACGCAGCAGACGACGCTGTGAAAGAGTCAGCACGGCTCTGCGCGGCGGCGCCGGCACGCGACTCACCTCTCGTGCATCAGCGTGTGGACGAGGTTGACGTCGAGCACGCGCTTGACCTTGGGGTTGAAGATGGCCATCCAGTCGCTGCCCTCCTTCTTGAGCTCCTTGGGAATCTCATCCGGGTCCATGTCGCTGAGGTTTGCCAGGCTGGCGTTGCCCGCTGCCGGGCCCGGGCCCGGGCTGGGGTCAACGTCGCGCGCCTGCGGCGCGCCCGAGTAGGCGCCGCTCGGCACGTGTGCGCCCTGCGGGCCGTGGTACGGCGACGGCGCGCTCGAGCCGGCTGGGAGCGAGTGAGCGCCGCGCATCTGCAGCAGCTGGCGCTTTGCACTCACCGTGACGCTCGTCCTTCATCTTCCGCTCCATCTCCGGCGACGGCGGGCCGCCCTCGTAGCCGCCCTGGTGCTGCCGCTCGTCCATGCGCAGGCGCTTCTGGCTGCCCTCGCTGCCGTTGCTGGGCATGCCGCGCTCCCGCTCGCGCGCTCCACGCTCGCCCATCATCATTTCGCGCTCGCGCTCGCGCTGATCCCGCTCGTAGCCGCCCTGCTGTCCGCCATTGCTGCCCGGGCCGCCCTGGCCGCGGTACGACTCAGGCGCGCCCGGCGGCTGCCCGAACGGCGGAGCCTTGCCGCCGTAGCCGCTGCCCGGCGGCGGTGCAATCGACGGCGGCCCACCCTGTGCGGCCGTCGGCAGGTGCGGCGGCGCTCCGCCGCCGGATGGCCCGGCCGTCATGGGTCCGTCGGGCGCGCCGCCGCGCGAGTCGAGTAGTTGCCGCAGGCGCTTGATCTCCTCCTCGTACCTGCGCGCGTGTCAGCAGCAGGCATGGTCCTGCGCGGCGGCCGGCACTCACTGCTGCGCCATCGACGTGTGCCGCGACTCGAGGTCCATGATGTGCTGCTGCATCATCTGCACCTCGCTGACCTGCTGTCCGACTGTGGCACGGGTCAGCTGCAGCCGCACGGGAGCTCTCGGGCGCGCGCTCACTGCGGTGCTCGAACTCGTCGCGCTGCCCCTTGAGCTGGCTGGCATCGCTGCCGATGACGTCAAACTCGTGCTTGACAAAGTCGAGCAGGTCGTTGAGGCGTGCCGTCGACGCCGACGGCGGTGCCGCGGGCGCGGGCGCCGCCGAGGGCACGAGGGAGCGGTGGTTGTAGATGTTCGACATGATGGGCTAGGAAGGAGGCCAGCCGGACGCGCGTCGGCTGAGCCTGGTGCTACGCAATGGCAGAGAGAGTCGTGCGGAGCGAGACGCAGGCGGGAGAGAAGACGCGAGCTGTGCGCGCGCACCGCGTGACGACGACAAGCAGACGCCGGGAGCAGGCGTGGGAACGCGAGATGTGCGAAGAACGGGCGGAGCCGAGGCCGAGCGAGGGGTGCGCGCGCAGAGTGACGAGCGTCGCGTGCGTGCGCGAGTGGGCGCAGAGGAGGAGAGGAGGCAGGCGGGGTGCGGCGAGGTGCGGTGCCGAGATGCAGACACGCGCTCGCAGATCGTCGTGGTGCGATGGTGAGATGGGCGCGCGCGCCGGGGCGGGCAGAAGGATGCGCGCGGCGGCAGCGACGGCGCGGTTGACGCGGCGCGCAGCACGAGCGTGGGTCGGGTGCGCCGAGAGAGGCGGCGTGCGGGCGACGGGCGGCGTGGCAGCCGCTCGGGCACGCTAAGCGCAGATGCAGGCAGCTCAGCAGCGTGTGGCAGCGCAGGCTGCAGACGAGAGCGCCAGCAGCGGGCGGAGCAAAGCGGCGTCGCACCCGCCGCCGCATCAACCGCGCTCCGACGGCCTGAGGCGCTGCTGGCGCCGCACCGCTTGCGTGCCCTGCCACGCGCTCGCTGCTCTCCTGCATCCATCTGCAGCAGCGGCGGAGCTGCATATGGTGCAGAGCGCGCCAGCCACGCGGGCGCAGAAGCTCGGCGCCCTGAACGGCGGCGGAAGTGCCCCCTCTCGGCGCCGTCGAGCCCTTTCTGCACGCGTGCCTAAGCGCGGCCGCAGCGGCAGCACGGGGCGACGCATCGGCGCTCGGCCACGTCGACGGCGCGGCGTAGCGGTCAGCGGCCGCCGGATGGCGTATGGTGCGCTCCTCTGCCTCGTTGCTGCGGCTGGCCCGGTATAGCATACGCGGAGCTGCCAGCAGCGCCGTGGCGCCTCTCCCGAGCTCGCGCCGGCGCAAGACCCGCTCCGGCGCCCGCGGCGTGGAAGGACGACCGCAGCCGGAGCCTCGGCCAGCAGATCGTCAGCAGGCTCGCCCGTTCCCCGCGCGGGACCGCGGTCCCACGCTCTCGCTCCGCCGTTACAGGCGCCGGCGTCCTCGCGTGCGCCAACCTCGTCGATGTCGATGGCTCCTGCTTGGCAACGCAGATAGACAGCGGTCGTCCGAGCGTCTCCAAGCCAGAACATACCTCACGAAGCATCAAGGTCCACTCTGTGATCAGTGGGAGGCGTTTCATGGACGACGCCTGCGAGAACGCACAGACGAAGGACCTGCTCGCTTGCCAAGAAACTGTCGCGTGACTGGACGTCGACCAGGTCGGCCGTGTGAGGCCTGTTGAATGGCCGCAGCTGGATGGGCTCGTATTTGAGCTGTCGGCGGCACCTCAGAGTGTCGAAGACTCATCAGTCTCGACTGTGCACAAGGCGCTGCCACGATCAGCGTTGCCCTCCGGAGGTCTGGTGCCCGAACGCGCGAACCGTGAGCAACGTCTGCTTGCAGCGCAAGCCTCGCCGCGGTTGCAGGGAGCACTGTCTGGGTCTTTGCCGTCAAAATCTCAAGCAGCGCGATTCTGCTACAAACTGCCGCCTCGTAAGGCGTCGCGCAGAGCAGGACGACGTCCAAGTCGGCCATGCCCATGGCTGCGCGGACAGGAGCGCGCCACGTGGCCGCGGCGGTGGTGTTGCGCGGCGTCTGCTGAGCACGGGGCACTTGGCGCCGCGCGCTCGCGCACCACGTCGCCGGCGGCGCCGCTGCGCCAGCGGCCAAGCCAACGTCCGCGGCGCGCGGCACGCTTCCTTCCAGCCATCACGCTCTCCCGTTCGGCGCACCCTCACCACCTTCACGCCGCATCCTCTCACCACAGCCGTCTGCGCACCGACGACACCTCGCCTGCGCCGCCTGCCGACCCGTCTTCGCACCTGACGAAGCCTCATGTCCGCGCCCGCGCCTGTCCTGCCCCCGGGCTGGACGGCCCAGTGGTGAGTCGGCGCCGGCATCCACGCCGCAAGCGCACCTCGCTCATCGCATCACGCTGCCAGGGACCAGAGCGCCGGCCGCAACGTCTACGTCGGTGCGTCGCTGCTCTGCACCGCCTGACCTCTCCCCCACGCTCACGCACGACCGCAGAGACCGCGACGGGCCGCACATCATGGACGCCGCCCAATGCCGGCGCGCCCGGTGCTCGTCCCACACACCCGCAGGGCCAGGCGCGCATGTCGATGCCGCCCATGCAGGGGCCGCCAGCGATGCGCGGCGCCTCGCCGCTGGCCGGGCCGCCCATGGCCGGCGCTCCCGGCGCGCCGCCAGCCGCAGGCGCCACCTCGCCGCCCGTCATCTCGAGTCGCCGGCGTGCGTACCCGACGGCACACATGGCCGCCAACAGCGTCAGCTTCAGCGGCGGCTTTGACGCGGGCGCCGGCGGCGGTGCAGGCTACCCGGGCCACATCGCAGAGGAGCCGGCGCAGGCTCAGCTCTTCACGCCCGGCGCGCCCGCGCCGCCACAGCAGCCGGGCGCGCCGTCGCCGTACGGCGGCATGCCCTCCGTGCCGTCGCAGAGCAACTTTGCCAACGGCCAGCCGCAGGCGCCGCAGATGGGCGGCTACCAGCAGGGCGGCATGGCGGGCGTGACGAGCCAGTTCCAGGGCATGGGCATTGGTGGACAGCAGCAGCAGCAGATGGGCGCCAAGGGTGTGAGTGCTGAGCGAGGCTGCCATCCGCATACCTGTGGCCGCAGCGACTCACAAGGCGCGCGCAGAACCCGCTCTACACGGTCAATGTCAGCGGTGCGCAGCCCAACGTCAACGATCTCGAGCGGCCGCCGCCGGAGATCAAGCTGCCGGCAAATGCGTGCATCTCGCAGAACCCAAAGGCCAATGCCGACCCGTCGTACCAGCGCTGCACGCTCAACGCCGTGCCGACGACGAATGCGCTGCTGAACAAGTCCAAGATTCCGCTCGGCCTCATCCTCTCGCCCTACCGCACCGTGCGCGAGGCCGACGGCGACGAGCCGGTGCCCGTCGTCAGCGACACGGTCATTGCGCGCTGCCGGCGCTGCCGCACCTACATCAACCCCTACGTGCAGTTCATCGAGGGCGGCAACCGCTGGAAGTGCTGCATGTGCAACATCAGCAACGAGGTGCCGCAGCTCTTTGACTGGGACCAGGAGAAGAACCAGCCGGCGGACCGCTGGCAGCGTCCCGAGCTCAACCACTCGGTCGTGGAGTTCATCGCGCCGCGCGAGTACATGGTGCGTGGGCCGAGAGAGGCAGAGCGGTGCAGCAAGGGTCGCTGACGCGCCCACTCGCAGGTCCGGCCGCCGCAGCCGCCAGTGTACGTCTTCCTCATCGACGTCTCGCACCAGGCCGTCAGCAGCGGCATGGTCGCCACGGCCTCGCGCACGATTCTCGAGACGCTCGACCGCCTGCCCAACGACGACAACCGGACAAAAGTCTGCCTCATCGCCGTCGACACGGCCCTGCACTTCTTCTGCCTGCCTGTGAGTCGCGCGCGCGCACTTGGCGTCTCGGCATTGCTGATCACCTCTCGTCGCAGGCCGGGCAGGAGGAGCCAGAGATGCTCGTCGTCAGCGATCTCGAGGACGTGTACCTGCCGAAGCCCAACGACCTGCTCGTGAACCTGACCGAGTCGCGCGCGGGCATAGAGGCGCTGCTGGGCCGGCTGGGCGACATGTTCAAGGACACGACGGTGATGGGCTCGGCGCTGGGCGCCGGCCTGCAGGCGGCGTACAAGCTCATCTCGCCCATCGGCGGCAAGATCATGGTGCTCACCGCCTCGCTGCCCAGCGTCGGGCCTGGCGCGCTCAAGAACCGCGAGGATGCCAAGCTGCTCGGCACGGCGAAGGAGTCGACGCTGCTGGCTGCCGCGTCGACGTTCTACAAGACGTTCCCCATCGACTGCTCGCGCAGCCAGGTCTCCGTCGACATGTTCCTCTTCTCGGCGGCCTACACCGACGTCGCGACGCTCTCGTGTCTGCCGCGCTACACGGGAGGCCAAACGTATTTCTACCCGGCGTTCCACGCGTCGCGGCCAGAAGACGCGACCAAGTTTGCGCACGAGTTTGCCGAGGTGCTTGCCAGCCCGATTTCCTACGAGGCCGTGCTGCGTCTGCGCTGCACCAAGGGCCTGCGCGCTGTGGGCTTCCACGGCAACTTCTTTGTGCGCTCGACCGACCTGCTGGCGCTGCCTGCCGTGCCGCTGGACCAGAGCTACGCCATCGAGCTCGAGATCGAGGAGACGATTGCGGCGCCGTTTGTCGTGCTGCAGTCCGTCGTGCTGCACAGCACCAGCTACGGCGAGCGGCGCATCCGCGTCGTCAATCTGGCGCTGCCGACGACGACGTCGCTCTCGGAGGTGTACGCCAGCGCAGACCAGACGGCCATCGCCGTGCTGCTCGCCAACAAGGCAGTGGAGCGCAGCGTGCACCACCGTCTCGAGGATGCGCGCGATGCGCTCACCAACAAGCTGGCCGACATCTTCACGACGTACAAGGCGACGATGACGAGTTCGGGCTCGGGCGCCAGCCCGCAGCTGAGCATCGCCGCCAACATGGCGCTGCTGCCGCTGCTCATCCTCTGTCTGCTCAAGCACGTCGGCCTGCGCGCCAGCTCGTCGATACCGTCGGACATGCGTGCCTATGCGCAGGCGCTGCTGACGACGCTGCCGGCGCAGCTCCTCGTGCCGTACCTGCACCCCAACTTCTACTCGCTGCACAACATGCCCGCCGACGCCGGCACCGAGGGCGAGCACGGCTTCGTCATGCCTCCCAAACTCAACCTCACGTCCGAGCATCTCGAACCGCACGGCCTCTTCCTCATCGAGAACGGCATGGAGATCATCCTCTTCCTCGGCCGCGGCGCCGTCGACCGCCTCTGCCTCGACGTCTTTGGCGCGCCCAACTACGCGCAGCTGCGCGCCGGCAAGATTACGCTGCCCGAGCTCGACAACAGCATGAACAAGCGCGTCAACGCCATCATTGCGCGCATCCGCTCCATGCGCCGCGGCCCGTACCGGCAGCATGTGCAGCTGGCGAAGGAGGACGCCGAGCCGGCCCTGCGGTTGTGTGAGTTGCCTCGTGCCGGATCGCGCAACGGCTTGTGCTGACACGACGCTGCTATCAGGGGCACTCAGCATGCTCGTGCTCGACCGCTACGAGCAGACCGACTCGTACCAGCAGTTCCTGGTGCGGCATCTCCACTGATCTGCAGAGCGGCATTCACTGACGCCGCCGCGCCCACAGGCTACGCTGCGCAACAAGACGAACGGCGGATCGTCGTAGTGGGCCGGGCCAGGCGGAGGGCCAGGTACAGGGAGCAGAGCGGGGAGAGCTAATGAATGGTATTTCACGACGACGAACGACAAAGCACAGTTCACTGCGGGAACTTGAGGAACGTCTTGACGCCCTGGCTCCCCGCCATTGTCTCATCGATGACCTTGCCGGCCTCCTCGAGCGGCCGATCCTCGCCCAGCCGCACGATGCGACTGGCAGGCGGCCGCAGTGCGCCCTCGGCATACCAGTGTGCCAGCTCGGCCATGAGGCGCATGCGCTCCGCGCGCGAGTGGCGCGCATACCACGTCGTCATCCAGAAGCCGACGGCGCGCAGGTCGTTGAAGATGAGCAGGCTGGCGGGCAGCTCGAGCGGCGAGCGCGACATGGCGCCGTACGTCACCACGCTTGCCGAGGGTCTGAGGGGGGGGCACAAGGGGGGGAGACGTGAGCCGTGTTTGCGCAGGGCCCGGTGGAAGAGCAGCACAACTGACCCGAGCAGCTTGACCATGTTGCGCGTGTCCTTGCCGCACAGCGCATTGAGGCCCAGCTTGATCTTGCGGCCGTTGAGAAGCTTCTTGATGGCCTCCTTGGCCCCGCTGTTGCGATCGGCCAGCTCCTCGTACGTAAAGACGTGCGTGCCTGGTCCGCCCTCGCCCCACTGTGCAAAGTCGGCGCGCAGCGCGTCGAGGTCCTTGCTGCGAAAGCTTGGCGCAGGCATGAGCGCAGGGGGAGAGGCAAAGGGCGAGAGAGAGAGGGGAACGCACCGGTCCCGCACGAAGTTGATCGTCTCGACGCCGAGCTTGCGCGCGGCAATCTGCACGACTGCTTGGCCCACCGCAGCTACAGCGAGAGCATGAGCAAGCGCCTGCAGGGCAATACGGTTTGTATGCACGTACAGTTGGCAGCATTCTGCACCACCACGTCGCCCTTCTCGAGCTTCTCAATGTCGCGCAGCATGCAGAGCGCCGTGGCAGGGTTGATCATCAGAGTCGAGGCTGTTCGATGGGCCGCCGTCAGCTCCCACCTGACACGTCCACGCATCGACACTCACCCATCACTTCGTCCAGCTTCGCCCTCGCATCCGCCGGCACGGGAATGAGGTCTGCCGTGGGTGCCACCATGCGCGAGCACCACGTGCCCATCTGCGGACGCCCGAAAGTGACCCAGTCGCCGACTTTCAATCCCGCGGCGTCTCCGCTGCCAAGCTCGACGATCTCGCCGACGCCCTCATTGCCGCCGACACGCACGGGCGAGTCGATGCCCGGCAGCTCTCGCGGCTTGGGCACGGAGGGGTAGACGCCTTCCAGCCTTTTGCCTCTCTGCCGTCAGCGAGAGAGGTGCGGAGGGGCAGAAGGAGGGCAGACTCACACATTGATGTCTGCCGGATTGACGGAGCTGAGCACCATACGCACCACGGCCTCATCCTTCTGCACCGCCGGCAGTTGCCAGGAGTGCGAGCGCAGCACAGCGCCGGGCGCGCCGTGCTCGTGGTAGATGAGGCCGGTGCTGCGATGTGCCCCGGCCGCGGCGGCGGAGGTGCGCAGGCCGGCGCGCGAGAGACGAGTGCTGCGCCAGACACTGGCGCTCGCCGCGAGCACGGGCCGGCTGGAGCGGCGGAGGACGCTGGCCATGATGGTGCTTGTGTGGTGATGGAGTGCAGGACAGAGGCACGTCGCTCGCTGCGTCGGAACCTCCGCTCGCGCCTCGGCAAGCGGCTCGTCCTGCCCGGCCTCCACCCCGCATCACGTGCTCGGCCTCGTCGAGAGGTCCGTGCACGACAGAGGCGAGCCGGCTTCTCACGAGCGTTCTTCCCGCCTCGGGACGGCGCGCGCCTATCCGCCACACCATCTGCCGCCTTGCAGCTGCCGTCTCGGCGCTCGGCACTCCCGCCGGAGCGGTGCTCAGCAGACGCATCAGCATCAGATTGCCGGGTCTTCTGCTCCGAGCTGGACGGCGAGCTGCGCTGCAGGCTGCAGCTCGGCGGCGAACGACGTGCATGCGGCGCCCTCGCCCGCCGGCGTCGAACCCCGGGGGCACCTGCATGCTGCTGCCTGCCCGTTGCTCTGATGGCGCAGATGCTCTCGACTCACGAGCGACGCTGCAGCACGCAGCGGCAGAGGCGACAGGCGGCAGGCCATCTGCTTGCTGCTCTGCAGGCGCATGCATCTCCTTCGCCCGCTGCAAGGCCACCGTCCGAGGGCCAAAGAGTCCCCGCGGGGCAGCTGCCGGTTGCTGACTCTATCGCTGCGGAGAGATGCGCCGCGGCTCGCAGCATGTTGAGAAGAAAGCTCCGTGCGCTGCCCGCTGACTTGAGCTCTCCGGAGCGCATGAAGCGAAGTGATGGCGGCGCCGGCGCAGAGCGGCAAGGCACCGGCGCGCGGCGTCGTGGTGGCGCGTGCGCAGAAAAAAAAGCCAAGACGCCGGCAGACGCAGCGCGCGCACTTGAGAGAACGCCCGCTCCGACAGGGAGCGGAGCGTCGGCGCTGGTGCGCTGCCGCCGGCGCTCGCTGCGTGCCAAGGTTGCAAGCAACACTCGGCGACGCCATGCCGAACGAGCCGTCGTGGGCGTCGAGCCTTGCGAAGGAAAGGATGGAGCAGCGGTGCGCTTCATTTGCCACCGCAGCGCGCACTTGGAGAAGATCTTGATCTCGCTGTGTGCTGTTACTGCAAGGGCGTAATGGGCACTTGCTCCTTCTCGGTACCGCTGCCAGAGCGGGGAGAGTGCACGCTCAGGAGAAGGAGGATGCTCCTTACGCTTAGGCGAAGGCGAGGCAAGAGGTTGGCGCGCGGACCGTGCTCAAGAGGCCGAGGAGGTGCCTGCGCCGGCGTGCAGCCGCAGAGCAGCGCGGAAAGAGACGGCTGAGAGGAGCGGCTGCGGCGTCCTCACGAGCGATGCTCCAGCGGCAGCCCCCTTTGCTGCACCAAGGCGGCACGGGGCAAAGTGGCAGAGGAAGGGCGCATGGCCGCAGAGCGCTTTGCAGCGCGTGCGCAATCTGTGCCGCTGCGAGAGGGGAGAGGGCGGGGCACCGCACCCCTGTTGCCGCGCGCCCCTGTCCGTGCGCAGAGGACGCCGCGCGCAAGATTCGCGCCAGCGCCGGCCAGCGAGGCAACTCACGCCGCGCGCTGAACTCGCCACCGCGCGCACCGCTCTCTTGAGCCCTCTGCTCTTCGCTCGCTCTTCCTTCTTCCCCACAACCACCGCACCCTTTCTCCCTTCTTCCCTTCTCCGGACCCAACCCACCTCACTCATTGCAAGCATGTCCTTCCTCCGCACCGCCGCCTCGCGCTCCCTGCGCACGGCGCTCCCCCGCGCCGCTGTGCCCCGCGTGGCTGCGCCGCGCGTCGCCACGGCCAGCAACTCGTTCGTCACCTGGGCGCCCACGAGCGAGCCCAAGGTGTCGGCCGTGCAGCAGAACCCCGGCCCGCCGCCGCCGCCGGAGAACATCGGTGTCGACGCCGTGTGAGTGGGCGCCGCGTGGGGATACGTGCGCGCAAGTGCAGCAGCTCACACCCCTCTCCCGCCAGCCTGCGCCAGAACCCCAACGACCCCGAGGCACACACCACCACCATCTTCTCCGAGTTCTCCCTCGCCGGCAAGACGGCCGTCGTGACGGGCGGCAACGGTGGTCTTGGTGAGTTTTTGCGCGCGCGCGCACAAGCTCTCGGCTACGAGCAGCTAGCTGACTCGCTCCTTCGCGCAGGCCTTGAGTGCGTCTCACTGTCCTCGGCGGTTGCGCGCACAGAGCACTGACGAATTCCTCTTATCTTCTCCCTCTTCTCGTGCCCAACAGGATGGCTCTTGCTTTCGTGAGTACCTTCGCCCTTCTCTCTCGCGGCTCCTGTCGCGGACGCACGCGCGGCGAGCTGTACCGGCTTGTCCATGCGCGGGCAGGCGGCGCATGCACGACTGGGTTCTGTGCACGCTGCTGTGCCCGCTGCCGCGCTGGCAGCACGCAGGCGAGCTGCCGCGGTGTCTTGGTCCTAGCCGAGTTCGCTGTGTGGAGCTCCGCCATGCACGATGCATGGCTGTGCCAGCGCAGCGCGCGCGCGGTGCTCGGCATCATGGCCGCGCGCGCGTGTGCCGGCGGCGGCGCGGCATCTGTGCATCTCGCGCGTTGGCGCGCCTTCTTCCTCGCGCGCGCCTCGCATCAGCGGACGCGCGCGTGACGTAGCGCAAGGGGACGCTGGCCAATCTTCGGATTGCGCACGGGCCTGCGTGGTCGGATCTGCCCGCAGCAGTGAGGCACAGATGTGCAGTGCGCACGCACTGCTCATCAGCCGTGCGACGCTGCTCTGCTCGTGCTAGCTCCCACGCCTCACAAACGCATCCCGCTGACCATTCCACCCCACTAGGTCGAGGCCGGTGCCCACGTGTACGCCATCGACGTGCCCGAGATGCCCGGAGAGGAGTTCAAGATTGTCGCCGAGCACTGCCGCATCATGAGCCGCGACCTCAAGTACATCTCAGCCTCCGTCACCGACGACAAGGAGATCAACGACGTGATGGAGTTCATCGTGGGCGACTCGGGCACTGGCACGCTTGACATCTGCGTGGCTGTGAGTAGGCGCGCGATGGCACATGCAGCGCTTCCAGCAGCATGCTCACTCCTTGCTCTCCTCAGGCCGCCGGTATTCTCGGCACGCACGACGCCCTCGTCTACCCCGTCGAGGACTTCAAGAAGATCTTCGACGTCAACACCACCGGCGTGTTCCTGACGGCCCGTGCCGCGGCGCGCCAGATGTACAAGCAGAAGGAGGTCAAGGGCAGCATCATCCTCATCGCCTCCATGTCCGGCTCCATCGTCAACCGCGACCACCACTGGGTGGCGTACAACGCGTCGAAGAGCGCCGTGCTGCAGATGGGCCGCAACCTGGCGGCCGAGTGGGGCCCGCACGACATTCGCGTCAACTGCGTGAGTACAGGCGCGAAGCGCGGGCGAGCAGTGGAGGGAGAAGACCACAGCAGCTGACACGGTGCTCTGCGCAGATCTCGCCCGGCCACATCCGCACGCGCATGACCTCGGTGTACCTCGACGAGAACCCGCACCTGCTCGCCAAGTGGAGCGGCAGCAACCCGCTCGGCCGCATCGGTGCGTTGTCTCGCCTCTCTGCGCACCTAGACCCGCGCCGTACTGACCTGCTCTTCGCCCCCCAGGCCGCTCGGCTGAGATGCGTGGCGTGGCCGTCTGGCTCGCCAGCCCGGCGTCGAGCTTCTGCAACGGCTCCGACGTCATCGTCTCGGGCGGCGTGAGTTGCTTCTCCCCACTCCTTCCTCTCTCGCACCTCGCTCACATCTTGCTCCGCCCACAGCACCAGATTTGGTAAATCATCCACCGAGCCACCCCTCGGTGCTGCTGTGCCTCTTCCTGGATCCCGCGCTGCGTCACCCTCTTGCTTCCTCTTTCCGAATCTACCCTGTCCCTCTCTTCACCCACGATGACCTCTTTCCCATGGCCGCAATACATCTCTCACGAACGACGCGTGTACTCTGTCCCTGGCTCCTGCTGCGAGATGGCAGCCGCACGAGGCTGCCTTGCGCCGACACAGCACCCAGCGAGGCAGTCGAGTCGGAAGGAAGGAGAGGTGTGCGCAGCGCCATGTGCTGCGAGAAGCGCAGCGTGGGAACGCCACCCCTCGCAATGCCGCCCGGGCCGCGCGCCCGCTTGTGCCGGGCCGAGGCGCCGGCATCTACTGCACACCCGCCGCGCCTCGCGCGATCACGCGCGCAAGTTGGCGAAGGGCTGCGTGCAGCGGTGACCGCGGCCGCGTCCTCTCTGCGGCTGCCAGCAGCGACAGAACAAAGTCGACTCTGCGAGCAGCATTGTGTTGCCGGATGTCTGCTGCAGCGCAAACGGCCAGTTTGTGCTCGACTTGGTCGGCGCGGCAAGGGCAGGCTGGCCAGAGCGAGGTGCGGGAAGAAAGCGCGGCGGCTGGCGCATGACGTCGAGCTGGGTCTTGGCTCGTCTCCTGCCCTGCCGCGGCGCGCGTGGCTGGAGCGCGGCCGGTGCCCGGCGCATCGCCGGCTCGCCTCCGCCCGCTGCGGTCGCCGAGCTTCGTCTGCGCGCCTCGCCTGGCGCTGGCTCCCCGCACTTGTTCCCCGCACACCACATCCCCCCCTCTACTTGCTCCAACCATGGCCGGCGGCTCCGCAGCTCCCGCCTCCTCCGCGCCCGCGCCGCAAGAGTTCGAGGAGAAGAAGGACAGCACGTCGGCCGTCAAGTCCTTCCTCTCCGGCGGCTTTGGCGGCGTCTCGGCCGTGCTCGTCGGCCACCCCTTCGACCTGACCAAGACGCGTCTGCAGACGGCCGCCGCAGGCACCTACACCGGCGGTCTCGATGTCGTGCGCAAGACGATCAAGGCCGACGGCCTCAAGGGCATGTACCGCGGCATGGGGCCGCCGCTCGTGGGCGTGACGCCCATCTTTGCCATCAGCTTCTGGAGCTACGACCTCGGCAAGAAGCTCATCTACTCGGCCACGCCCAACCGCACCGACCCGCACCTCAGCCTCGCCGAGCTGGCCTTTGCCGGCTTCTTCTCCGCCGTGCCCACGACGCTCGTGGCCGGCCCGGCGGAGCGCGTCAAGGTGCTGCTGCAGGTAAGTGGGCGGACGCGCACGTGGAGCTAGCTCTGTAGACTCTGCTTGCCAGTGCTGATCCTCTCTCATCGCACCCGCAGCTGCAAGGCCAAGGCGGCTCGGGCCCGACGTACAACGGCCCCGTCGACGTCGTGAAGCAGCTGTACAAGGAGGGCGGCCTCAAGTCCGTCTTCCGCGGCACGGCGGCGACGCTGGCGCGCGACGGTCCTGGTTCTGCTGCGTGAGTGCATCCGACCGGGGCTCAGCGGGATGCAGGCCTGCCCAGGTGGGAAGGGAGATACGGCAGCGGCAGCAGCAGCCCAGGGGGATGGCAGCGAATCGGCACAGCTGGCGCCCACGCCCGCAGCGGCACACAGAAGCGCCAGTGACCCTAGAAGGCAGAGCGCTCACGCTTTCTCTTGACTCCCGCGCAACAGCTACTTCTGCGCATACGAGACGATCAAGCGCGGCCTGACGCCCGCCGGTGCCGACCCCAAGGACCTGAACCTGCTCAACGTGCTCACTGCCGGCGGTCTGGCCGGCATGTCCATGGTGCGTTGTTCTTTCGCCCTTCCGCCCTTCTGCCTCTCCCTAGTCCGCCCCCGTGCTGACGTGTGCGCGGGTCCGTGCATACCACAGTGGCTCGTGGCCATTCCGCCAGACGTCGTCAAGTCGCGCTACCAGGGTGCGCCGCACGGAACGTACTCGAGCTTCATCGACTGCGCGCGCAAGACGATTGCCGCCGACGGCGCAAAGGCGCTGTTCAAGGGTGCCGGACCGGCCATGCTGCGTGCTTGTGAGTACGCCGAGAGAGGGGCCGATGTGCCACAAGCGATGCGTGGAGTCGAGAGGCAAAGAATGCTGACTCGCTTCTTCTGTTGCGCGCCGCTGTAGTCCCCGCCAACGCTGCCACTTTCGTGAGTGTTTCTGCCTGTGCTGCTGCCTCGCCTGAAGCCGGGCGGGCTTCCGGCCGGCGCGCTTCACGGAGTTTCGCTCAGCAGTGTGCTGACCACCTTCTCTCGTTCTCCAGCTCGGCGTGGAGGTGTCGCTCAAGGCGATGAACAACCTCTTCTGAGGCACTCCGCCAGTCTTGAAGGGAGACCTCGGCGAGGCGGAAGAGGCGCGCATAGGGGCGGAGAAGGTGGGAGGCTGGCGGGGCCTGCAACGTGCGAAGGGCAGAGTCCACGAGGCGGAGACTACGAGGCGGGAGAGGGCATGCAGGCAATCGAGATGACACTAGAGCAAGAGGCGCGGCTGCTGAACGAGAAGGCAAAGATGCAGATGCCAGAGGACGAGAGGCGAGGCTTGGTGAGCTGGCAAGGGAGCGCAGGCTGCAGCCGCCGAGGGTGCGACAAGGAGGGGCGAGAGGAGCAGAGCATCGCAGCCGGTGGCGCGGCATCCTCTCGCTCGCTCTTCCTCATCGCCCACCAGCAGAAGACATGCTCTCGCTGCTCTCTCCACACAGGACAGCTCGCCTCTGAGCTCTGATTCTGAATTGACGTGGCGCTCCTGCTTCCTCTCCAGGTCGAGCGAGAGGCTCCCTGCTCGCCGGACTACTTCTACCGCTGCTGGGAGCAGAGCATACCTCCATGCTGTGCGCCCGCACCGGTCCGGCCGCGGCCGGACCGGAGCGCCGTGGCTGTGCCGGTGACGTGCCCCCCTATCGCCCGCCCTGACGCTCGATGAGGTGCTATCTGAGCTTCCTGCCGGCGCGAAGCGCGGCGCTCTGTGCTGGAGCGTCGCTTGAGCGCGGCCATGACGAGCCGCAGCCACAGCCAAGCGCTCGCCTCCGACCGTCGCCGTCTGTGTGCCGTGCCGTCTTCCTTCTAGCGCGGCATCCGCAGCGAGGCAGCCAAGCAGCAAAGGCCGGCGCGCCGCGGCACCGCGGCCGAGCGCCGCGTGACAGCCGCTCAGGTGGAAGCGAGGAGACTAGACTGCTGCCGTGCCTCGCGGCACGCGGCCCCGCCGGCAGCGCCTCGCGCCATCTCGGCTGCCTCGCCGGCCGCCTGCCGCGCGCCGCGCCCGGCGCCGCCTTCGCACCTTCCAGCAGCTGCCGCTCCCCGCACTTGCCGCCGCCGGAGCGCCTTGCTTCCCTCCCACGCCCTTACCACTCCATCATATCCACCCTCGGCCGTCAGCTCGCACATCTGCTCCGCTGCACGAGCTCTATCCCCAACGACGGCGCAGCACCCAGGCGCTTCTGCTGGGGCGTGCGCGGCCGCACCTCCGCCGCGCTCGCATCCGCCCGGCGATAAGCCTGCGCGGCACGGACACAAGGCGAGCAAGGCCGAGCAGCGCCTGGTCTGCGCAGTCGCTTGCCTCTTCTCTGCGCCCTTCGACGAGCAGCAGAGCCTGTACCCGCACCCCGGCAGCCATGGCGCCGCCGCCGCCGCCCTCGCCCGCGGGCCCGGGCCGCACGCACAGCTACAGCATCTCCAGCAACGCCTCGCGCCCCTCGCTCGGCGGCGGCGGCGGCGAGCTGGCCTCGGCCTTCGGACCCGCCGGCGGCTCGGCGCGTCCGGCTTCTCCGCACGTCGGGCGCACGACACGCGCCGAAGGCTCGCAGTCGCCCAATGCGTCGCCCAGCGGCGTGACGCCGCCAGGAGGGCCGGGCGAGAATGGGCGAAGGCCGGGCAATGAGAGGAGAGACACGGGCGGGGGCACGCCGGCGCCGGGCGGCAAGGACGAGCCCAAGGGACGCATGCTGAGCTGTACCGAATGTGAGCTGCCTAGCACGCGCGAGAGGGAACATGCATGAGCTGACTGCGTCTGCGCTTGCCAGGCAAGCGGAGGAAGATCAAGTGTGAGTGGTGTGATCGTTCGGCTTCTCCTCTCCAGCGGCAGCAGGCTGCTCTGCTTGAGCGTTGCGCTGCTCCTTATTCACACTGCTCGCGCGTCTCCTCAGGCGATCGAGAGTGTCCTTGTGGGCCCTGCATCTTGCGCAACGACGAGGCGAGGTGCAAGCAGGTGATTCGCTGGGAGGCTGGCTGTTCGTGCGTATCTCGCGATGGCAGGACATGTCAGAGGTGGGGGCAGGCCTCGCGGCTGACGCAGCAGCAACACATACTCCCAGGCTCTCCGAGTTCCAGACGCTGCAGACGCGCGTCAAGGAGCTGGAGCAGCGCATGGACACGTATGAGCGCTCCGGGCCGCCATTGGCCTTGCCGCCGCCCGGCGGTGCCGTCTCGGCCAATGCGGCGCTGCAGGCTGCACAACAGGCGGGACAGGCGCCGAGAAGGGAGGGCGCAGATGACGATGCCGTCATGATGCTCGAAGAGTGAGTCTGACTGCGTGGAAGAAGCAGAGCAAGGCTGATGAGGAAGCATAGCTACGCAATGGGCAATCGCATCAACACCACGCACGCGGCTGCTCGACTGGGCGCCAATGGCGCAAAGAACCCCGGGTGAGTTCCGCGCGCTACTCTCTGCACGCGCTGCGATGGGCTAGCTGATGCGCGCGTGTACGCTCCAGCCTCGACGCCGTGCTGGGCGATGCCGGACCCGCAGAGGGTGCCGTCTCGCAGCGCTCTGCAGATCCGGCCATCGACGTGGCGTACCGCTTCTTGCAGCTGTGTCCGGAGGCGGGCGTAGTGCGCCTGATGTGGACGTACTACGTGAGTCGCCCAGCCTCTGGCGCTGGTCTACGATCGCTCACAACGGCGCCGCAGTTCGACCATCTCGACTGGTACACTCGCTGTCTGCACCGCCACGCATTCGAAGAAGAAGCCGAGCGCGTCCTCAAGCTCTCGCCCGAACAAGCTGCGCGCGACGTGCGTCCCGCGTTTCTCTGTGTCTTCTTCATGGTGCAGTGCCTGGCACTGCATCTCTGCGGACCCGAGGATGTGAGGAGCTGGGGCATGGACCGTCCTCAGGCTGCTCAGCTGTGCGATGCGATGTTCGCGGGCAGCCAGCAGCTGCTGTGGGCCAGTGACTTTATCGGCTCACATCAGGTGGAGCATCTGCAGTCCGGTCAGTGCGCTGCTCTTGCTTCTCGCAGCACCTGGCTGAGACGATCCGCCAGTCATCTTGATGTCCGTCTATGCGTACAATCTCGACGACTCGGACGCCGCCTATGCCCTTGTGGGCGCGTCGATCAAGATCGTGAGTTGCCGCGCCGGACTGCCTTGCGCTGCGTCCCCTCATCCCACATCTCACAGGCGCAAAACCTGCGCTTGAACCGCCTCGACGATGCGCGCACAGCTGCGGCGGGCCGAGCGCGAGCGCTGGGCACGAGCGGCACTGGCAAGGCCACGCTCGACCGCGAGATTGGGCGCCGCGTCTGGTGGCATCTCTGCTGGCTCGACTACTCGCACGCGCTGGCCCACGGCGGAGCATACTCCATCCACCCCGCGCACAACCTCACCGCCGAGCCGCCGAACATCAACGACGAGGCGCTGACGCTGCTCGGCGACGGCCCAGTCGTGCCGCAGCCCATCAACGAGTACACGACGATGAGCTTCACCATCTGGCGCCTGCGCTTCTTGGCGCTCTATCGCGAGACGATCGACCTGCACAACCAGCCGCGCGGCCCGACGTACAACCAAGTGCTCGACATGGACAAGAAGCTCTCGTGCCTGCTCAGCAGTCTGCCGCAGTACTACCACCTCAAGATCGACGACCCCGACTCGTGGTCGCACGGCGACAGCAACCGAGACTTGGAGCTGCTCTCGATCCAACTCACGGCGCACAACCGCCTGCTGCGCCTGCATCGCCCGCATCTCATTCGCGGCTTGACGAACAACAAGGATCAGACGAACCTCTCTGCGCGCCGCTGCATCGATGCCTCGCAGGCGATCCTGACGATTCTGCGCCACGCCAAAGGTGCGCTCCCTAGCCGCTTGCTGCTCACCAGCGCACCTCGCTGACCCTTGCCACCCCCGCGCGCAGTATGCTGCCCGATGCTGCTCAAGGTCTGGATCAACGTCTACTACGGCTTCGGCGCCGCCGTCGTCGTCTTCCTCGCGCTGTGCTACGAGTCCGACCAGCACAGTCGCTCCGCCGAGGAGAAGCGCAGTGCGGTGCGAGAGATGGCCGACATCTGCTCCACCGCCTCGCACTTGTCTGCTGGCGCCAAGAAGTGCGTGTCTGAGCTGCAGAGGGCGGCACATCATCGGCTGACGCATTTGCTTTCCAAAGCACTGGCAATTTGCTGCGCGGCCTCCTCGATGCCGAGCTGGAGCTGCGCCGCGCGCCGGGGACAAAGGCAAAGGGCAAGCGCAAGCGCGGTGCAGCGGGCGCAGAGGATGTGGGACCGTTCGAGCGACTCGTGAGTGAAAGCCGTCGACTCTGCGCACTGCTTGCCTTGCTCACGCTTCCTTCGCACAGGTCTCGCGCGTCCTGGTCGACGCCACGACGTCCAGCCACGCCACGTCTCTGTCTGCGCTGCAGCGCGAGCCCAGCGCCGGCGGCCTCTCCTTTGAGCCGCCGCACAAGCGGCATAGCACCAGCTTTGCGCGCAGCACCGGCGGCGGCGACGAGCCGCTGTCGGCGGGCGGGCCGGCGTACCTCGGCGGCGGCAATGGGCAGCCGCACTCGCCGTGGGGAGGCAGCAACGCCAGCAGCACGGGCGGACGTGGACCGAGCGCCGGCGGATGGGCGTCGTACGCGCCGGGCCTGGGAGGTGGGCGCGGCAGCAGCATGCCGGGTCAGACGCCGCCGCTGGCAGGCAACCTGGCGGGCCAGGGCCTCACGTCGCTTCTCGACGAGGATGTCTTCTCTGGGTGCGTGGTCGAGACGGGCCTCCCTTCTTGAATTGCGCTGTCCGGCTGATCGCTGCCTGCTTCTGACCCCGCGCAGCATCTTCATGGAGCCCGGCAGCCAAGCGCCGTCGGAGTGGGGCATCAACGACTGGGAGAAGGCTCTCGAGTCCTTTGTGCCCGCCGGCGTCTCGTCTGCCTCCTCCGTCTCCTCGCAAAGCGCGGGCGGGCCGTCGCAGCCGCAACATGTGCAGCACCAGCACCAACATCAGCATCCGCAGCACCAGCAGCATGCACAGCATCAGCAGCACGGCCAGCATCAAGGACCGCCTGGCTCGAGCCATGGCCCGCCTGGCTCCAGCCACGGTCCGCCCGGCTCGAGCCACGGCGCGCCGCAACAGCAGCAGCAGCAGCAGCCGCAGCCGAGCTATGGCCACGGCGCGCCCTCCGGCCCTTCGCCTGCCTCGGCACACTTTTCGCCGCACTACTCGCCGCCGATGCAGCACCAGCGCTGAGCAAAAGCAGCAACCACCCCCAGGCCTCGGCTGCCGCCCGTCGCTGCCACGACTGGCCTCTGACCCTGCCTCGCATCCCTGTACTTCTACCTGCCTCCTCCCTCGCGCTTGTCTCTCACCCCCCCTCGCTCGCACGCACGCTCAATGTTGTACAACATGCCCTCTCAACGCTCCCGCTGCATGCGTGAGGTTAGATGCTAGCACGCAGCCTTCTTTGCTCTTCTATGCTCCCCCTCCGGCATCGCCACTCTTGGTGCAGCGCGCCTCTAGGCAAACATCTTGCTGTACGCCTTCTTCTGCGCCGCCAGCCGCGCCGCCTTGCGCTGCGCAATGGCCGCCTTCTCCTTCTTGACGCCGCCGTCTCTGCGGGAGAGTGGGGGTGAGAAGTGAGCTTGGCAGCGCAGAGACGATTCGAAGGGTCGCGCGACGACTTACTCTGGGGCGTACTTGAGCGCCTCGTCCAGGTCTGCCACAGCCGCGTCGTCGTCCTTCTTCGCCGAGCTGCAAGACATGGTCAAGCAACATCAGCATCTCCGTTGCGACCCGCCGCAGTCGCATTCAACTCACTGCGCCAGTGCCCTCCGGTAGTACGCCTTGGCCAGGTCCTTCTTCTTCTGCTCGCCCGCCTCCTTCTCCCAGTCCGTGTCCGTCTGCTTCTGCACGCGCGCAATGACGCCCGAGCAGCTCGAGAGGGCCAGCGCCGTGTCGGGCTTCGGCAGCTTGAGCGCGCACAGGGCGCTGTTGAGGGCCAGCGCGGTGCGCAGCGCCTCGTACGCCTCGACGAAGGAGGCGTCGAGATCGTGCGGCGCCGGAAGGACCGGGTGCACGTTCAGGTAGCGAAGCGCCTTTTGCCACTCTGCAAGTTCGTCAAGCCTCTCGATCAGCTCGTCGCCCCGCCAAGAAGCGCCTCTTCTTCTCCCAACTCACTCTCCAGCGCACCACTCCACTGTCCCTTGCCGAAGCGCTCGTTGCCCAGCGCTCGCAGCGCAGTGGCGATGCGCAGTGCCTCCTTTGGCTCCTCCTCGAGCTTCTCGGACGCATCTTCGGGAAAGTCCTCGAACGAGTCCGTCTCGTCTGCCTCGATGCCCCACGGAGCGCCCTACGTGGCATCCCAGATTCAGCCAGCCTCCGCGCCGGCACAGCCTCAAGCAGGTGTGACTCACTCCCTCGCACACGCCACATGCCTCGATGACGACGGGCTCAATCGGCTTGTCCCCTCCACTCGTAGGCGTCGCCTCGGCGCGCCGCACCACACCCTTGCCGGCGACGACGCGGCCGAACACGACGTGCTTGCCGTCCAGATGCGGCGTGGGCACGGTGGTGATGAAGAACTGGCTGCCGTTTGTCCCCGGCCCGGCATTGGCCATGGAGAGAAGGAAGGGCGTGTCGTGCTTGCTGCTGCGTGTGTAAGTGATAGCTGCGAAAGCATGGGAAGAGGCAAGCAAACGCACCCCGTCAGATCCTCATCCTCGAACTGCACGCAGCCCACGGGCGCA
Source organism: Tilletiopsis washingtonensis (assembly GCF_003144115.1). NCBI lineage: Eukaryota > Fungi > Basidiomycota > Exobasidiomycetes > Entylomatales > Tilletiopsis > Tilletiopsis washingtonensis. The sequence continues at coordinate 479,814 of NW_020312011.1, forward strand.
TCAGCAAGGCACAAGATGTGGAGGGCGGCAGAAGCCGCAGCACCGGCAAACACTCACCTTCTCGCCGTAGATGCTCTCGCCGCCCGTGCCGTCGCCGCGTGTGAAGTCGCCGCCCTGGATCATGAACTTGGGAATGCTGCGCTTCTGTTCAGCCTCGCACTCTCTTGCCTTGCGACATCTGTGGGAGACGAGCTCACATGCTGCGCAAGACGCCCAACATCGTCAGCCATCATGGCCGGGCACAGCTCTGCTCGCGCCAGGCTCACCGGTGGAAGGCGCTGCCCTTGTAGGTGAGCTTGGCGCCCTTCTCGCCCGTGCACAGCGCACGGAAGTTCTCGGCGGTGCGCGGCACGCGGTCGGCATACAGCTCGAACACGATGCGGTTGGCGCCGGCGCGCGCGGCCGGCTGCGCGCCGAAGGTCAGGTCGAAGACTGCGGGCGCGCGCAGATGAGCAAACGCAGGCATGCAAGATGTGCCGAGACTGCAGGCACGCACAGACGTGTGGGTTGCTCATTGTGTGGGCGAGAGGTGGTGGTGGAGGGAGTCGTCGGAGCAGGGGCAGGTGCCTCGAAGGACCTGGAAGCCGAGCCTCGGCACTCGGCCTTGTGCTCCACGGCCCGTCCGTGCGCGGTCACGTGGGATTTCCCACGCCGCCTTTTCCCGCCGAGCACGCAAGAGGCGCCGGCGCGGGCGGCGGATCGTCGCCGTCGCGCCCACATGCGCGGTGGCGCTGAGCGGGGCAATCTCGCCGTGGCCGCCAGCTTGACTCAGACTCGAGACGCCGGGCCGGCGGGAGCGGGTGACGCCGCCAGCGCGGCCGCCAGCTTCCTCGCGCTTCTCCACCACCGCCCCCCCCCACCGCTCCAGCCCGCACTCTCCGCTCTTCGCCCGTCGCACGACGCCGCATCTTGCGCATCGCCCTCTCCACTCGTCGCACTCACACGCCGCCACGTTGGGCCGCCATGTCGTCGCATTCGCCTCAGTCGCGCGTGATGAATCCTAAGTGCGTCGCGCGGCCGGGCGCCGGCCTTGCCTTGCCTCGGCGCCCCTGCTCTGCTCTCTCCTCGCTCACACATCTGCCCCTTCGCTCCTGCAGTCCAGGCCCCGCCGGCGGCCGCGCTGCCTCCGGCGAGGATGGGGTCGTGCGCGTCGCTGGCAGCGCTGCATCCGAGCGAGTCGCCGACGTGCGGCCCCGCCAGCAGAGCGCTCCGCCGCGCGGCGTGGTGAGGTGGTGGTTTTAGCGAGCTGAACTCAGGTGCGTACTTGTGCCGCCCCGCGAGGAGGTCAGAAGCGATGAAGAGCGAGGCAGGCCGGAGCTGGGCCTTAAAGACGGCGCTAGACAGCCAGCACTTCACTGCTGCTTCGGAGCACGCCCCGAGGGCATCGTCCTCACTCGGCCTTGGACGCATGGTGTGCCGCAGCTGCTCTCCTCTCTCGCCTCCTGCCATTCTGCGTGCTCACATCGTCCTCTGCTCGCCAGAAATGCCGGGCTCTCCGCCCGGTCGGCGCGCGCCTGTGAGAGGGGAAGCGCCGTCCTTTTCTCCGTCCCACCAGCTCCACTCCCACTCCGACTCCCTTGATGCGGCCTCCACCGCCTGTACCTCGCACTCCTCCTCCTCCTCCATCATCGGCCTGGCCGCTGATTCGCCGACGTCGCCTCATCGCGCCTCGTCGCACAGCCGCAGCGGCGGTGCGCCGATGAGCAGCGGCCTCCCCGCCCGCGCCGCCGCCGTGCCTTTCTTCGGCCGCAGCGCCGCAGACATGCTGCCGCTCTCGCCGCCGCCCACGCCGCCCGGCAGTCCTCCTCTGCGCGCCACTGCCGGGGCTGGGCCGCCGGTCGCTGCGGGGCTCGAGGCTCTGAGCGACGCCACTCGGCGTCTCTCCATCTCGCCCACCTCGACGCTGAGTGCCTCGAGCAGCTCGGTGCGCAGTCGCGTCTCGCGCCGTAGCAGCAGTAGTCACTCTGTGCGCTCTGCAGGCAGCAGTGGCAGCAGCAGCAGCAGTGCAGCCGTCGCTGCTTCTCTCCTGCGCGCCGCAGCCGCCACGGTGGCAGTGACGCGGGAGCGCGTGCCGCCTTCGCAAGATGCTTCGTCTGCTTCTGCCTCGACACAGCTGCTGCGTGCAAGCACGTCGCCAACATCACCTGGCAGTTCGGCCATCTGCGTCAAGTCTCCCTCGCCAACGTCCAGCTCCGCATTGGCCGCCGCAACCGCCGCGGCCGAGGCGCGCGGCATTCTCATGCCCGCGACGCCCGAGCCTACGCCTACGACGATGTCGCCCGCCGATCTCCTCCGTCATCATCCCACCGCCTCTGCGCTGCAGTTCCTCTCGGCTCTCTACCCCGAGATGCCCAATCCGCCGCCTCACGAGCTCGGCGTGGCGCAAGACGCCAGCATCGAGCTCGTCTGCGGCGTCGGCTGGACCGGCGCACTGCTCGTCGCCGGCACGACGCAGCGCACGCTGCACGTGCTGCTGCCCGCGACGCTGCGCGACGGGCCGCTGCGCGACGACGTGCTGGCGCTGCTCGACTACGCATGCGAGCGCCTGCGCGCCAGGCGCGTCGTGCTTGCGCTGCAGCGCAAGGAGATGCGCGACTTTGGAGCGGTGCTGCATGGCCTCTGCTATGTCGGCGCCGTCGTCGTGGCGAATGGCGGACACGCAATGCTCAGCCCGAAAGAGGGCGTCGTGCTCGCTGCCATCGACCTCTAGACGGCCCCGCATCTTCGCCAGGGCCTTGCTCGCAGCTCGCCTCTCCTCTCTCTCTCTCTCTCTCTCTCATCTTTCTCCCCCCCCCCCCCCCCCGCTCGGTCGTCTCAGGCGACTGCTCCGGCTTTCCTCGCTTGTGCTCACGACACTTCTCCGCTCTGGGTTTCCCGTCATGCTTTCCAAGGCCTCTTATAGTCCTCCACCCTCGTCTCCTCTTCTTCACTGCACCTCTCAGCGCTCTCGCTACGAAATGTCTAGTCTCTTCATCATGCATTGCCGCCTGCGCGCCTCCACGTCCTCACTTCACACCTCGTTCGTCCCTCTTTGACCTCAAACAGCACCGCCTCGGCCCGTCCGCGCGCCTCGCTGTGCACCGCAAAGCTTGCCGGTGCCTTCTCTCTTTCCCTGAGTGCCAGCCCTGCAAGCGCACGGAGGGGCGCATGCGATGCTCCGCTGCCATTTGCGGCAGCGCCAGCAGTGGCGGAGGGGTGGGCCAGACGCCAGGCGCGGCGTTGTGCGCGGAACGGATCGTGGGAGCCCGGCAGTGGCAGGTGGGGGATGGGCAGGTCCATGGCGGAGGAGGGCCGAAGGAGGCGATGTACGCAGATCTGGTGTGTGCGCCGCGGCGCAGCATAGCACATGATTCAGTCCCATGTGCAGAGGGCCTCGCTCAGAGTCGCCGAAGGACACAGGAAGAGAGCAACGCACCTCGCCGTGACAATCGTCTGCCTGTCCGCTGCGCAACGCGCGCTGTTCAATCCACACGTCTGCCGTGCCCAGCGCCGCACGCAGCAACGAGTCGTCGAACGCCTCGACGTGGCTCGCCTCCGGTCTCGCCTTCTGCACCTCGGCGCACGGCTGGATGATCTCGCCCTCCTCGTCTTGCTGCAACACCACCACAGGCGCTGCCTGGGCGGGCAGCTCCGTGTCGAACACATCCAGGTCCTCCTCGCCTGCATCGTCTGCGTCGAAGCCTTCGCCCGCGCCCTGACGCGTTGGAGCTGCGGCGCGCGAAAGCACACTGGTGTGCTCGGCGTGCAGATGCGTGAGGAGCGCTGCGCCGTGCTGATTGGCGTGTCCGTCATCAGCGACACATGCCCAAGCTCGGGCAGCTCAGAGAGGGATTCATAGACTCACGCCTTCGCAGACCACGCGCAGCTCTTCGAGCCAGCGCGCGAGCGCAGCAGCCCAAGGATCAAGCGGCGCCTCTCTTCTTTTGCCCTTGCTGCCGCTCGTCGCCAGACCTTTGCTCTGCAGCACCGCCTCACTGGCGGTCATTGCAGGCTGAGCAGGTGGCTCGAGCGCCCAGGCAAGCACGCTAAAGTCATCCAGCACCACGAGCCGGTGCGCCTCTTCTCCCTCCCGCCGCTGCGATGCCGCCGCCGCCGCTGCCGCCGCGAGCTCGGTGCGCACGAGCTCGAGCAGCGCGCTGAGCGGCCTGAGCGCCTCTGCTGCGTCGGCGGGCGCAGTGCAGCTGGACGGTGCAGCACGCGCCAGCACAGCTGCCGTCGCATCGCGCACTGCCAATGCCGGCGTCGCGGGGCCGCCGCCGCCGGCACGCCTGACGATGCACCGCACATGCTCGTGCGGCCTGCCGGCGCACTCGAGCCAGAGGACGCTGCGCCGGCACGGCGGCTGGAGCGGTGCGCTGCGTGCGGGCGCGAGAAAGGCGGCGGCGAGCTGGGAGGCGTAGAGAGGGGCAGGCGAGGGCGCGGTGCTGGACACGAGCAGGTGCGCGCCGACTGGCGGGAGGCAAGAGGGCGTGGCGAAGGAGAGCAGGAAGGGCGAGGGCGCGCTCATGGCGAAGGCTGCAGCGAGTGGCGCGGCCTGCTCTCTGAGAGAGACAGAAGCAGCGGCGGCGGCGTGATGCGCTGCAAGCGAGGTGAGGGCAGAGAGAGAGCAAGAAGATCGCGGCTCACACTCTGAGTCTGAGTGCGATGCCTCCAGAAGAGCCGTGCGCGGCGCGCGACTCCAGCCCGAGTGCCGCCTCTCCCTCTGATCTCTCCTCGTCGTCGCGCTGCGCTGTGCTGTTGCCGATCCGGCCGAGGCTCAGCTAGGCATCGAATGGCGCACCTCTCGCAGCGTAGCCGCGCCATGCCGCGCGCAGAGCTGCGAGGTGATCGCACAGCGCTGGCAGGCAACGGCCAAACAGCCGTGCGAGCCGCGTACCGCCATCTCGGCAGCGCCCGATGCGCCCGACGGGCTCGAGCAGAAACGCCGGAGCGCCACACGCCTCAAGCATCGGCTGCGGTGCTGCAGAGCGAGAGGAGCGAGAGATATGGTGCCCCCGCCGGCCGCATGCCGGCGTCTTGTGCCGGCGTCGGAGGGGAAAAAGGGGTGCCGGCGAAGCCGATGGAGGAGCAGCTGGGCCCTGCATGGAGGGGCACGGCCGATGTGCACCTCCACCTGGGTGCTGCGGCTGACTGCCGCGGCCGGCTTCACGGCTTCGCCAATCAAGCCGTCGAGATCTGACTTTGAGACAAAGTGCGCTCAAGGCCAGCACCAGCAGGAGGGGACAGGGCCAGGGAGCTGCTCCTGCTCCTGCTCCTGGCCTCCTGTATCCCTGCTCCTCTGGCACGGCGGAGCTCGCCCGGCTCCGCGCACACGATGCATGACCGCACGAGGGGGCCCACGAGGGGGAGATACCGCAGGCTGCACGCTGGCCGCCCCGATGGGCGCGGGGCCGAGATGTGAGGGGGTGCGATCACGCGGGCTCCACAAGCGCTGCCCTGCACCAGCTCGAGCGCGCCGCTGGGGTCGGGGCGCACGAAGAGCATCATGAGCGGTGCCGCATGCCGGAGCATGATGACCGGATGCCGGCGCTGCGGCCTGGCGCAGCGCCTTCTGCGGCGCCCCTCTCGCCCGTGCCGGCGGCCCGCAGCCGCGTTACGCTTTGGCCCGCCCTTCGGCATCGGCAGCGCGCAGAGAGAGAGCTCGAGCCGCACGCCCGCAGCGCGCGCGTAAGGTAGGCCGTCAGCGGAGTCTGCGGCTGGCAGCGGCAGCGGTTTAGCGCGCCCTGCTGCTGCTGCGTGGTGCGGCCGTCGGCGTCTGATGCTGGTGGTGGGAGCCGAGCCTTGTCAGTCAGTGCGTGCTGCTGAGCTGTTGTGCGCATCACGCGAGAGCTCTCGCTCTCTGTGCGGCTGTTTGGGCGCAAGTTGCAGCCCGGATCTCACCATCAGCGGTCCGCCGGCGCGGGCTGGCCGCGTGAGAGGCGAGCGCGCGAGCTGCGAGAGGAGCGTGCCGCGCGCGCCGGCCCTGTCAATCGACCGAGCGGAGCGCGGCGAGGGTCAGCAGCAGCAGCAGCAGCAGCAGCAGCGGCCCGCTCCAAGTTCGCAAGCCGCCGGCGCGCGCTCGCCTCTCACATCTCACCCACTCCCTCCTTCTCACTCCTCTCATCCCCTCTCCGGATCCTGGCTTGCCACACTCCCGCGCTCCAACAGCGGCAGCAATGTCCGTGCCCCTCTCCTCGGCCACGTCGGCGCCCATGGCGCGCAAAGGCTCCGGCGCGCCCGACGCTCCCTCCGGCGCCGGCGGCGCCTCGACCGGCAGCAGCAGTGCGACCAACGTGCGCGTGCCCATCATGCACGACTACGAAGGCGCGCGCGAGCGCAGCCGGGTGCTGCGTACGCTGTCGCATCTGTCAAAGACGCAGGCCAGCTCCTCGTCGCTCGACGGCGCCTACGCGTACCCCGAGACGGAGAGCGACTCGGAGACGCCGCAGCGCTCCTCCAGCGCCTCCTCGCCACCCACGCGTCCGGCCGCACGCAGCCCGGCAGCCTCGCTGCGCGGCAGCTTCTCGGCCTTTGCACGCGGCGCCGCCGCTGCCGTGCGCGCCACGGGCGCGGCGTCGGGAGCGGGAGGCGGCGCCGTCTACTACGTGACGGAACAGCCGGGCGGCCCTGCATCTGCGGGCATCGGAGGCCGAAGCTCGAGACAAGGCAGCGCCTCGGACACGCCTGCCATGCCGATTCCCACTACGCCCGGAGCAGGCCCGACTCGAAGACCGCGGCGCGAGAGTCCGGGCATGAACGCAAGTGCTGCCTTTGCGAGTGAGTCCCCCGTCTCGACGCGTCTCCGCTATGGCTCGCCGGTGCGGAAGGAGTGCTGCTGCGAATCCTGTGGTCAGAGGTGCCGCTGGCGATGGGCGGACGACGGGCCACGGGTGCCGGCAGCCAGCTTGGATATCTGCACGGAGAGCGCCGCACGACGCTCTCTCGACGCAGGTGTGCAAGCGGGTGTGGGGGTCAAAAGTGCTGCGCACTGCGCCCCCCCTACCTTGTGCTTTGCGATGCGGGTCAGGCACTTTGCTCCTCGTTCAGCCGAGCCTGCGTACGCAACATGCCAAAGGCAGGCGAGGTCGACCGACCTCTCCCTGCTCGGCCCGGCGCGCAGCAGGCGGGCACGTGCTGTGCAGGCCGCCTCATGCTGGCCAGCAGAACTGCGACCCCTGTTGGACGCCGTACCCTGTGCGGCTCGACACATGGGCGCAGCATTATGCATGGGCGCGAGCATAGTCGTCATCGGGTGATGGAGCGTCAGGGCCTCACCGCCAAGATGCTCTCTCCCTGGTTGGCTGGCAGCGGCAGCAGTCCTGCGCCCAGGGGGTGGCCTTTGCGGCTACCCTGCAATTGCAGATTGCGGGTGCAGCATCTGCTCTTCCCCAAGGCTTTTGCAAAGGAGCGACAAGGTTGCCGAGCACGCTCGGCCCACTGGGGTCCGTGCTTTCGCTCTCGTTCGCGTCGCGCGCCATCTTCCCTCCACCCCCGCATCGTCTCGCGCCGGCGCCTCTCGCTTTCAAAGCCGTTCGCCGCCGCCGATGCGTTTGATGGGCCGATGTGCGGTGATCCTGCGTGGCTTGCGCTGCTCGCACGCACTTTTCCCATCACCTGCGCTGCGTGCGATGCTGCTGCAGAGAAGCAGCACCAGAGGCGTCGTCGCCGGCGTGCGCCAAGCCAAGCGTCGGCCTCTGCGCCGCTGGGCGTGGAGCGCGGCGAGGCGGCGGCGATGCCGTTCCCATGGCGCCGCTGCACGCTGCGATGTGCCCGGGTGCCGTGGGCCGCCTCGCTGCACCATCACGCGCTCGTGCATCCGCAGGCACTGCACCAGTGTGCGCCGTTGCCGCGCCCAGGCACGCACGCACGCCGCGAGGGCAACTCCGCGTGCGCCGCCCGCCGCTGTCGGCGATCGCTCGCTCTGCCCGCCTGCCGCCTGCCGCGGCGCGCCGCGCTGGCCATGTGCCGCGCCCTCGGCCGGCGCGCGCCGAGCGTAATTTGACGGCGCCGCCGCGGCGCGGACGCGCTCCTGAGATGCGCCGTGCAGTGCCCGCGCCGCCGAGGGCCGTGATGCCGCCTGCCGTGGCCTGCCTGCTGCAACTTGCTCTCTGCAGGCGCGCAGCGCGGCGCGGCGTCAGCACCGCCGCGCGCGGCCGGCGGCCTCCGCACGCCGCGCCCGCCTTCTCCGCGTTGCTGAGCGGGCCGCTGACATCGGCCTCCTCTCTCCTCTCCATCCTCGCAGCCGCATCACGCACCGCTGCATCAGCATCACCCACGCACACGCTCTCGCCGCGCACCTCGCCCTCTTCGTCCTTCTCCACGTCGCGCGCCACCTCCCGCGCCGCCGGCTCCGGCTCGCCCGAGCAGCAGCAGCAGCAGCAGAGCCCGCCGCTCACGACGCCCACGCAGCGCAACCCCGACCCGGCCTCCTCGGCCGCCGCCAGCCGGCGCAGCAGCAGCGCACGCCTCGACGCCTTCTCCGCAGCAGTCGCTGCGTCTGCCTCGGGCGCCGTGCGCAGCAGCTCGGCGCGCCTCGCCGCCGACGACGCCGCAGAGGAGGAGAGCTACTTTGACGCACACGACGCGCCCTCGCCGCGCGCCGCCTCGCCCGCTGTGCCCGTGCCGCCGCCGTCTCGCATGCCGCCGCAGGCTGCCATGGAGCCTGCTTCCTCCTCGTCGGTGCTCGCTGCACGCCGGCCGTCGGGCGTCGTCTTCGACGAGCCACCGCCGCCGGTACGTGCTCGCAAGGTGTCGGCCAGCAGCGGCACCGGTGCGTCGAGCAGCGCCTTTCGGCGATGGGCGTCTGCGTCGAGCGAGGCACTCGGTCTTGGGCCATCCAACGATCACCTCGAGGCCGCAGCCGGCCGCGCCAGCATGGACGTCTCGCGCGCACCCGTCTCGGGCAGCTCGCGCCGCGTGAGCAGAGCGGCCGTGCTGGAGGAGATTGCGCCACGGAATAGCATCGGCGACGGCATGGAGGTGATGTCGTCGCCCGCGCGTCCCACCGCCGACGCAGGCGAAGCCTCAACGCAGAATCGCTCGGCTCGCTCCAGCTTCTCGCTCTTCACGCGGCGCGGCTCCGCAGCGGCTGGTGCACAAGAGTCGTCCGGCTCGATGCTCAGCAGTCGTCGACCATCCAACGGCGATCCGAGCGGGCTGCGTGCGCCTGTTGGCGGCGCCGAGCGTTCGCGTCGGACAAGCACCGCGAGCCGCTTTGGACGCTCGCGCGACAATCTGGCGCTCGAGGCCGACGAAGATGAGGACGAGACCTCGCGCGGCAGCGGCTTCAAGAGCTTCTTCAAGAAGACGATTGGCCGGGCGAGCGGCTCGAACACGCCGGCCTCGGCCTCAGCCTCCACCTTCGCCTCTCCCAACCCTTCGCGTCCGTCGATGGGCGGCTTCACTCCCGCCTCCTCATCCCCCACGCTTGCTGAGACTCAAGAGGCGACGCAGACATTCGCCTCGGCCTTCGGCCAGCCGGTGTCGTCACGCGCCGCTGCTGTCGCGCACGAGGACGTCGGTCCGCTCGGCGAGCGCCTGCCGCAGGCTGCCGTGCCGCAAGGACCCGCACCGGCCTACTCGGCCACCTGGGCAGAGATGCTCGAGACCGATCGACCCTCGCCGCTCTCGTCGCCGTCGGACCGCGGCTCGGCAGCAACGGTCGCTACCGACGGCACGTCTGCCTCATGCCACCTCGGCGCGCCAAACCTCGCGGCCGTGGCTGCAGTCGCGGCGCCCGGTGTGCAGCAGGCAGAGCAGGCAAAGTCGGCCGGCAAGGCGCCTGAGGCATCAAATGCAGTTCAGGCTGCTCCCGCTTCTGCAGCGGCGCCCATCGTACCTGTCGCAGGCGCCTCGAGCAGCTCTGCGCTCGGCATCGACCAGGAGCAGGCGCGCGCCGAGGCGTCGGCCCGCCAGGCCTCGTCGCTGGGTCTCACGATCGGCGTCTCCCCGACGCCCAGCCTGCGCGGCACGTCTCGCAGCTCGAGCGCATCAGGCAACGGCGGTGCAGCTGGCGGCAGCCAGCCGCCACGGCGTCCGCGAGCCGTCGGCAGACTCTCGCAGCTGCCGCGTCTCGACTCGATGCGCATCGAGCGCGAGAACAACGGCGATGCTGGAGAGGGTCACGGCGGCTCGAGCGACCGGGAGAGACGGGGCTCGCAGGATGGCGGGGGCGCTGGAGACGACAGCGAGGAGGACACGGGAGACGAGGAGACGGCTGATACGCAGGAGACAGAGACGGAGACGGAGTCAGACGAGGAGGCGGACGGCACTGGTGGCTCGGAGGAGGAGCGCGAGGCCCGAGCGGCGGCTGCTGGCCCAGCTACGACAGCGCCGCGGGCTCTGCCGCCGGTAGGCATCCAGCTGCCGCCTGCGCCTGCATTCCGCGCCGGAGCACCACAGCTGCCCGACGTCACGCCCGTGGCCGTCGGCCGCGACTCGTGGGCGCGCTTCGCCGAGGCTACGCCCTTTGAGACGCCGCGCAACACGCTCTCGCCGCAAGTGACGCCCTCGGGTCGTCGCATGGCGCCGATCGCCGGCGAAGCGCAGCACGAGCCGTCCTACTTCAACCACCGCCCTGCGCCGGCACGTACGGCTCAGGGCCACGCGCCAGACGCAAACATGCCGCCGCCGTCGCCTTCCGTGATCTCGCGCTCGCGCGCCCCTTCGTCTGCCAGTCTGCGCTCGACGCGCTCGCCGGCGCAGGTCTTTGGCGCACTGGCAGGGCCCTCGGGCTCGATGCCGCCGCCGCCGCTGCCGCACACTGCCTCGGGGCTCAAGCACATCAAGCCGCCGTCGCGCAGCAGCACCATCTCCTCTGCTTCTGGCGCGCCCATTGGTCGCATCGGCGCCAGCGGCGAGCCGCTAAGCCCCTCGTCGCCGACGACCATGCTGGCGCCGAACCTGCTGCGGCCTGGCACTGAGCGGCTGGGCCTTGCGCCGCTGCCGCCCGTGACGAAGCCGCCGGCAACGCACGACCGCCCGGGCCTGTATCAGCAAAAGTCGCGCTCGCTCATCGACCTCTCCGGCCCGCTGCGCCGCGAGTTCTCGCCATCGTCGTCGCGCGTGCAGTCGCCAGCTCGCACGCCCATCGCGCAGCAGCCGAGCGCCGGCGCTCTGCTGTCTCCGGCCGGCAAGGAGGACGCCGACGTGGCGCTGAACATGCGGCGCCGGCGCTCCATGTTCGAGGTTGGCGCCGCGCCGCCGCCGTACTCGATCATCCACCGCCGGCCCGAGGGTCCGCAGGTCATCTTCCCGCGCGAAGAGGAGGGCCGCGAGCGCCTGCCGGGCTACTTCTGCGGCGTGCACATCGAGGGCTACCTGCCGCGCAAGATGGAGTTCTCGGCGCCCGGCGTGCAGGCCAAGGACCGCAGCTGGCGGCGCCTCTACTTTGTGCTGCACGGCACCAGTCTGCGCGTGTACAAGAACGACCTCTCGGGCTCGGCGCTGCCGAGCAAGGGCGTCTGGGGCAGCATGAGCGGCACGCACGTGCATCTCGAGCCCATGAACGCCGCCACGCCCGTGCAGACCAAGGACGGCCCGGCTGTGGCGCCGAGCAGCTCCAGCAGTGGCGGCAGTGTGCTGGCCAACGGCATCACGCCCAAGGCCGTCGTGGCGCAGATCGTGCACTCCTCGAGCGAGGCGCGCCACCTGGGCAGCGGCGGTGCACCGCCGACGCCGGCGCGCAACTACACGCTGCAGGGCGCCGAGTCGGGCCTGGCCGCCGACTACCTCAAGCGCCGCCATGTGGTGCGCGTGCGCCTCGAGGGCGAGCAGTTCCTGCTCCAGACGCGCAATGACCGCCACGTCGTCGACTGGATCGAGGCTCTGCAGGCCAGCACCAACGTGGCGCTTGACTTGGAGAAGCGCGCCAGTGAGTTGCCTTTCGCTCTGCTCTCATACTTTCCCTCGCTCACCGCGCCTCCTCCTCAGTGCCCAAGTTCATCACCCTCCCGCGCCGCCGCCGCCGCCGTCGCGTCCAGGGCCAGGCCGATCCGGAGGAGGAGCGCGCGCGGCAGGCCGAGGAGGCCGACCTGGCCGAGGCGCAGCGGCGCTCGATGCGCGATGCCGGCCGCGGCAGCAGTGGCCGCGCCTCCGAGTCCAGCACGCCGGCGCCCTCGAGCGCCTTCGACGAGATGCTGCGCGAGGAACACGCACACATGCAGCGCGTCGAGGCGAGCGACATCTGAGCGGGCACGCACGCATAGACGCACGCACACACACACCACACTCCTTGGCCCCCCCTCTCATCCTCAAGACCTTTGCTCTGCTTATCTCAGAGCCATACGCTCCGCAGCATCCAGCATTCCCCCTCTCCCACACTCTGCTCCCTCTTCGCTCTCGCACAAATGCCCCACAAAAGCACGTTCTGCTCCGCCGTCGTGGCCCCACACTCCATCCTGTCCTATATATCGCCTTGCCCTGCTCGCTCGCTATGCCCGAGCCTGCGTCACTGATCATTTACATCTGCCCCTCCCGTGCTGCTCTGGTGGAATGCTGCTGCTACCGCAGACGTGCCGATCGTCGGCGCGGCTCTGCCTCTGCGCTCGCTTCGGCGCCCTCGGACGATGGCGGCGCCTTGCGCTTCTGAGCGTGCCGCTTGTCTGCGCCTGCCTTGCTCTCGCTCGAGCCGCCGTGCTTCGCTGCGCCGCCTGCTGTGCTGCTCGCCTTGGCCTTGACGTCTTGCGATGCCGTCGTCTGCTCCTTCACGAGTGCGTCCTTCGCCTCGGGTGCCGGCGCAGCCACGACGTCTGGCGCGAGCTTGCGCCCCGCGACGAGGGCGTACGCGGCGCGCTCGAGCTCCTCGAGCCCCAGCTGCGTGTCTGCGACGCGGCTCAGCATGGCGGAGCTGTATGTCTGGGCGTGCGGGAACGTGTACTTGTGCTCGAGGCCCATGCAGGTGAGGCCTTCGTCGCTCATAAACGCAAAGTGCCGCGGCGCGTACGCCGCCATGAGGGCCGTGGCGGTGGCGGCGCCGACGCCCTTGAGCGGCTTCCAGGCCTCGAGCACCGCCTTGATCTCGCGCGGCTGCAGCTGCTGCTGCTTGTTGTGCTTGAGATGCGACTGATGCAGCGCAAAGGCATGCTCCGACACTCTGCGCACCTCGTCGGCCGCATTGGAGGCGATGAGGTCCTCGAGGCGCGGGCGCCAGGTGCCGCGCTGCGCACCGAGCGAGGTCAGCGCTAGTGCACAGGGCAGGCGAGGCAGCACACACGCACCGCGAGCTTCCACTGCATCAGCTGCTGCAGCTCCTCCTTTGTGACGTGCGCCGTGCCCTGCTTGCCGCGCTGCTGCAGCGCCGGCGCCAAGTCGCTGCGGTACCATGTCTCGAGCGCCTCGAGGTCGTAGCCGCGCTTGCGGCTCAGCGCCGCCTTGGCTGCCAGCACGGCGGGGTAGTGCTGCAGCGCGGCGCGGAGCGCGGTGTGCGTGGCCTTCTCGGGCGCCATGGCTGCGAGCTGGAAGAGCCTTGCCAGGCCGCAGCGTCGGCCAGCGAGGTGGTGGGCCGCTGACAAGGCGAGGCGAGAGCGGCGCTCTGCCCCGCCTCCACTCTGCGCGCGACGCGTGAGGCGTGAGGCGCAACACGCGCGCCAGCAGGCACAACAGTGTTGGGCTCGCGTGGCCTCCTCTCCCACTCCCACATCGACGCCAGCAAGACGCGCAGCTTGCACACGCGCAGCGGCGGCAGCGCAGATACACCCACAGCGGCATCAGAAGGCCAGCATGGCAGTGCCATCAGGCTCCACGCTGCGGCTGCCGACGCCGGGCGTGCCGTCCGCTCTCGATGCCTCGTCTGGCATGCTGCCGCTCTTTGGCACCTCGACGGGCGATGCAGGGCTCGAGGCGCAGCAGCTGGCCTCGGCCGCCTTCGCCTTCCCCTACGCGGCCGCCTATCCGATGCAGATCGACCTCATGCGCGCCATCTTCCGCGCCATCGAGGCCGGACAGGTGGGCGTATTTGAGAGTCCCACGGGCACGGTGAGCGCGGGCAGACGATGGGCAGAGGGCGTGCGTCCTGGCTGACACTCGGCGCCAGGGCAAGTCGCTCAGCCTCATCTGTGCTGCCTTCTCCTGGCTGCGGCTCAACAAGGCCCGCGCAAGCGAGGGCCTGGCGTCTGGCGCGGCAGATGCAGAGGGTGAGCACATGACAGGCCGTGTCATGCTGCTCTCGCCTGACACTGCCCCGTGCAGAGCCCGACTGGGTCGTCGCGCACGACAATGAGAAGCGCAGACAGGCGCTGCTGCGCTACGAGACGGAGCTCAAGGAGCGCATTGCCCGCGCTCGCGAGGCGCAGGCGCGCGAGAAGAAACGTGCGGCGGCGCAGGCCAAGAAGAGCGAGGGCAGCTGGAAGAAGAAGGCTGTGAGTGGGGCCAAGGATATGTGGGCGGACGTGTTGACGGCTCGCGCCCTTGCTCTCAGCGCAGCGAGCGCACGGGCGACGACGACGGCGACTCGGACGCCTTTCTGGCCTCTGACTACTCCGACTCCGAGGGCGGGCCTTCTCGCATGCGCACCGCGCCGGCAGACGACTCTGCCTTTCTCTCCGCCGAGGTGCGCGCCCTGATGGCCGAGTTCGAGGCGCGCGTGACGAATGCGGGAGCGCCTCGCGCGCGCATGCGCTGGGGTCCCGGCGCCGAGGGCGAGGATGAAGAGCCCGAGACGACGCCGCGCATCTTCTACGTCAGCCGCACGCACAGCCAGCTGGCGCAGTTCGTCGCCGAGCTGCGCAAGACGCGCTTCGGAAAGACACTGCACATCGTCGATGGAGCAGCTGGCGCGCACGACGAGCCGGCGAGAAGCATCAGCCTCGGCAGCAGGAAGCAGATGTGCATCAACAGCGAGGTGCAGCGCGTCGCCGCGCGTGCAGGCGCAGAGGCGATGAATGAACGCTGCAGAGAGCTGGCCAAGGGCGGAGGTGCGTCGAGCCGTGTGGCTGCAGCGCGCCCGTAGCGAGCTGACCGTTTGGTACCTCAGACAAGGGCAAGAAGCGCTGCGAGTACTTGCCCAAGCAGGACGATGCGGGGAAAGCGCAGATGCTCGACTATCGCGACCGCGCACTGGTACGTGAAGCGGTGCACCGGCATTGAGCGGCCACGCTCACGCAGCAAGATCAGGCACAAGTGCAGGACATGGAAGATCTGGTTGCCTTGGGGCGCGAGCTGCACACCTGCCCGTACTATGCCGCACGCACGAGTGCTCGGCAAGCCGAGGTCAGTGCGTCCGCTTGCTCCGATGTCACTCACCTGCGGCTGACGTGCAGGCGCAGCTCGTCACGCTGCCGTACAATCTTCTGCTGCAGCCTTCCGCGCGGGAGAGTCTCAACATCAGTCTGGCGGGCAGCATTGTGATTGTCGACGAGGCGCACAATCTCATCGACACCATCCTCTCGGTCCACAGCCTCGGCATCACCTCGCGCCAGGTCGCGCAGGCGCGCGAGCAGATCCAGGAGTACCTGCGGCGCTTCTCGGGGCGCCTCAAGGGCAGCAACGAGGTGAACCTGCGCCTGCTGCTGCAGATTCTCGACGGCCTCGCGACGTTCTCGAAGAAGTGGGCCGCGAAGCATGCCGCGACGCAGAGCAGTGGCAAGGGCAAAGGCAGGGCGGCAGAGGAGATCTTGACGGCCGCCCGGCTGATCAAGGAGATGGGCGGCACGCTCGACCAGATCAACGTGAATGTCTATGCATCGCGCACCTTGGCGCCAGGCTGACGCCCTCGGCCCGGTGTCAGCTCGTGAAGCTGGAGCGCTACCTCAAAGACAGCCAGATTGCACGCAAGGTGCGTCGGCCCTCGTCTCTCTCTCCCCCCCTCTCTCTCTCTCTGTTCTGCGCTCACGCCTACCAACAGGTCAGCGGCTATGCCGACAAGCGCCAAGCGCGCGAGGCGCGAGAGCGCCAGCTGGCCGAGGGAGGCGACGATGCGGAGGCGCGCTTCACGCCCAGTGCCATCTCTGCCATGCACGCCATCGAGGCCTTCATCCTCTCGCTCGCCAATCGCACCGACGATGGCCGCGTGCTCCTGAGTCTGGAGACGCCGCCGCCCAAACCAGCACCTTTGGCGGTGGCGAAAAACAAGTATGCACGGCCGCCGACGGCCGCGTTGCCGGCACCGGCTGGCATAGACGATGAGACGCCGCTCGTCTCGCTCAAGTATCAGCTGCTGAACCCCTCTGAGGCCTTCCGGCCGATTGTCGACGAAGCACGGGCCGTCATTCTGGCCGGCGGCACGATGGAGCCGGTGAGCCTTTGCCCGCCGAGCCGCCGCCAGATTCTTCCTCCTCGCCGCTGATGACGAGGCCACGCAGATTTCGGACTTCCGCAGGCAGCTCTTGCCGGGCTTAGAGCAGCGCTTTGCGACATTCAGCTGCGGCCACATCATCCCGCCGTCGAATCTGCTCGCGACGGTGGTGCAGGCAGGGCCCAAGGGCGTGCCCTTTGAGTTCAAGTTCGGCAATCGCGACGACAGTGCCTTGGTGAATGGGATCGAGCCAATGCCACTTGGCGCCTCTCGGACGAGTTGCAGCTGATACCAGGCCTCCTTGGCGCGCAACAACGCGCGCAGCTCGACGAGCTGGCCACGTGCCTCGTCAACTTGGCCAACGTCGTGCCGCACGGCATCGTCGTCTTTCTGCCCTCGTACGCCTTTCTCGCCGGCGCGGCGGCGCGCTGGCAGGCGTCGGGCGCCCTGGCGCGCCTCGGCAGCAAGAAGAAGGTGCGGGCCTGTGTGCTTGATGGAGCTGGGGGGCAATCAAAGTGTGATGCGGTCGGAAACTCACGTTGCATCTCATTGGCTCGGCCCCAGGTCTTCTTCGAGCCCAAGAACGCCGCAGACGTCGACGGCGTGCTGGCCGAATACACGCTCGCGATCGATGCGCCTCCTGTGCGTGTGTGCTCGGGG